>NC_091171.1:14756728-15101728 GCF_040958095.1 Procambarus clarkii
TAGTTATGATACAATGTGAATATGGTCATTATCATACATGTTTCTAGGTGAATGTAGTCATTGTCATTGTATACGTATTCTTGTAAATAAAGAGAAACAAGTGATAAACAATCAATAAAACATTTGAGTAGGACACAGGAGTCATATCTTGCATACCTCAGTGTCAGCAAAGTCGACATTGTGTTGACAGACACTAGACCACATAGCCACCGTGAACCTTTCAAAGCACTTCCACCTAGTATTACCAGTATAAAGGTAAATATTCACTTATTTGTATACTGGTTATCACTTACATTTTGCATACAAATTAATAATTCTATAATGAAAAAGACTTTGTGGAATTTTTCCTTTTCTGTGCATAGGTGAGTTTGACCATTTTTTCCATTGCCTATGTCCAAGAGTTAACTATACAATTATCATGTAATCAATATCACAACAAATTATTATCACATAATAAAAATCACAAATACCAATTATCACAAAATAAAATTAAGGGATACATAGTATTGATGATAATCCTTACCTAAGACATGAACACAAAGAAATTGCTGAATAATATGGATCAATTAAACTGAGGAAGCTATAATATGAATACAGACAGCCACGAGCTTTGCGAATGCCATGTATCCAAAACTTCCAGTTTCCCAATTGTGGTTGGTTCGGACACTCAAGTTTGGGTAACTCAAAGTTCGTATAAAATGGTTCAGGAAGCTCATCAAGCAAGAGTCAATCAGGCCTCGTGGCAGGGGTGGTGAGGGAAGCTTGAGTGGGAGATGGTAGTGAGGGTGCAGGACTTTACACTCCCTGAGATAGCCATTAACTATAAAAATGCATATAACTTTATTTTAACTGCAGTTATATTTATGACAAAGTATATAAAATGTAGCTTATATTTCTGTCTTTCTGATGACAGAAAACTTCGTTTATTACAGTACCTAGATCAAATTAACGTTGATCTTCAAAAGTTCTCATCGATAAGGAGAGCGTCAACCAAGAATCCTTCTTTAAAATATTAATATCTTTCCTCTCTAATAAGATCAAATTTCTGTGATGGATTACCTGGTTGATGGGGTTCTGGGAGTTCTTCTACTCCCCAAGCCCGGCCCAAGGCCAAGCTTGACTTGTGAGAGTTTGGTCCACTAGGCTGTTGCTTGGAGCTGCCCGCAGGCTCACATACCCACCACAGCCCGGTTGGTCCGGCACTCCTTGGAGGAAACAATCTAGTTTCCTCTTGAAGATGTCCATGGTTGTTCTGGCAATATTTCTTATGCTTGCTGGGAGGGTGTTGAACAACCTTGGATCTCTGATGTTTACACAGTGTTCTCTGATTGTGCCTATGGCACCCCTGCTTTTCACTGGTTCTATTCTGCATTTTCTTCCATATCGTTCACTCCAGTATGTGAATTCACAAAAACTATTTTATATCTGCCTTTTTTATAATATTCTGTTCAGATATAAGCTTTACTTGTGAGTCTCTATTAATTAAGCAATATGTCAGAGTGTGTGTAGGGTTCAGTGTTCTATGAGCGATAAACACATGGGTAGTTTAAGTAGCGAACCCATACCAACGAATAACAATAATATCTATATAACAAAACTATTGTCTTATGGAGTTGATTTAACTTCTAGACACATTTTTAAAAATAAATTTAAATGTTTTGTGGCTATTTATGCTAGATATTATTATAAATACGCATTCTACTTGCTAAGACAATATCACCAATTAAATTTGTGAAAATTTGAGCAGAGAAGTGCAAAGACTGGATCACTGTGTACAGGAGGCTGATATGCCAGCAAACACTTACCAGGCGACAACATATCTTGGATAAGTTGCTCCACAACATTGTCACTTGGACCCACGACTTCCTATGGCATCTCCTGTTACATATTTACTTCTAATTTTATTATGAAATAAAATTATTTCAGAGTAAAAACCAGCGTTCAATGTAATGAAACACCTTTTTCTGGGTGAGCCCCAAAGGCTCCTTGGAGATTCCACGCTGATAAGGCATTATTAGCGTTCCAGCATCAAAGTACATGGAGTTCTTGCCTACCAACGAACCGACTAAAGAGCCTAAAACTGTACTCCCTTGAGCGCAGGCGGGAGAGGTACATAATAATTTACACGTGGAAAATATTAGAGGGGCTGGTCCCAAACCTGCACACAGAAATAACATCACATGAAACCAGAAGACATGGCAGGATGTGCAGAATAGCCCCGTTGAAAAGCAGAGGTGCAACAGGTACTCTGAGAGAGAACTCTATCAACATCAGAGGCCCGAGACTGTTCAACACGCTTCCACTACACATAAGGGGCATAACTGGCCGACCCCTCACAGTGTTCAAGAGAGAACTGGATAAGCACCTCCAAAGGATACCTGATCAACCAGGCTGTGACTCATACGTCAGGCTGCGAGCAGCCGCGTCCAACAGCCTGGTTGATCAGTCCGGCAACCAGGGGGCCTGGTCGACGACCGGGCCCCGGGGACGCTAAGCCCCGGAAGCACCTCAAGGTAACCTCAAGGTAAGGTACCAGTGAACATGAGCCAGAACCTGGCCCCCTCAGAGAGGCACGAGGAGCAATGGCCCTCGTGTGGGCCATAGAAACCCCTGAGTGGATGGGAGCTTTCTATGTCTGCCATCAACCAGGTCTGGCACCCAGAAAGGTAGGCGTCCCAAAACAAACCCCTATTCTGGTGAAAATATTGCTACCGAAAGCCGAAAGTGTGGACAGAACTCCTCAAACGAAAAATAGCAAATGAGCATGACTTCATCACGTTGCTGCGCTGCTGTCTGCGCAACCCCTCCCTGGGAGGGGAAAGGGGGAGCACCAGATCCTCATCCCGGCGATCCAACCATCAGTTCTTGTTCTGGATGTCAAAAACACGCGAAAAACACCGACGACCAGAGGGAGGGAGGGATGCCGGGAAGCCTCCGGGAATCGCCCAGAAAATGGTGTTTCAGTACATTCAACGCAGGTTTTCTGAGGGGAGCCCCGTCGGCTCCCTGGAGCTACATCACCAAAGATAAGGAAAAAGAGGGAAGGACCCAGGAAGTGGATGCCACACACCCTAAATTAAAAATCAAGACAACTGGCATAACCGAAGGACCCTGTGGACGACCTGGGAGACCCAAACCCTGGAACAGGAAGGAAGGAAGGAAGGAAACCGGTCAACTCAAAACGCGCCCATGGCCACAAAGGCCATGATGCACAGATAACAGCGGAGAGTCGCAACTGAACACAACACATGATGCACCCCCCGGCCTAACCAACCAAACATCAACAACCCAAGGACCCCTCCGGAAAGCAGCAGACCCAATCATTGCCAGAAAAGAAGGAGATGGCTACAAACAAACAAACCTACCACCAGGACCAAACAGGCAGAAAAACCCCTGTGCCGGAGGAGAGCATGAAGCTCCTTGACCCGACCCCCAGGAGCCTATGCCAACAGGAAAAAAAAGAGCCATAGAAAAACAATCCTGAACCAAAGGAGCCACGACAAACCGAGGAAAAGAGAGAAAAGAAAGCACTCGGTTCAACGACCAGGATAGCTCAGGAGGTGAATGAGCAGGCCGGAGGTGAAACAATGCACAAGACACCTTGTGGAACGGAGCAGAAATAACATCAATACCGAACGCAAGCTGCAGTGGCTGCTCTAGCGCTGCACGATACGAGGCGACAGTATTCGGCATAAGATGACGGTCCTCGAACAACCACGAAAGGAAGGATACGACAACAATATCAGAGACCAAAGTACACCTACACAGTGACAGAAAAAAACGGAAAGACTGCCAGGAAACTTCATACTGCCGCCGAGACGAAGCACGCAGGTGGGAGACCAACAACGAAGCCACCTGCGCACCATAATTAATGTGCACATGATTTTGGACATGCTAAAGAATTACGAAAAAACCAGCGTTGAATGTAATGAAACGCCATTTTCTGGGTGAGACCCGGAGGCTCCCCGGAGCTTTACCGGCTGATATGCTAATGTCAGACTTTGGCATCAGTCATGTGTATGGAGTTCTAGGGCCTACCGGGGACCACGAGCCAGAACCTGGCCCCCTCAGAGAGGCAAGGGGAGCAATGGCCTATAGAAACCCCCGTGTGGTTGGAAGCATTCTATGTCTGCCATCGACCGGGTCAAGCATCCAGAAAGGTAAGCATTCCAAAACAAACCCCTATTCTGGTGAAAATTGCTACCTAAGCCGAACTAGTGAATAGAACTCTTCAACAGAAAACACGGAAACTAGTATGACGTCATACGTCACCGCGCCGCTGTCTGCGCAGCTCCCCCCTCCCCGGGAGGGGGAAGGGGGAGCCCCAGACCTCCCACGCCGGCTATCCACCCATCAGTTCTGAGGCTGGATGTCAAAACACGCGAAAAACGCCGACCGGAGGGAGGGAGGGTTGCCGGGGAGCCTCCGGGTCTCACCCAGAAAATGGCGTTTCATTACATTCAACGCTGGTTTTCTGGGGGGAGCCCCGTCGGCTCCCCGGAGCTAACTACCCACAGAGGAAGGTCAAAGGGACAAAACCGGGAGGCGGACACCACGCACCCCCCAAGGAGGCGAGACAACCGGCAGCAAACGCCAACCCAAGGCGCCACAGCCCCGAAAATCCCGGGAACAACACGAGAACCACGAGCAGCAAGGCCCCTGCACGAACACCAAAAATCCATGCCCGAAAGACTGCAAGGCCACGTCGCCCAGACGGCAGCGAGAGCAGCGAAGCCACGAACGCCACAGGCATGAGGGAAGAACACAGGCAGCTTAGCCGCAAGAACACGGCTGACCACCCGGGACACCATCACCCGCGAACCGGGAAGAACAGAACCGGATCAACGCAAAACGCGCTCCGGACCCAAACGCCGTGGCACGCAAACAACAGCAGAGGGCCGCCACTGAACACAAAAACGACACACCCCCGGCCCGACCAACAAAGCACCAACAAACCCTGGACCCCTCCAGAATGCAGCAGCCCCACCCCGCGCCAGAAAAGATGGAGACTGCTGCCATCAAACAACCAAAACGCTAAAACCGAAGGAGCAAGAAAACACAGCGAACCGACCCCCAGAGGCAAAGGCCCAAAGGAAAGAGCCGACGAAAAAACACACCGGAACCGAAGGGGCACTACCAACCGAGGAGAAGACAGAGCACGCTGACCAGAGACCAGGATGGTGCAAGCGGCGCACGAACAGGCCGGAGGTGAAATGACGCACAAGACAGCTGACTAACGGTGCAGAAGCAACACCAAGACCGAAAGCAAGCTGAAGCGGCTCCGCCTGCGCCGCACGAAAAGAGGCGACAGTATGTGGCAAGACGACGGCCCCCAACCCCTACTAGAAAACCAAGCCGAGAGTAAACCAAGCCAACAAGAAGGACCCACCGAAAAAGGGACAGGAAAAGGATGGACCGCCAAAATACCCCATACTGCCGCCAAGAAAGCACGCAGGTGGGACACCTACCACGAAGCCACCTGACCACCAACCGGAGGCGAGACCACGAGGCAGAACATAAGCAGCCCCGATAAGGCCCCCCCCGAGCCCAGGAAAAAGGCGGAGCCGCGAGAAGATCTCGGGCGCGACCACCGAAACCCAGGCGGCACAAGGAGATGGAACGTCTGCCGAACAGAAAAACTCCGAAGCATGCAAGCCCGCCAGGAGTTCAGAAACGACGGGTCCGACGCGAGACATCGCAAGAACCCCCCCAAAAAAAGTAAAACAACAACAACCGGCAGGGCAAGCTAGGAAAACCAAAGAAGGCGGAAGGGTCGCCGCCAGAACAGGACCCGAACCAAGGGGCACGAACAACTGCAACAGACCGAGACAAAGAAGCACATCACAGGACACAGGCTGACCAACGCCTAAGAACACACGCAGAACATTCCTGCTGCAGAAGAGGCAGGAAGAAAGAGCAGAAGCACAAAAAAAAAAAAAAAACCAGGAGAACAACCAGGGGTGGACAATCAGGCAGGGACAAAAACCCCACGCAATCCCCAGGCACAAAACGGCAGCAAAGCGCCACTCCACAACCGGACACAGGAACAAGGACACGCCACCGTGAAACACGGTACCAATGCTCACGTGCAGCAGCAGCAGCAACAGGTACCACTGCAACATGCAACATGTAAATAGCAACTCCCCTCTGCAAAGGCAGAGAACGGAGCAGGCAGACCCCAGACAGGGCCAACGGAGACACGACAAAACCCTGCAGGCCCAGAAACCTGCACCAGGCGACCGACGGCGGAGAAAACCCCGCTCGATACCTGCTGGATGAGGTACTGGGAGCTCTTTTACACCTCAAGCCCGGCCCAAGGTCAGGCCAGACCGGCCAGAGGATGGCCCACCAGGCAGCTGCTAGGAGCAGTCCACCGGCCCACATACCCCCACAACCAGGACGGGCCGGAACTGCCATACGAAAACAGGCCAGTGCGCCCTGGAAGTCCACGGACGAACCAGCAAGAAGGCTTATGCTCGCAAGTAGGTCGTGTAACAAGCACAGACCACTGATGGTAATACAGTGTTCCCCAAAAGTGCCAATAGCACCACTGCACTCCACTGGTACTATCCCGCAAGTTCTACCAGAGAGGCGGGACCCAAGAGCCAGAGCTCAAATCCTGCAAGCACAGCCAGGAGCCTCACCAGGTGAGTACAGAACCAACCCTACAACCCCCACACCTCACAACATTAAAAAAGGAGGGTCCCCTGAATGACTCCAGCATGGGTTGGACATGCACATGAGGGGGACAGGAAGGGGTGATAAAGGGACAGTCACTGGTGTGCGAACGGTCTCAGTCGTACAAAATTATACCTAAATAAAAACAGGTATATGAACACCGCCGCATCCAGCGCCCGGCCAAAAGACGCCAGACCGCAGAAACTCACCTGGCGAATGGTGGCTCGAACTTGACACGACTCAACCGTGCCCAGAAGAACTTGGGAGCACCGCCAGGTGAAGACGCCAGAGCCGGACCCGCAGGAGAACAGGGAGAGGCGAAGGAGGCGGTCCACACCCATGACACAGAAAACCGCGGTGTCCTCCCCACAACTGGGAACCAGGACACCCCTGGTGCAAAGGGGCACATACCGCAGCCAGGGAGAAGAACGAGAGGCGAAGCACTGTAGCAAAAAAGGGCGCAAAACCCCAGCACTGAACCATCGCCCAGACCAAAACAAACTCCACGGCGCATGCGCATAACACGCTGACCGAACCGCACACCCTCCCTGCGGGAAGGCGCCAGCCAGGACTATTGCACGAGAAAAGGAGCCAAAAGAGGAAGCAGGAACAATAAAACCGGCCAAAGAAGCAAAGAGCCCAAAAAAAAGGGAACCCAAACGGGCGACAAGTAGCCCAAACGGGCGACAAGTAGCCCAACCGGGCGACAAGTAGCCCAACCGGGCGACAAGTACTAGGAGCCGACAGACGTTCCAATAATGCGGGAAGTAGCGAAAAACCTTCCCGTACCCTCGAGAACACAGAAGCCAACACTAGTCCCGAAGGCACACGAAGGCGCAGGCGCACCCGAGATCAAAAGTCACGCAGAACCCCAACGAACGGGGAAACATGACAAAAACACCGTCCCAAAAAGCGGGGGAGGAAACATCCACCCACAGGACGGAACCAACCGACTCAAAGGCCAAGGAACCGAGCCCGGGGAGGGGCCGACGTCCAACAGCACGTACGGCGAGTGGGGAGGAAAGACCCCACTCCGCGTAACCACAAGCCCCGCCTAGAGGGGGATAAAACCCCCCACGGGGTCTAACGGGGCCAAGGCCCCCCCCAAGGCAGCCCCTCCCCAGCCCCGGGAACCTACACGACAGGCCCCGGGGCCGAGCCGTTCCCCCAAAGCCCCGGCCGTACCAGAAAACCGGGGCAGCCGTGAAAACACTAAGGAAGGGAGCCCACTGGCAGACTCATACAACACGGCTGGAGGAACAGGCCCAAATGCCCCCGTCACTACCCCGGAAGGGGAATTCCCCGAGACTGCCCGAGTCTCAACACCACGAAACACCCCGCCCTGAACCTACAGACGGTAAGGAACCGGATGCAGGCAGGAAGGGTGAACCAGGGGAAAGACAAGGGGGCGTGGATGCAACCAACACCCCCAAGTCCCAAAACGAAATACAACGGGGCAGCCCCGGGGCTCCCGGGGAGGAAACCACGAGAACGTTGCCACCACCAAGGCTCAAGTGCAACGCCCCTGCTGCCCGCACCCGCTTTGTTAGCACAACTGGGTAACCGAGCCACAACGAGCAACCAAACTCGCAGGACACCGGGTCGAAGGTGTCACCGACCCCACAGGCAGCAGACGGAGGCAAAACAGAGAGTCACCCAGAGACAAAAGGTGAGAGCAACCCTCAAACTCGCTGGAAGCGAGGGGGGGGCTCTGGGGTCACATCCATCGGACCCGCGCGCCCCCAGGGGTTTCCCAGGGTCCCGAGCGTTTACTTTAAGAGGACTCGCGCTCAGGTAATCCCAGGCAGGGTACTGCTAACCGGCACCCAAGCTACCAAACAACTTTCTAAGAGCTGAACCCCCGGGACGTGTACACTCACGGGGACCTAGCAGGGGGTACCACCAGAAATACTCAGAACACAAGGGACACAAGGGGCAAGAACGAAGGCAGACCCCCCCACCAGGTATATAAACAAAAGAAAAAGAAAACCCCGCAAGAGGACAGCGTACCCAAGCGGAACAGAGCCGGCCGCTATGATTGGTAAAGACAAGCTGCACAGTACCCCGCGCCCCACCAGTGCAAACACCGCCCCTTACTCTAAGGCGAACAAGGGAGACAGAACACCCGAGCACACAAAGAGCGGCCGAAAACCAAGCGGTAAACGGCCAAGCAGGGGCAGGACCCAAGGAACTTGTGGAAGGTGGCCCCAAGCCCCAAGGGCAGTACTTACAGGGCACCTAGGGAAGGGAACCCTAGGCGCATGCAGCCCGAGTACTGAAGAATCACACCCGGCTCACGCACCACCTAGAAAACAGACACCACACTCTAGGTACAGTGCTGAAACAACCACTGGAGCCGGAGCACATAACCATTGCCTATAGCATCAGCCGAAGAACTGATGGGTGGATAGCCGGCGTGGGAGGTCTGGGGCTCCCCCTTCCCCCTCCCGGGGAGGGGGGAGCTGCGCAGACAGCGGCGCGGTGACGTATGACGTCATACTAGTTTCCGTGTTTTCTGTTGAAGAGTTCTATTCACTAGTTCGGCTTAGGTAGCAATTTTCACCAGAATAGGGGTTTGTTTTGGAATGCTTACCTTTCTGGATGCTTGACCCGGTCGATGGCAGACATAGAATGCTTCCAACCACACGGGGGTTTCTATAGGCCATTGCTCCCCTTGCCTCTCTGAGGGGGCCAGGTTCTGGCTCGTGGTCCCCGGTAGGCCCTAGAACTCCATACACATGACTGATGCCAAAGTCTGACATTAGCATATCAGCCGGTAAAGCTCCGGGGAGCCGACGGGGCTCCCCCCAGAAAAGGTAATTAAATTAGAACAAAAAAATGAAGGTCTCAAGATTGAGTTTTGTAATTTAAAAGGAAGTATTTTCCAGCAAGAAAAGGAAATTAACTGCTTGACTAATAAGGTAAGGATACAGAAGGAACACCTCAAGGAACTAGTAAAGGATAATGAGGCATGGAAAGTGAAAAGTAGGGAATTTGAAGAAATTAACAAGAAAATACTCATATGGTGAACAACTCCAAAGTACCCTGAGGGCTAATATGGAGTTATGCAAGGAGATGCAATGAGAAACTTCATTGACAACTCAAATAGAGGAGGCTAATAAAGAACTAGAAAAGTATAAAGAAGAAATAAGAGAGATGTATGCACAAGTTATAAAAGAGAATGAGACAATTAAGGAAGTGTTTGGAAGTCAAAACCAGAAATGACCAACAAGAAGCAGAAATTAGGCAAGCAATTAGGAAAGAATTGGTTACCAACAGTAAACTAGTACAAAACACTGTAGATAGAAGTAAGTCCATAATAATTTTTGAATGTTTAGAGAAGGAAATTTCATCTAGGGTGGACCGAGCAGCAGAGGAGATAAAAATCATAAGAGAAAGTAGTAGGTTTAGGAGAAGGCTCAAAGGAAAATGTCAGTGATTTTAGAGGAAGAGGAAAATATGAGAAAGACAAGAACCACCCCGTAAGGGTGACGTTTAAGAGTGAAAAACATGATGGAAGTGTTTAGAAATGCCAGGAAATTGTAGAGTGACGAGGATGGCAAACTTTGGTCAATAAGACAAGACCTCTCAAAGGAAGACAGAAAAGCTGAAAATGAACCTCATTGAAGCAAAATGTCTAAATGGGAATAGAAATGAAGAAGACAGAAATTCTTTTTTCTACAAAGTGTCAGGAACTGGAAAGCTAGTGAAATGGTACATAAAACCAGTGTTGAATGTAATAAACGCCATTTTCTGGGTGAGTCCCGGAGGCTCCCCAGAGCTATCCATGGCTGATATGGCTACCCTAACTATTTTGCATCAGTCGATATGGGTGGAGTTCTAGGCCTACCGGGACCACAAGCCAGAACCTGGCCCCCTCAGAGAGGCACGGGGAGCAATGGCCCAGAGAAATGCACATGTGATTTGGAGCATTCTATATCTGCCATCGACCGGGACAGGCACCCAGAAAGGTAAGCACCACAAAACAAACCTCTATTCTGGTTAACAACAAAAATCGACAAACGAGTGGACAGAACTCCCCCAGGAAAACGAACTAACAAGCATGACGTGCGCAGCTCTCCCCTCCCTGGGAGGGGGAAGGGGGATCCCCAGACCCCCAAGCCGGCGATCCCTGCCCCAGACCCCTGCGCCGGCGATCCCCGCCCCAGTTCTGAGGCTCGATATCAAAACTGCGAAAAAAACGCCGACCGGAGGGCGGGAGGGTGCCGGGGAGCCTCCGGGACTCACCCAGAAAATGGCATTTCATTACATTCAATGCCGGTTTTCTGGGGGTAGCCCCTACGGCTTCCCGATGCTACTTCACCAAAGACTACCTAAGAAAACAAGGGGACATACCCGGGAGGCGGTCGGTGAACCACTCGTCAACACGAAGTCGAGACAACAACCCAAGGACCCCTCCGGAAAGCAGCAGGCACATCATTCGCCAGAAAAAGGGAGAACGGCTGCAGACGAAGAAACCTATGACCACGACCATAGGAGCCAAAAACCCCTGTGCCTGAGAAGAGCAAGAAGCTCTGCCACACGACCCCCAGAGGCCAATGCCAACAAAAAAGGGAGCCGAGGCAAAGCAAACCTTTGAAAAACCAAAGAAAAACAGGAGAGCACCCTGTCCAAAGACCAGGACGGCACAGGCAGTGCATAAGCAGGCCGGAGGTGAAACAACACACGAGACAGCCTGCGAAACGGCATAGAAGGAACATCGATACCGAAAGCTAGCAGTAGAAACCAAGGTGCCAGTCCCATTAACAGCCCCAAGCGCCTCTACATCCTCCGCAAGTCAATCCTATGACACCCCCAGGAGGGAAAAGAAAACGCAGGACCAAAACCAAAATGCCACAAGCGTGTAAGTCCAACGCCACAAGTGCAGCCGACAGGGAAGAAACCCGCATAAGGAGCCGCCCCGCACCAACATCCCGCAGAAGGGCAGGAGCGAAAAGACTCATTAAAAGGAGCAAAATCGCCCCCAGGAAAACGAGTAGCGCCGAGACAGCTCGAAGAAAAGAGATATGCACAAAAGAACAAGAAGGTGAAACACCCAGAAGCTGCCGGGAATAGGACCCACAAGCCCTAGAAAGGACCGGAGGGAAGCTCAACCGAATGACGACAGACATACCAGAAAACGGGAAGGAGCAAAACCGTCCCAAACCTTCGAGAACAAAAAGAAGCAAACACAAAGGACGAAGGCACAAAAACCCTGTCGCACCCGAGACCAAAAGTCATGCAGAAACCCCAAGAAGAGGGGGACAGGACGGAGAAGGCCCGTCCCGGAAAAAAGGGGCGAAGACCGTAGAAAAGCACCCACCGACAGGACAGAAACAACGGGCACAATGGACAAGGAAACCGAGCCAGGGAGGGGCCGATGCCCACAAAGCACATGCGGAGAGAGGGAACGGAAAAACCCCACACCACAAAACCGCAAGCCCCGCCCAGAGGGGTAGAAATACCCCGGCGGGGACCAACAGGGCCTGAAGCCTCTCACGTTAGCCCCACCCCAGCCCCGGGAACCCACCCTGCAGGCCCCGGGGCCGAGCTGTCCCCTCAAAGCCCCAGCGTCAAGAAAACCCCCGGGGCAGCCATGAAAATCACCAAGGAAGGGAGCCCACTAGGCTCTGGAACTTGAACCGAAACTGGAGGATAGGCAAGGGGCGAGACGAAGACCCCAAACTCATCCCCAGCCAGCACAACGAGGCGAGGACAACACAGAGAATCCAAGGAACATGGAAAAACCAGGCCCGGCACAGCAAGACCGGCAAGGAGGGCCCCAGAGGGAGCACGGAAGGGCCGAACATAATGCCCAACCAACCCCGACACGCAGCTGCAGTACCAAAACCGCAGCAAAACCTTACCACACTCTCCAAGGTAGTGACAGAGAAGATAGATAAATCGTACACGAGTGGCACACAAGGGGACGCAGGCAGAAACCGAGCACCCAACTGAGCCACAGGGACGGTAGAAGAAACATGTGCAGTGTAACAGGCAATCGAAGGAACACATTAGGCAGCCCAACTTGGGCTAACCCCATACACAGCCCCAAGAGCAGAGAGGAGAGTGCCCATGAAGCACAGAATCCGCTCGACAGGCAAACGACAGAAGAGAGGCGGAACCAAAGAGCCAGAACCCAATCCTGCAAGCACAAGGAGGCGAGCACAAAACACCCTCGACACAGGAAGACATACCACCGAACAGGCCGTTGCACTGCGGAACAAGGTGGAGGCGGGGCCCCGAACTCAAGCAAGGTTAGACAAGCATAGGAGAGGGGCAGGAGGAGTACTGGCAGGAGCCGCCTCGGAAGGGCCAAGAGGCCACCCGCAGACACCCGTGAACCGAGGAAGGAATCAGGTGGAGAGAACAAGAGCTGCCCAGTATGGGCTAATAGCCCTGCAGTAGGCACCTCGGGTGATATGGTCCACGTTCTCAAGTACGTATGTACATCCATTCCTACTTCCAAAAACAAAAACAGCGTCAGGACGAAGGAGATGCCAAACCGCACCAACTCACCTGCAGAACATAAGCACTGAAGGGCCATGACGCAAGCTTTCAAGTCCGTAGCTGCCGGAGGCGGCCAGGGCGCCCATGCTGGAGAGGTGAAACGCCATTTTCTGGGTGAGACCCGGAGGCTCCCCGGAGCTTTACCAGCTTTACCAGGCTGATATGCTAATGTCAGACTTTGGCATCAGTCATGTGTATGGAGTTCTAGGGCCTACCGGGGACCACGGCCAGAACCTGGCACCCCTCAGAGAGGCAAGGGGAGCAATGCCCTATAGAAACCCCCGTGTGGTAGGAAGCATTCTATGTCTGCCATCGACCGGGTCAAGCATCCAGAAAGGTAAGCATTCCAAAACAAACCCCTATTCGGGTGAAAATTGCTACCTAAAGCCGAACTAGTGGATAGAACTCTTCAACAGAAAACAAGGAAACTAGTATGACGTCATACGTCACCCCGCCACTGTCTGCGCAGCTCCTCCCTCCCCGGGAGGGGGAAGGGGGAGCCCCAGACCTCCCACGCCGGCTATCCACCTATCAGTTCTGAGGCTGGATGTCAAAACACGCGAAAAACCGCCGACCGGAGGGAGGGAGGGTTGCCGGGGAGCCTCCGGGTCTCACCCAGAAAATGGCGTTTCATTACATTCAACGCTGGTTTTCTGGGGGGAGCCCCATCGGCTCCTCGGAGCTAACTACCCACAGAGAAAGGTCAAAGGGAAAGAACCGGGAGGCGGACACCACGCACCCCCCATGGAAGCGAGACAATCGGCAGCAAACGCCAACCCAAGGCGCCACAGCCCCGAAAAGTCCCGGGAACAACACGAGAACAACGAGCAGCAAGGCCCCCGCACAAACACCAAAAATCCATGCCCGAAAGACCGCAAGGCCACGTCGCCCAGACGGCAGTGAGAGCAGCGAAGCCACGAACGCCATGGGCATGAGGGAAGAAGACAGGCAGCTTAGCCGCAAGAACACGGCTGACCACCCGGGACACCATCACCCGCGAACCGGGAAGAACAGAACCGGATCAACGAAAAACGCGCTCCGGACCCAAACGCCATGGCACGCAACCAACAGCGGAGGGCCGCCACTGAACACAAAACACGACACCCCCCCGGCCCAACCAACGAAGCACCAACAAACCCTGGACCCCTCCAGAACGCAGCAGCCCCACCCCACGCCAGAAACGATGGAGACTGCTGCCACCGAACAACCAAAACGCTAAAACCGAAGGAGCAAGAAAACTCAGCAACTCGACCCCCAGAGGCAAAGGCCAAAAGGAAAGAGCCGACAAAAAAACACACCGGAACCGAAGGGGCACTACCAACCGAGGAGAAGACAGAGCACGCTGACCAGAGACCAGGATGGTGCAAGCGGCGCACGAACAGGCCGGAGGTGAAACGACGCACGAGACAGCTTACTAACGGTGCAGAAGCAACACCAAGACCGAAAGCAAGCTGAAGCGGCTCCGCAAGCGCCGCACGAAAAAGAGGCGACAGTATGTGGCAAGACGACGGCCCCCAACCCCCACCAGAAAACCAAGCCGAGAGTAAACCAAGCTAACAAGAGTAACCACCTAAGAAGGGACAGGAAAAGGAAGGACCGCCAAAATACCCCATACTGCCGCCAAGAGAAGCACGCAGGTGGGACATCTACTACGAAGCCACCCGACCACCAACCGGAGGCGAGACCGCGAGGCAGAACATAAGCAGCCCCGACAAGGCCTCTCCGAGCCCAGGAAAAGGCGGAGCCGCGGGAAGATCTCGGGCGCGACCACCGAAACCCAGGCAGCACAAGGAGATGGAACGTCTGCCGAACAGAAAAACTCCCCAAAGCATGCAAGCCCGCCAGGAGTTCAAAAACGACGGGTCCGACGCGAGACATCGTAAGACCCCAAAAAAACCAACCTGCAGGGCAAGCTAGGAAACCAAATTAGGTGGAAGGGTTGCTGCCAGAACAGTACCCGAACCAAGGGGTACGTACAACTGCAATAGACCGAGACAAAGAAGCACACCACAGGACACAGACTGAAAAATGCCCAAGAACACACGCAGAACACCCCTGCTGCAGAGGAGGCAGGAAGAAAGAGCAGAAGCACAAAACCCCCAGGAAAACAACCAGGGGTGGACAATCAGGCAAGGACAGAAAACCCCCCGCACATGAGAGGGCCAAACCAGGTACCCAAAGACCACGAAAAACAACAAGCAAACCCCCAAAAGCAAACCCCAGGCACAAAAACAGCAGCAAAGTGCCACACCACAACCGGACACAGGAACAAGGACACGCCACCGTGAAACACGGTACCAATGCACACGTGCAGCAGCAGCAGCAACAGGCACCACCGCAACATGCAACATGTAAATAGCAACTCCCTTCTGCAAAGGCAGAGAAACGGAGCAGGCAGACCCCAGACAGGGCCAACGGAGACACGACAAAACCCAGCAGGCCCAGAAAACCTGCACCACAGGCGACCGACGGCGGAGAAACCCCGCTCGATACCTGCTGGATGGGGTACTGGGAGCTCTTTTACATCCCAAGCCCGGCCCAAGGCTAGGCTAGACCGGCCAGAGGGTGGCCCACCAGGCAGCTGCTAGAGGCGACCCGCTGGCCCACATACCCCCACAACCAGGATGGGCCGGAACTGCTATACGAAAACAGACTAGTGTGCCCTGGAAGTCCACGGACGAACCAGCAAGAAGGCTTATGCTCGCAAGTAGGTCGTGTAACAACCACAGACCTCAGATGGTAATACAGTGTTCCCCAATTGTGCCTATAGCACCACTGCACTCCACTGGTACTATCCCGCAAGTTCTACCAGATAGGCGGGACCTATCTACCAGATAGGCGGGTTCCAACCCCACCACCCCCACACCTCACAACATGAAAAAAGGTGGGTCCCCTAAATGACTCTAGCATGGGTTGGACATGCACATGAGGGGGACAGGAAGGGTTGAAAAAGGGACAGTCACTGGTGTGCGAACGGTCTCAGTCGTACAAAATTATACCTAAACAAAGACAGGTATATAAACAACACCGCATCCAGCGCCCAGCCAAAAGACGCTAGACCGCAGAAACTCACCTGGCGAACGGTGGCACGAACTTGACACGACTCAACCGTGCCCAGAAGAACCTGGGAGCACCGCAAGGTGAAGACGCCAGAGCCGAACCCGGCCGAACCCGCAGGAGAGCAGGGAGAGGCGAAGGAGGCGGCCCACACCCATGACATAGGGAAAACCGCGGCGTCCTCCCCACAACTGGGAACCAGGACACCCCCGGAGCGAAGGAGCACATACCGCAGCCAGGGAAAAGAGCGAGAGGTGAAGCACTGTAGCAAAAAAGGCGCAAAACACCAGCACTGAAACACCGCCCAGACCAAAACAAACTCCACGGCGCATGCGCATGACACGCTGACCGAACCGCACAACCCTCTCTGCGGGAAGGTGCCAACCAGGACTACTGCACTAGAAAAGTAGCCAAAAGAGGAAGTATGAACAATAAAACCGGCCAAAGAAGCAAAGAGAGCCCAAAAAGGAACCCAACAGGGCGACAAGTAGCCCAACAGGGCGACAAGTAGCCCAACAGGGCGACAAGTAGCCCAACAGGGCGACAAGTAGCCCAACAGGGCGACAAGTAGCCCAACAGGGCCACAAGTAGCCCAAAACGGCGACAAGGACGAGGAGCCGACAGACGTTCCAATAATGCGGGAAGTAGCGAAAAACCTTCCCAAACCCTCGAGAACACAGAAGCCAACACTAGTCCCGAAGGCACACAAAGGCGTAGGCGCACCCGAGATCAGAAGTCATGTAGAACCCCATCGAACGGGGAAACATGATGAAAACACCGTCCCAAAAGGGTGGGAGGAAACATCCACCCATTGGACGGAACCAACCGACTCAATGGCCAAGGAACCGAGCCCGGGAAGGGGCCGACGCCCAACAGCACGTACGGCGAGTGGGGAGGAAAGACCCCACTCTGCATAACCACAAGCCCCGCCTAGAGGGGGATAAAAACCCCCACGGGGTCCAATGGGGCCAAGGCCCCCCAAGTCAGCCCCTCCCCAGCCCCAGGAACCGACACGACAGGCCCCGGGGCCGAGCCGTTCCCCCAAAGCCCCGGCTGTACCAGAAAACCGGGGCAGCTGTGAAAACACTAAGGAAGGGAGCCCACTGGCAAACTCATACAACACAGCTGGAGGAACAGGCTCAAATGCCCCCGTCACTACCCCGGAAGGGGAATTCCCCGAGATTGCCCGAGTCTCAACACCATCAAAAACCCCGCCCCAAACCTACAGACGGTAAGGAACCAGATGCAGGCAAGAAGGGTGATCCAGGGGAAAGACAAGGGGGCGTGGATGGAACCGAAGCAACCAACACCCCCAAGTCCCAAAGCGAACTAAACCGGGGCAGCCCCGGGGCTCCCGGGAAGTAAACCATGAGAACGTTGCCACCACCAAGGCTCAAGTGCAACGCCCCTGCTGCCCGCACCCGCTTAGTCGGCACAACTGGGTAACCGAGCCACAACGAGCAACCAAACTCGCAGGACTCCGGGATGAAGGTGTCACCGACCCCACAGGCAGCAGACGGAGGCAAAACAGAGAGTAACCCTGAGACAAAGGATGAGAGCAACCCTCAAACTCACTGGAAGCGAGGGGGGGGGGGGACTCTAGGGTCACATCCATCGGACCCGCGCGCCCCCAGGCGTTTCCCAGGGTCCCGAGCGTTTACTATAAGAGGACTCGCGCTCAGGTAATCCCAGGCAGGGTACTGCTAACCGGCACCCAAAGCTACCAAACAACTTTCTAAGAGCTGAACCCCTGGGACGTGTACACTCACGGGGACCAAGCAGGGGGTACCACCAGAAAATACTCAGAACACAAGGGACACAAGGGGCAAGAACGAAGGCAGATCCCCCACCAGGTAAATAAACAAAAAGAAAAAGAAAACCCCGCAAGAGGACAGCGTACCCAAGCGGAACAGAGCCGGCCGCTATGATTGGTAAAGACAAGCTGCACAGCACCCTGCGCCCCACCAGTGCAAAAACTGCCCCTTACTCTAAGGCGAACAAGGGAGACAGAACACCCGAGCACACAAAGAGCGGCCGAAAACCAAGCAGTAAACGGCCAAGCAGGGGCAGGACCCAAGGAACTTGTGGAAGGTGGCCCCAAGCCCCAAGGGCAGTACTTACAGGGCACCTAGGGAAGGGAACCCTAGGCGCATGCAGCCCGAGTACTGGAGAATCACTCCCGGCTCACGCACCACCTAGAAAACAGACACCACACTCTAGGTACAGTGCTGAAACAAACACTGGAGCCGGAGCACATAACCGGTGCCTATAGCATCAGCCGAAGAACTGATGGGTGGATAGCCGGCGTGGGAGGTCTGGGGCTCCCCCTCCCCCCTCCCGGGGAGGGGGGAGCTGCGCAGACAGCTTCGTGGTGACGTATGATGTCATACTAGTTTCCTTGTTTTCTGTTGAAGAGTTCTATCCACTAGTTCGGCTTTAGGTAGCAATTTTCACCAGAACAGGGGTTTGTTTTGGAATGCTTACTTTTCTGGATGCTTGACCCGATCGATGGCAGACATAGAATGCTTCCTACCACACGGGGGTTTCTATAGGCCATTGCTCCCCTTGGCTCTCTGAGGGGGCCAGGTTCTGGCCGTGGTCCCCGGTAGGCCCTAGAACTCCATACACATGACTGATGCCAAAGTCTGACATTAGCATATCAGCCTGGTAAAGCTGGTAAAGCTCCGGGGAGCCGACGGGGCTCCCCCAGAAAAATAAATAAATAAATAAATAAATAAATAAATGACTGAAGCCCCATACAAATACTGTATTGGCTAATATCAGTCCAATAGCTCCAGGAAGACAATGGGGCTTACCCCACAGAAAATCTCAAAAACTCTGAAACCCAACCCCAACCATAAGAGATTAAGGGTCAGGGATGGAGCATACATACCTCCCAAGGCTCAAAACTGCTTGATCCAAGTTAGACAACAAGGGAAGGTAACCCATGCTTACCATTGGAGTAAAATAGTCAGGACACATGTAATATGGGTGGAACAATACACAATCAAGAAGAATAAATGAAACGATAATACTCCAATAGTTCCTCACAAAAATCTTATTCCAGAAACAGCCAACACCATTTGGATGAAATTTGGACCAGCAAAATGAGTTCATTAGATTGTTGTGACCTTGACAAGCACCAGGTGAGTGAGGTGCACTGCCATTTGGTGGTAGTCAGGTACCTCAATGTTAAGAATTGTCAGCAAGTAGCAATGATCATTTGCTCTGTTTACCTCAGGTGCTACATAGTCTCCCAGGCATCGTGCTTTCTTTTGATAATTACTTTGTTTACCTCAGGATCACACATTTCTTCAAGAAGGTGCTAGCATTATTTCACCTATAATTTCTATTTCTTTTTCTTGATAGTACATGCAGTTTACATGCAGGGTTTATCCTCTCAATAACTGCATGAGTGTTGGGAGACCCACTAATATTGGGATTGACAAGGTTTCAGGTGAGTTTGTTGTGTGGCGCTGTAGATAGAGGAGCTGCGACTAAACAGAGGCGTGTGTTAGAGGGAAACTTGCTGCACTGTAGGGCAGGATGTTGTGTTTATGGCATCAGCTGATAATGCAGAGTTCATTGATGTCTGTTCTGTATTTAGAGCTGTGTGGTGCCAGTTTGGTGTGTCCCAGCTTTAATCTGGTCATCGTTACATCAATTTCTCTGCATCAATTTACATAAATTTTTATAATTTCTGTAGTCTTGTTTTCTTGTTATTGGATCTGTAATCCCCAAGCTCATAGAAAGAGCCAGGTCCTGGCTCTCAGTAGGTCAGGCTGGTGTGACTTCCAAGCTTTGGCTACACCCATTCAAAACTAAAGTAGCTACTGAGAAACATTTAAAAAACTTGTCATGAATATCCCAAATGTGTATAACATAAAGAATACACATACTAACCTCAAGCTGAATCCTACGCTCAGCCACTACCCTCTCTGTGAAGTTACCAAAGAGTCGTCGGGGTGGAAAGTATAGTTCTTCAACCTGGTGTAAAATAAGAATGCACAGAATATTGCTCATATCTATTTTGCATTTCATTTTGTAAATCTTACATGTAATCAACCCGTCCTCTTAAAAATAACATCACTTTTCGCTCATATGTGCGCTATGGCCAAATTTGGACGTAATTTGAAATGAAATCGACTCACAAAAGTGATGTACTGTTCCGTTTTCTGTTTGAGTCGTCCGGCTTACTCTGCAAGCTAAGAAAAGGAAACTTTTCATTAACGTTTTTCATACCGTTTTGAAACTTTATGAGAATTTCCTTCCGACCTAACCTATCAGAGGACCCTTAACTTACTGTTGTTGAAAAAAAAAATCACAAATTTATTTTCACTTATTTTCATTTTCAAATTACGTCCAAATTTGGCCATACGGGCAAACGGCCAATAGCGACGTTCTTTTTAAGAGGACAGGTTGATGTAATTACATCCACCAGAAAAATATTTTGAACAAAATACAGTGGTACCTCCCATAACGAATTTAATCCGTTCCATGTTCGTCATGTGAAACGGACGTCATACAAAACGAGTGTCCCCCATGTAACCAGTGTGATGCACTGTGTTTATTATGAAATTTCCCCAGTGTGCATGACATCAAATGTTCCCCAAAATATAATTTTTTTTTGTAAAATGATAAATTACCGTCCCTGAACATGTCTATGTAAAAATAATTACCAAATTCCACTTACTTTGGCTGTGAGGGCGTGGACAAGGTGCGCTGTGACGTCATCAGGGGCTGGTCGCCCGTGTGTGAAGCTCCCAGACACGGTCGCGCAGGCCATTCAAGCACCGCGTGTTGCCACAAATATATTTTCAAATATTTTTTCTATGCATTTCCAATGCGGTTATATTTGTTTCTTTTATCGTATATGATGGATATTTGTGACCTTTACAATATGTATACAGTAGAATGTTCATAATTTTCCATGAAACTGTGATACATGTGTCAGTAATGTGTCCACTATAAATGTTTATTGTCACAATATTACGTGGTAAAAATTCACTAATATTACAATATGTACAGTTTCACATACTATATACACAGTAACACACTGTATTACACACTCAGTACTTTGGAGGTGCATAATAGTCAACGAAGTAGTCCATGGTACACAGCGCGACTTTGCTCTCCTTGCACCAGTTACAGATAGATTTTTGTTTCCTGTTTCATCGTTATGTGTGCTTGCAAATAACGCACTCGCGTGCACCCTTGGCTTTAGTACTTGTAGGTGGTATGTAGCCAAGCTTGTAAAGCATAAAGTAGTATTGAAATGATTATAGGAAAAGCTCAATTTGTAAGGTAGTCTTGAAAAGATCGCTTTGTAAGGTCCCACACAGGAAGAGATTCAGCTAGCCTCAAAGAGTGTCCATCAGTCAGGAAGAGATTCACCTAGCCTCAAAGAGTGTCCATCAGTCAGGAAAAGATTCAGGTATTCTTGAAAATATCAATGAACACCACCACCATGGAAGCCGCTAACACTGTTAATCTATGCTACTTGTATCAGATGCATCATCACTGAACGCAGAAAACGATTCATCTATGTATCATCTATATACATTAGAGATGGCAAGGGTGGGGCTCAGAGCTACACCTGGATACGCTTGCTGTATCATCCTCATAGGTGCTGTATCACTGGCATCCGACCGTTGTGTTAAGCCCTTATTGCGCCTAGCTTCACCAATGTTATGACCCTTATGTTCTTCAAACAAAAGGGTCTGAATTGCACCGACTGAGCACAGTCTTTCAACACCGTGTGGGACAGGTGTTTGAGAGCCAGAGGCACGTGTGCCACAAATGGTTGCTCAAGCAGTACTAACCCAGCCAGCAGCCCTTGTCTTTCATATTCGTTATGGCAAAAGGTTCGTTCAGTGTTTGTTGGGTAGGCTGCTCCATTATGACAATCTTTCTTTATTTCAAATGTGTTCCATTTGTTTTGTATTTGTCACTTACGTCTCAATAATGGAGCAGCCTACCCGACAAACACTGAACGAACCTTTACGACATTTGTCCATTTTTCAAATTGTTTCAACAGTTCTTTTATTTTTCGTTTTTTTTTTTTTAAGAAACATGGAGCAGCCGACCTGTAGACCACCGAACGAACCTTTTTGACATTTGTACTGGTTTTCAAAATTCTTCATTTTTTTTATTATTTACGTTTTTTGTATGTAAGAAACATGGAGCAGCCTACCTGCCGACCACCGAACGAACCTTTTGCTATAAGATAAATGAAAAATAAATATTGAACACATTTGAAGAAAGGAAAATGTCATAATGGTTTATTCAGTGTATGTAAGGTAGGCTTCTCCATTATTGAGATGCAAATGACAAATAAAAAACAAATGGAACACATTTGAAACAAAGAAAGATTGTTATAATGGAGCAGCCTACCTGCCGAACACCGAACGAACTTTTTTGACATTTGTTGTATATCAGACATTTCATTTCTTTTTTCCTACAAAAACGTCAGTGCTTTGCAACATCTCAGCAGTCACCCTTTTATATCCCAGCATCATTAACAAGAACAACATAATTTATGTGCATCGTCGGAGGCGTCTAAGAATGCGCAAGAAGCAGCGCGACCCCACCATGTGGTGTTGACGTTACTCAAACCAGCATTCGTCATACGGGACGATTTGACGCCGATCGGGCCGTTCGTTACCCAAAATATTCGTCTTTTGGGGCAATCGTTATGCGAGGTACCACTGTACTGTGTGTTTTGTCATACATGTTTAACCCTTGTGTTGCTAAGGGTTATTTGGCTATTGTCACCCAGAGGCGCACAACAAAAAAAACAACAACGTTGAATGTAATGAAACGCCATTTTCTGGGTGAGCCCCGGAGGCTCCCTGGAGCTTATAGGGCTAATGTATGTTATATTAGACCGGGACATTAGCTATGGAGTACAGACCTACCAGGGACCAGCGCCAGAACCTGGCCCCTTTAGAGAAGTTTCAGGGAGCAATGGCCCTGGAAAACCCCATTGTGGTTGGGAGTTTTCCTTATATGCCATCGACCGGGGTTGAAATTGAAATTGAAATAAATTTATTGATGTAAAATACACACAAAGGGATGAGGTAGCTCAAGCTATTCTCACCCCGTTCAGTACATCGTGTTAATACATACATAGACACACATCACAAACAATAAACATATTACCAAACATTCTGAGAGATAAACATATACATTTCCTCCTTCACAAGTAGTATGGTATTAGACGTACACACAAATACTTTTATGACCTAGGTATACTGTATAGACAATTTGCAAGAGACATGCAGATAATTCAACAAAATATTACAGTCTTGGTGCAAAATTCTTATATCTCTCAAGAATATCATCAACCTTTCCGTTGTGACACATCCAGGCTATTTGTTCAGGAACAGTCCTTATCTCAGTGTTTCTATATACATTAATCAACGGACAATCAAGAACATAATGGGCAAGGGTGTGAGACCTTAACATACCACATAGTTTACACTTCGTGTCATTATCATGAACACCTATCCCATATTCCCAGTAATATTTGTACCCAAGCCTGAGTCGCATGTACACAGAGTCACTCCAAGCATTTCTCCTTGTACCATAATTGAAATGAGTGTTTTGACTCACATGTAGTGTTGCATGGTTTGACTTCTCTCATACATTATATCTCTCCTCTCCACTCCTGCCTGTGCCTGAATATTTCTGATTTTGCTTCTTATTTGTCTCATTGTGAATTCACATTCAATGTCAACTTGTGGTTTTGATGTGGCACGTTTGACCAAGTCATCCGCCACCTCGTTGAGCACTATTCCAACATGAGATGGAATCCACATGAATTTCACACTATGACCTTTCAGCTGTATCTCAGTTATTCTTCTCTTACAATCCTCAACTATGAAGATAAAGACTGGGTTTCGACTGTTTAAGGACTCCAGTGCTCCTCGGCTATCGACAAATACAAAAACATTTTTGTCGTCATGACGTACTTCCTCCAAACACGCCAGAATGGCCTGCAGTTCAGCTTGTGCGGATGATATATAATTACTAAGCCAGAGTTCAATTATCCTGTCCACAGTCCCAAACTCCGTATATTCTCTTATTAGGACACCACACCCTGCCCTGCCATCCTCCGCCACCGACCCGTCGCAATATACATGTAAACTGTTGCCTCTTGGTAACCGAGATATCATGCTTCCATACAAACACCGTAATTGTCCCAGTTCATGATGAATCTTTTTCACCATGAGGGGTAAAATTTCGACGTCTATTTTCTGTACTTTCCAGGGAGCAGACATATTACACTGTCGAGAGGGTTTACAGCAGTCAAGTACATCGTATTCCCTGAGGTCATGAACTAATCCCCTCGTGTAGCGTGTCTCCCTCAGTTTCCTGGAAGTGTGTACGTCACTCAAGAAGATCTGAACGCTCTCAAACAGCTTATCCCCTCCTTTTCTCCGCATGAAACGAATAGATACTCTAGTGTTAATGTCACGGACTCTATCACACACACTCTGTAAATTTAATTCCATTCTCATTATTTCAATCATTGCATTTCTTTGACATCCAAGAATAATCCTCATAGCCTCGTTCTGTATCAGCTCTATTTTTTTAATTCTGACTTGGCCTGAGTAAGACAAAACGGGTGCTGCGTAGTCTATCAGGGACCGAACAGTGCTTATGTATAACATCCGCAAGATAGGTACCCCAACACCTTTACCAGAAAAAGCCAGTGCTTTTAGAGGATGCAGACGGGCTTTACATAAGGTGCTGATATGATTTATTTCAGCATTTTTACTCTCACATGTGTATCCAACATACATGCCCAGATACTTGTACTTCTGAACACTGCTCAGTTCCACACCATTTAGAGTAAGTGTTATATTTCTTCGTTTCCTATACTCATATTTGGTTTTATCTGCATTTATAACTAAGCCTAACTTGTGACAGGTTGTACCAAGTATATTAAGAGCAGTTTGAATTTTGTTCCCAGAAGTGCCTTGTATAAGAATGTCATCAGCATATATGATCGTCGTGACCCCTGGAGGATACATCTCTGATGCAAATCTGTTCATTAATACATTGAATAAGGTGGGACTTAATACTCCCCCTTGTGAGGTACCTAACTGAAACATCCATTCCTCAGACATGTATCCCTGGTAATACACCTGACCTTTTCTGCCTTGTAGATAATCCCTTATCCAGTGTAGCAATCTCCCTGTTATTCCCAGATTGGCTAATTCGTATAAGATTACTTCCCCATTGGCTTTATCAAATGCTCCTTGTAGATCAACAAATACTCTACAATTGTCATCCACATTAGACAAACACTTTAAGAGACAATCCGCAGTACTTTTGCCTTTGATAAAACCAGAGAGATTACTGGACATGTTATCACCTACAAGGTAGAGTAGCCTATTTAACAAAATCCTTTCCATCATTTTACAAAAGCAGGATATTAAGGAGACAGGTCTGTAGCCTCCATTTGACTTAGGGATAGGAATGATGACAGCCTCTTTCCATTTTCTTGGTAACTTTCCCTCTCTATAACTCATATTAAACAAATCAAGTAAGGGACTAGGTTTCATACCGGCTAAATAATTAAGTATGTCATACGTTACTCCATCTTTTCCCGGAGCAGTAGAGCTGCCACTTTTTATAGCATCCAGTAGCTCATTGTAAGTTATCTCAGTGCATGCTATAGATCTTGTATTTAAGGCACATAAAGTTACTCCAGTTCTAATATTTTCCCATGACTCAATGGTGACTCTCCTGTCTGCAGGTAAGGACTCCATACCAGCAGCACTAGCCCATTTATCTACTAACTCATTAGCAACCTTCCCTGGATCTGAGTGAGCAATGAATTTGGGCTTACAACCCCTGATTTTATTTACTGCTCTCCATATGTCTTTAAGGTTCTTATTATTACCAATGGACTGAGCAAAGTCTTGCCAGTATCTGTCCCGCGCCTCCTTCCTCACCTGACTGCATTCCCTAGCCACTTCCAACATTGTATTTTTCTCTTCATCCCTCATTCCATTTTTTAACCATTCTTTATGTGCACTCCGTAGCATTCTCTCCCACCCCTTGACTTGCTGATCATTGGAATATTTAAATTTCTTAGGTACATGCGTCTTGCTTTCCCTGCCCCTATTATTTTCCCTCTGTACTAATTTCTCTATGTTCTCGACCATGTCCTCGTAAAAACTATCAACGCAGAGCGGCGTGTATTGTTGATACCAATCTCCCATATTTTGAATAAAATAATTTTTCATATCTTTATTAATATTTAGCCTTTTCCTTTGAAAGTGGACTTGTTTTTTCCCCAGTGGTAATTCAACGTTCAAGGCAAAGTGGTCACTAAATAGTTCCCGAACAACCCGAGCCTCCCCCATAATCCCCTGAGAGTTTAAAATACAGGCATAGTCAAGCCGTCCTCCCCTGATGTGAGTTGGTTCATTGTTTCCCAAGAGACAGGTATCTGGATGATCTTGTAGAAACTGTAATCACTTGACCCCATTAGCATTAATACTACCCATTGTCCCAAGGCTTGTGTGCCGAGCATTAAGGTCCCCAATGACCAGTGAAGGATTAGTATAAATGCAGTCAGGTAGATAGTTAGCGTCGAAGCAGTTCCTGGATACATACAAATTAACTACAATAAATTCCCCTTCCCTTAATGATAATTTAACACAGACACTCTCTATACCTTGCATTTTTGATGGCGGTTCTACTAACTCTGCTGGTATGGAGTTCTTAACATAAATCGACGTGCCTCTGATGTTATTTGAGGCGAAGAGGTGAAACCCTTTATAGCCATTTAATTTCAATAAGCCTTCATTCCTATCCCCTGTCTCTTGGAGAGCTACAACATCAATATCATTTCCAATCACATAACAATGAACATCTGCAGGCGATGAGTCACAATAACATGGCTGAAGTATGTTGACCAGACCACACACTAGAAGTTGAAGGGACGACGACGTTTCGGTCCGTCCTGGACCATTCTCAAGTCGATTGTGGCCATTCTCACACAATCGACTTGAGAATGGTCCAGGACGGACCGAAACGTCGTCGTCCCTTCAACTTCTAGTGTGTGGTCTGGTCAAAATGAACATCTGTAACCCTGTTTCTTAAACCATTAACATTCCATGACAACACTTTCAGCCTAGGGTGATCCATTATTAAACAATTCACTGTCTAAGTCATCCCCAATAAGTTCACTAAATGATAGCCATACCTTGTATAACATCTCCCACCTCCTCCTAAGTTCACCAGTAAAAGCGACATTGCGATTCTCAAGAGATTTTTTCAGTCCTGTGACGTCCATTATTGGCCCAAATGATTCCTTCATTTTATGTGTAATTATAGGGTTCTTCCTTTCACTATGACTATCATCATTCACACACACTTCACTTTCCTTCATTTCATCACTCAATATTTCATTATTGCCCTCAACCACTATATCCTGACTTTCCTTCACTGTTTTGTGATTTTCCTTGACCTCCTGAACGTTTAATTTCGCCTCGATGGACTCGATTCTCTGCCCAAGATTTCGGAGGAACTCACCAACTTTTCTTAGTTCAGCCCACACCTCCTTGACCATATCATTATGGCCCTCTTCCTGAGCCCCAGTAACCACTTCACTCACTGTTACACTGTCACTGCTGAAGTCCTGAGTGGTGGCGTGACTGCTTGTTGCTTGAGCCGGACGAAGTAAAGGTGACTCCTTTACCCACACATTCGTCCGGTTCACTGACGCTGTTTGGGGCAGACTGTTTTGCTGTGCTCCCGGTGTCTGGGTAAGAGCTCTTGCTTGCTCTGTAACATTCGCCGGCCAGGGAACATCCATACTCGGCCTCTTGCTACACACAGCCGAGCTGGCATTGTGAACCCCTCCACAGTTGCAGCATCTGGGAACTATTTTCTCACCCAGATTAAGTCTGTTTCTACACACATTAGAGAGGTGAGACTTTCCGCAGAAACGACATCGTGGATCATGTTCACAGCTCCAGGATTTATGCCCCCATCTGCAGCATTTCAGGCATATTATGGGCTCTTCCACATACTTTGCTACATGCCTGTAGCCAGCCCCGGTGATGAACACTCTCTCGGGAACTTCACCTCTCACTAGAGCCACCACCTGATTCCTAGCTTCACCTTTAATAAGGTGACGCTTGGCCCACACAAATCGTTGGTCGTCGAGGATGAATTCGGGGTCTAGAATCTGAGGGTATTTGTAGATAAATACCTTCGTTAGCTTCTCATTCTCCTCCGGCATTTCCATAACAATTCCATCGTATCCTTGCTGGGTAAGATACACCACTGCCTCCATAGAACCTACCGTTAAGTAAGGTCTGTTTACACCTTCCTCCAGCAGGGGCTCGAACTTGCGGTGTTCTCTTCCAAGTCTGACTGTCCTCAGCAGCTTCTGATGATAGGCCAGTGTGCATGAGGCAGGGAAGAGAAGCCTCCATCTCCGCTGACCCTCACCTTCCTGACATCGCTCCGTTCGTTCGTCGACATCAGTCTCGGCGTCGTTCTTCATTCTCTTGTCGTTTCCATTAAGTGTACTATCACTGTCAACAGTACGCCTTGCATCCTGTCTTCTCTGTTTCTTCTGTTGCCTTGTTAGAACGTCTTGATACTCACCCTCCTCGACTGACTGGCTGCTTTCAGAGTCCATGTTAATATTGCCGTGGGAAGTAGCCAGTTCTTCTGGTGACTGAGTCTCCATCTCAGTACCCAGCATGGGGGGAGATGTGTAGAAGGCGTAAACACCATGAAAGAAAATTCGAGAAAACCATGGGGCCAATGGCCGACTTTTTAATCCCCTTTAACATGCCTGTGCAGGGTCACTGAGCTAACGAAATTTTGGGATGACTGAAGGCGGCCGTTTAATCCCCTTGACCGAAAATGGCAGGGGCCAATGACCGGCATGGTGAAAACAGTTTGTAAAACCCAGGGGCCAATGACCGGCATGGGGAAAAAAAGTTCGTAAAACCTAAGGGCCAGAAGCCGGCTTAGGGAAAATAAGTTTGTAAAACCCAGGGGCCAATGACCGGCATAAGAAAAAACCAGCGTTGAATGTAATGAAACGCCATTTTCTGGGTGAGTCCCGGAGGCTCCCCGGAGCTATCCATGGCTGATATGGATACCCTAACTATTTTGCATCAGTCGATGTGGGTGGAATTCTAGGCCTACCGGGGACCACGAGCCAGAACCTGGCCCCCTCAGAGAGGCACGGGGAGCAAAGGCCTATAGAAATGCACATGTGATTTGGAGCATTCTATATCTGCCATTGACCGGGACAGGCACCCAGAAAGGTAAGCGCCACAAAGCAAACCCCTATTCTGGTTAAACAACAAAAATCGACAAACGAGTGGACAGAACTCCCCCAGGAAAACGAACTAACAAGCATGACGTCACGCGAGTCGCGCCGCATGTCTGCGCAGCTCCCCCCTCCCTGGGAGGGGGAAGGGGGAGCCCCAGACCCCCGCGCCGGCGATTCCCGCCCCAGTTCTGAGGCTGGATATCAAAACCGTGAAAAAACCCCGCCGACCGGAGGGCGGGAGGGTGCCTGGAAGCCTCCGGGACTCACCCAGAAAATGGCGTTTCATTACATTCAACGCTGGTTTTCTGGGGGGAGCCTCTACAGCTCCCCGGAGCTACCTCACCAAAGACTACCTAAGAAAACAAGGGGACATACCCGGGAGGCGGTCGGTGAATCACTCCTCAACACGAAGGCGAGACAATAACCCAAGGAATATCATCCGCCAGAAAAAAGGGAGAATGGCCGCAGACAAAGAAACCTATGACTACGACCATAGGAGCCAAAAACCACTGCGTCTGAGAAGAGCAAGAAGCTCTGCCACACGACCCCCAGAGGCGAATGCCAACACAAAAAGAAAACCGAGGCAAAGCAAACCTGACCCCAAGGAGCCACAACCACCAAGGAGAAGAAAAACAGGAGAGCACCCCGTCTAAAGACCAGGACAACACAGGCAGTGCAGAAGCAGGACAGAGGTGTAACAACGCATGATACAACCTGCGAATTGGCGCAGAAGGAATATCGATACCGAAAGCTAGCAGCAGAAACCAAGGCGCCAGACCCAGGAACGGCCCAAAGCGCCTCTACATCCACCTCAAGCCAATCCCATGAGCCCCAGGAGGGAAAAGAAAACGCAGGAACAAAACGAAAACGCCACAAGTGCGCAAGTCCACCTCCACAAGGGCAGTTGACAGGGAAGGAAATCGCATAAGGAGCTGCCCCGCACCAACATCCCGCAGAAGGGCAGGAGCGAAAAGACTCATTAAGAGGAGCAAAATCGCACCCAGGAAAACTAGTAGCGCCGAGACAGTGTGAAGAGATATTCACAAAAGGAGAAAAAGGCCAACACCCAGAAGCTGCCGGGAAGAGGACCCACAAGCCCTAGAAAGGACCGGAGGGAAGCCCAACCGAATGACAACAGACGCACCAGAAAACGGGAAGGAGCAAAACCGTCTCGAACCTTCAAGAACAAAAAGAGCAAACACAAAGGACGAAGGCACCAAAACCCCGTCGCACCCGAGACCAAAAGTCATGCAGAAACCCCAAGAAGAGGTTTCCAAGGAACAAAAATCCAAGGAACATGGAAAATCCAAGGAACATGGAAAAACCAAGCCCGGCACAGCAAGACCGGCAAGGAAAGGCCGAACATAACGCCACAACCAACCCCGACCTGCAGCTGCAGTACCAAAACTGCAGCAAAACGTCTCCACACTCCCCAAGGAAGCGACAGAGAAGATAGATAAATCGTACACGAGTGGCACACAAGGGGACACAGGCGGAAACTGAGCACCCAACAGAGCCACAAGGACGAAGAAACGTGTGCAGTGTAACAGGCAATCAAAGGAACACATTAGGCAGCCCAACATGGGCTGACCCCATACACAGCCCCAAGAACAGAGATGAGAGTGCTCAAGAAGCACCCAACCTGCAAGCACAAGGAGGCGAACACAAAACCTCTGACACAGGAAAACGTACCACCAAACAGGCACCCCCACCGTTGCACTGCGGAACAAGGTGGAGGCGGGGCCCCGAACTCAAGCAAGGTTAGACAAGCATAGGAGAGGGGCAGGAGGAGTACAGGCAGGAACCGCCTCGGAAAGGACAAGAGGCCACCCGCAGACACCCGTGAACCGAGGAACACGGTATGTTCTTTTATGTCTTGTTCGCTATTAAAGTATGCATATACATAAATAACATATTAAGGCATAAATACATATTCTATGTATATGCATGTGTTACTGTATATGGCCAAAAGGGTTATACAGTACACTGTATAAGGTTCTAGCATGAATTTTCTGTAACTCTTGTGTTCTTCACTTGGGAAAGACGCTGAAAAATTTGCTCTCCAAAGTTCATGTTACAATTTTATTGGGCCTAATGTGTTTTGCTTAGTATGCCTAAGTGTGCTTTCTGAGATGTCAAGTGCGTGTACTGAATCCTGATAAACCTTGCCCGTCATCACTGCAATTATCTCATTCAATGGCACATTGGTGAGCAGTGACTTAACATCCACATCCCATACGTGAATCCTGATTCCAAATCAGGTGGAGAGAACAAGAGCTGCCCAGTATGGGCTAATAGCCCTGCAGTAGGCACCTCGGGTGATACGGTCCACGTTCACAAGTACGTATGTACACCCATTCCTATTCCCAAAAACAAAAACAGCGTCAGGACGAAGGAGACGCCAAAACCGCACCAACTCACCTGCAGAACATTGGCCCTGAAGGGCCATGACGCAAGTGTTCGAGTTCGTATCCGCCAGAGGAGGCCAGTGCGCCCATGCTGAAGAAGTGGAGGGGAGCAGCGAAGGAGGCTCCCCACCCTAGAACGCAGGGAAAAAACCTCATGAATTCCACACAGCGGCACCCCAGAACACCCCCAAAGCAACGGGGCATGGATGGGAATAAGAAAGGAGCGAGAGGTGAAGCCCCCCGAGAGAATTGGAGCAGAACATGTGTGCACACCACCCGGTACCAAAACAAACTCCCACGGCGCATGCGCAGGACGCGAAAGAAAGTAGCCCAACCAGGCGCGAAGTAGCCCAACCAGGCGAGAAGTAGCCCAACCAGGCGAGAAGGAGCCCAACAAGGCGAGAAGTAGCCCAATAAAGTGAGAAGTAGCCCAACAAGGCGAGAAGTAGCCCAACCGACTACAAGGAGCCCAAACGGCCACAAAGGAGCCCAAACAGCCACAAAGGAGCCCAAATGGCTACAAGGAGCCCAAACGGCGACAAGGAGCCCAAACGGCGACAAGGAGCCCAAACGGCGACAAGGAGCCCAAACGGCGACAAGGAGCCCAAACGGCGACAAGGAGCCCAACTGCCACAAGGAGCCCAAACGGCTACAAGGAGCCCAACTGCCACAAGGAGCCCAAACGGCTACAAGGAGCCCAAACTGCTACAAGGAGCCCAAACGGCTACAAGGAGCCCAACCTGTCCAGAACAGAAGGAACCAGGATGGAGGCAAACTCTGGGACACGCAGGAGGAAGCCGCAAAGGCCAACCGCATCGCAGGCGAAGAGATGCAGTTAGCCGAAAACCTCCTGAAGACGGAACCGAAGAAACCACAGGGACACGGAACCAAACCCGGGGAGGAGCAGAACCCAAGCCCAAATCGTACGCAGAGGGGGGGAAGAAAACCCCACTCCTCGTAACAGTAAGCCCCGCTCAGAAGGACGGAAATCCAGGCGGGGCGCAATGGAGCCCAAGGCCCCCAAGGCCGCTCCTCTCCAACCCCAGGAGCCTCTGCACCAGGCCCCGGGGCCGAGTCGACCTCCAAAGCCCCGGCCTCGTAAGAAAAAGCCGGGGCAGCCGAGAGAGCTGAAAGAGAAGGGGGCCCACTGGCCAAAACCCCGGAGCATCGGCCGCAGGAACAGACTCGAATGCCTCCGCAGCCACCCCGGACGGGGCAACCCCCGAAACTGGCCAAGTCTCAGAACCTCTAACCCCGCCCCGACCCCGAAGCCTGCAGATGCGTAGGGGCCGGAAGCAGGAGGGGGAAAAACAAAGGGGGCGTGGAAGGAACCAAGGCCGAAGCGACCTAAACCACGCAAGTCTGGGTCTCTACACAAGCGGGGCAGCACCGGGGCGTCCGGGGAAGCGACAAACCAGAGCGCATTGCAACATCCTACCCTGCAACGCGCGAGCTGCCTGCACCCACGGGAATTCATCAGCACACTGGGTGAATGGAGTCACGAACAAGCAACAAAGCTCGCAGGATTCAAGGATCGAATGTGTCACCGACCCAACAGGCAGCATGACGGAGGCAAAAATAAGGAGAGTCACCCTGAGACAAAGGGACAGAGCAACCCTCAACTCGCACAAAGCGAGAGGGGACGCAAGGGTCTCCACTATCGGACCCGAGAGCCCCCGGGGGGTTTCCCAGGGCCCCTAGACTGGGTCTGCTAAGGGTTATCACAGGCAGGGTACTCCTAACCGCGCCCCAAACTACCAAGCAAACTGCTAAAGCTGAACCCACGGGACGTGTCCACTCGCGAGGGCAAAGCAGGGGGTGCCACCACACAAACGAACCTAATATAAGGGGGGGGGGGAAACAAGGAAGACCCCTTACCAGGCAAAAAAAAAAAAAAAAAAAAAACACAAGTGGACAACGTACCCAGAGGGAACAGAGTCGGCCGCTGTCATAGGTGAAAACTAGCTACGCAGTACCCTGCGCCCCACCAGTGCGATAACTACCACTTACCCCAAGGTAAACAAGGGAGTAAAACCCCCAAACCCTCGGGGTGGCCAAACGCCAAGCAGCGAAAAGCCAACAGAGGTAGACCCAAGGTGACTTGTGGAAGGCAACCCCAAGCCCCAAGGGCGGTACTTACAGGGCACTCAGGGAAGGTGACCCTAAGCACATGCAGTACCCGAGTACCTGAGAATACTACTCCCAGCTCACACGACCACTGTAAGAGCAGCACTGCAAACAAGTCACAGCACTGAGACAAGACTGGAGCTGGAGCCACACGACCGTGCATGATCCCATCAGCCGAGGAACTGGGGCGAGGATCGCCGGCGCGGGGGTCTGGGGCTCCCCCTTCTCCCTCCCAGGGAGGGGGGAGCTGCGCAGACATGCGGCGCGGCTCGCGTGACGTCATGCTTGTTAGTTCGTTTTCCTGGGGGAGTTCTGTTCACTCGTTTGTCGATTTTTGTTGTTTAACCAGAATAGGGGTTTGTTTTGTGGCGCTTACCTTTCTGGGTGCCTGTCCCGGTCGATGGCAGATATAGAATGCTGCAAATCACATGTGCATTTCTATGGGCCATTGCTCCCCGTGCCTCTCTGAGGGGGCCAGGTTCTGGCTCGTGGTCTCCGGTAGGCCTAGAACTCCACCCACATCGACTGATGCAAAATAGTTAGGGTATCCATATCAGCCATGGATAGCTCCGGGGAGCTGTAGGGGCTCCCCCCAGAAAAAGTTTGTAAGACCCAGGGGCCAGAAGCCGGCAAGGGAAAAATAGTTTGTAAAACCCAGGGGCCAGAAGCTGGCTTATGAAAAAATGAAAATAGTCGGCTTCTGGCCCGGTTTCCACTACTTATAGAGCTTATAGGGCTAATGTATGTTATATTAGACCGGGACATTAGCTATGGAGTACAGACCTACCAGGGACCAGCGCCAGAACCAGGCCCCTTCAGAGAAGTTTCAGGAAGCAATGGCCCTGGAAAACCCCATTGTGGTTGGGAGTTTTCCATATATGCCATCGACAGGGGTTAGGCACCCAGAAAGGTAGGCATAACAAAACAAACCCCACATGGTAAGAAACTAAATAAAAAAAATGAACAGAGAGGTAGAAACTCCCTACAATCCCAAGGAAACAAGCAATTATCACAATTTACTGCTGCGCCAGTCGTCCGTGCAGCCCTCCCATCCCCACCCCTTCCCGAGAGAGAGAGAGGGGGGGGGGGGCCGGACCTCACCGCACCAGCTGCCGTCAGTTTGGAAACTAGGCTTCAACCAACGCGGAAAAAAAAAAACGCCGACTGGATGGGAGGGAGGGTAGCCAGAAAGCCTCCAGGGCTCATCCAGAAAATGAGGCTTCATTTCATTCAACACTGGTTTTCTGTGGGGAGCCCCTATGGCTCCCTGGTGCTACATACCCAAAGAGAAAGAAAATAGGGACTTACCCAGGAGGCGGCGGCCACAAACTCCTCAACGCGAAGTCGAGACAACTCGCTGCAACCTGCGACCCAAAGCAACACAAGAACGCCGAGGAGCAGGCATGTTCACCCAATAACGGGCGGCCAGGACCCTGTTCAACTTCCAAAATCCACGCACCTGAATATGAGCCCAGGACATGTTACCAAACACGGCAGCTAAAGCTGCAAACTTCCGAACGTCATGGGCGCGAGGATAGACCGCAGGCTGGCTAGAATTAATAACCCTGCGGACAACCTGGGAGACCCGAGCCCTGGAACAGGGAACGAGGGAAACTGGATCAACCTAAAGCGTATCCCCAGCCACCCCAGCTGAGGCGCACAGGTAACGGCAAAGAGCCACAATCAGACACAACATATGATGCACCCCCAGCTGAACCAACCAAGCATCAATGACCCATGGACCCCTCCGGAAAGCAGGAAACTTCATACTGTCGCTGAGATGAAGCTCTCAGGTGGGACACCATCAACGAAGCCGCCTGATCACCATAGAAATGGTGATACACCCGCGTGAAAAAGACCAGACGCGAAGAACAGAGAAGGTCGAATCAGCCCCGTACCATACCGGGCCGACCTGCTGAAAAAGGCGGAGCAGCGGGAAATGCCCAGGATTCGGACACCGAGCCAATAGCGCCGGAAACTAAGGCTGGGCCGGCCACCAAGTGGCCACAAGGACTACTCTCCCTGGGAAGGTCTCCAACAGAGAGCCAGAACCCGAAGCAACAGCTGGACTTCCACCGCAAAACAGCTTTGACCTTCCTTGATGACTGGCTGGTGTGTGCTCCCAGTCGGTCAGTTTGTCTTGAGGTTATCTTCTTGAGATGATTTCGGGGCTTTAGTGTCCCGCGGCCCGGTCCTCGACCAGGCCTCCACCCCCAGGAAGCAGCCCGTGACAGCTGACCAACACCCAGGTACCTATTTACTTCTAGGTAACAGGGGCATAGGGTGAAAGAAACTCTGCCCATTGTTTCTCGCCGGCGCCCGGGATCGAACCCACAGGATCACAGTCCAGCGTGCTGTCCGCTCTGCCGACCGGCTCCCTCCCGGCGGCTTCTTACGCGAACGCCGACGGGGGCCGACGCCCCTTACGCGAACCCAAACGTCGAACAGGGCAATCACTGCGCCTACCAGACAACACTGGCCCCGAAGGGAACAACGGCTCAGAAACTAGCACCAATGGCCCACCTCGACCAGTGGAACCCGGAACCCTGGCACGACCCCTCCAAAACTGGAGGGGGATGTTCTGGAACTGGATGTTGTTCTCTGGAATTCTTATTGTATCTGGTTCCCTGAAGATTTCATTTTGTACAAACACACTTTGGAACTTTTCGTTTAATGTTTCACACATTTCCTTTTCATTTTCCGTGAATCTATTTCCCATTTTCAACGTCTGAATATTATCCTTTACCTGCAATTTGTTGTTTATGAATTTATAGAACAGACCTGGTTCTGTTTTGCATTTGTCTGCAATCCCTTTTTCAAAATTTCTTTCTGCCTCTTTCCTCACTGCCGTGTAGTTGTTTCTCGCATCTTTGTATCGCTGGTATGTTTGGGGGTTCGGCCTCTTCCTGTATTGATTCCATTTTTGTGTCTTTTGGTCTCTGGCCCTCTCGCACTTTCTGTTGAACCAATCCTGTTTCCTAGTTCTGCTTCTCTGTTTTGGTATAAATTTTTTTGTGCCTTTATCATATATTTCACAAAACCTGACATACATCTCATATACTTCCTTCCCTAGCAACAAGTCTGTCCAATTATACTCACTAAAAAATTTTCTAAGGTTGCCATAATGTCCTCTCCATAAGTCAGGTTTTTCATTTGCATCGACCGTCATATTTTCTTCCAGATTATAATGCAATGAAGGTACTGAATGTCAAATATTTCTTCCTCTTTCCTGGTAAATATCAAATCTAGCATGGAGGGGACGTCCCCTTCCCTCATCCTCGTAGCTTGTTTAACATGTTGATACAAGAATGTGTCCAGGATGAGGTCTACAAATTTACAGGTCCAGAAATCTTCTGTTTTAGCTTCACATGCTTCCCAGTCTATGGATTTCAAGTTGAAGTCGCCGACTATCAACAGTCGTGAACTATCGTTATCCGCTCTCGCTATGATCTCTCTCATTATTGTTATAAGACCTTCTCGTTTACTATCTAGCTCCTCCTTTGACCATGTGCTGCTTAACGGTGGACTATATGCATTTATGATCATTAGTTTATCATCCTCATGGCAGATCTCTAGTGCTATTATGTCAACTTCTTGTGGATTGGCAGTCACTATTTCGTTCACCTTTAGGTGTTCTTTCACCAGCACAGCAACGCCACCGCCTTTCCTGATTTTTCTGTCCCGTCTCCAAATTGAGTAGCCCCTTGGGAATATGACCTCATTTAAAATAGCATCTTCAAGTTTTGTCTTTGTGAGTGCAACAATGTCTGGTGTCTGCAGCTGTATTATATCACTTAACTCCAGTATCTTTGATCTTACTCCATCTATGTTGGTGTATGCAATCTTGAGGAACTTGTTCCTCCTCTTCTTATTTTTCACTCCCCCTTTCTCTAATGATTTTGTTGGTTTGCCTTTATGTACCACTTTACTGGTCTGCCTACCCTATCACTTTGTAGAAAAAGAATTGATTTCTTCTTTATTCCTGCTCTCATTTAAACGTTTTGCCTCGGCGAGGTTCAGTTTCAGCTTCTGTCTGTCTTCTTTTGAAAGATCTCGTCTTAACGACCACACTTTCCCATCCTCATCACTTTGTAATTTTCTAGCATTCCTTAATACTTCTTCCATTTGTTTGGTACCATTTAGGGTGATCCTCAAAGGTCGATCTTTCCCTTTTACATATCTGCCTATTCTCCTGTAGTCGCACACATTCTCTATGGTTGTAAGACCTTCCACGAGGCCAACAATTTTATCTACTACTTTAGCTTCTTCTACAGCTCTTTCTGACCTAGATGTTATCACCTTTTCTTTGCAGCCAAAAATGATCAGGGACTTACTCCGATCAACTGTGTTTTGCACCAACTTCGAGTTAGATGCCAATTCTTTCCTCACTTCCAGCCTAATGTTTGTTTTATCTTGGTTGCTGCAGTGTTTGACTTCCTTTACTACTGCTTCTATTTTTTCCTTCTCCTTGGCCACTTGTGCATGAGTTGCATATCTTTCTTGCACTGTTCTATTCCCTGTGTAACTTCCTCCATCTGTGCTGACAAAAGCTGTTTCTCCTGTTGAAATTCCTTACCTAACCTATTGTAGTTATTTATGTTTAAATTTACTTTAACTTCTTCCAAAGCTATTTTTAAGAGTCTATTTTCTTCTTCCATGGCTTTGCAATTAGTTTCCAATTGAATCTTATCCTTGCGCAAGTCTTTCACTACACCCTCAAGACAAACAACTTTGCTATTTAAATGGTCATTACTTTCTTTCAATTTACTAATTATTTCTACATGAGAGATCACAATAGTATCTAATTTTACCACCTTGTTGTATAGACTGGTTATCTCAATGCTTTCTTCACTGAATCCAGCAAAATCAAGCTCTGTTTTGTATTTCCTCTTGCAGGCGGCCATCTTGAATGTTCTTCTCTGCACTGGAAACACTAGGGGTAACTAGTAACTTTTTTTCATCCACTATTTCACTTCCCTTGGCACATTCCTGTTATCTCACCTATTTTTCAAAAGCACTATACTGTACCTTTATGTTCTCTGGGACACCACTCACTATCATCATCCTGTACTACAATACTTAGGATTATTGAAATATGCTGGAGCTCCTCTTGTCTGCCTCTATGGAAAGAACTTGGGATAGGATGTGTCGTGTGACGTCATGCTTGTTAGTTCGTTTTCCTGGAGGAGTTCTGTCCACTCGTTTGTCGATTTTTGTTGTTAACCAGAATAGGGGTTTGTTTTGTGGCGCTTACCTTTCTGGGTGCCTGTCCTGGTCGATGGCAGATATAGAATGCTCCAAATCACATGTGCATTTCTATGGGCCATTGCTTCCCGTGTCTCTCTGAGGGGGCCAGGTTCTGGCTCGTGGTCCCCGGTAGGCCTAGAACTCCACCCACATCGACTGATGCAAAATAGTTAGGGTATCCATATCAGCCATGGATAGCTCCGGGGAGCTGTAGGGGCTCATCCCAGAAAAATCGTTGAATGTATTGAAACGCCATATTCTGGGTGAGGCCCAGAGGGGCTTATCGGGCTAATGATAAGCCCCTTATATTAGACCGGGACCTTAGCTAAGGAGTTCAGACCTACCAGGGACCAGTGCTAGAACCTGGCCCCTTCAGAGAGATTTCAGGGAGCAATGGCCCTGGAAAACCCCCCTTGTGGTTGGGGGTTTTCCTTATCTGCCATCGACCGAGGTTAGGCACCCAGAAAGGTAGGCATAACAAAACAAACCCCACATGGTAAAAAAATAAAACAGAAAACTGAACAGAGAGGTAGAAACTCCCTACAATCCCAAGGAAACAAGCAAACAATCAAACATCACACTTTACTGCCGCGCCGATCGTCCACGCAGCCCTCCCCGCCCCTAGAGGGGAAGGGGGGAGCCCCGGACCTCACCACACTGGCTGCCTAGCATCAGCTCGGAAGCTAAGCTTCAACCAACGTGAAAAAAACGCCGAGAGGTGGGAGGGAGGGTTGCCAGGGAGCCTCCAGGGCTCACCCAGAAAATGGCATTTCATTACATTCAACAGTGGTTTACTGTGAGGAGCCCCTACGGCTCCCTGGAGCTTCATACCCAAAGAGAAGGAAAAGAAAGGGCTGACCCAGGAGGCAGCCGCCACAAACTCCGCAACGCGAAGCTGAGACAACAGGCTGCAACCTGCGACCCAAGGCAACAAGAATGCACAGGAGCAGATGCGCACACAAAGAACGAGCGACCAGGAACCTGTGTGACCCTCAAATCCTCGTGCCTGAAATGAACCCTAGACGTCACCAACACGGCAGCGAAAGCTGCAAACATCTGAACGGCACGGATGCAAGGATAAGACCGCAGGCTGGTAAACTTAAAAATTCTGCGGACGACCTGGGAGACCCGAGCCCTGAAATAGGGAATGAGGGGAACCGGATCAACCCAAAGCGCATCCCGAGACATGGTACGCAGGTAACAGCAAAGAGGCGCAACCGGACAACACAGGACGCACCCCTGGCCGAACCAATCAAGCATCAATAACCCAAGGACCTCTCTGGAAAGCAGCCGTCTCGACCGTCGCCAGAAAGACGCAGAAAGGTTGCAGGCATACAAACCTACCACCAGTACCAAAAGAGCAGAAACCCCTGTAAGGGAAGAGAGCCGGAAGCTCCCCGACCCGACCCGCAGAGGCCCATGCCAACAAAATATGGCCTATGAAAACCAAACTTGAACCGAAGGGGCTACCACAAACTGAGGAGAAGAAGATAAGAGGGCACCCTGATCAAGGACCAGGACGGCTCAGGCGACGCATAAGCAGGCAAGAAGGTGAAACAAAACACGAGAAAGCATACGGAACGGGGTGGTTGTGATGTCCACCCCAAACGCAAGCCGGAGCGACTCCACCAGCGCCTCACGAAACGAGGCGACAGTAAGAAACATCAGTTAACTGTAGTCCTGAAAATCCAAGAAAGGACAAGACAAACCTATGCGAAAGAAAAGACAACCTACGAGGAGCAAGAAAAAGGTGAATAGAAACACCAGGAATGTCACACTGTCGCCGAGACGTAGCTCGCAGGTGGGACACCATCAATGAAGCCACCTGATCACCATAGAGATGGTGATATACCCGCGTCAAAATACCAGACGCGAAGAGCCGAGGCGAAGGCCGAACCAGTTTGTAATGTATGCTTGTTTGCTTGTTTCCTTGGGATTGTAGGGAGTTTCTACCTCTCTGTTTGGTTTTCTGTTTCAGTTTTTTACCATGTGGGGTTTGTTTTGTTATGCCTACTTTTCTGGGTGCCTAACCCCGGTCGATGGCAGATAAGGAAAACCCCAACCACAAGGGGGTTTTCCCAGGGCCATTGCACCCTGAAACCTCTCTGAAGGGGCCAGGTTCTGGCACTTGTCCCTGGTAGGTCTGAACTCCTTAGCTAATGTCCCGGTCTAATATACTGTAACATACATTAGCCCGATAAGCTCCACTGGGGTTGGTCCCATATAGTACGTTGACTCGAGGTTGTACTGTACTGCAAAAAACTTAGAACAAATCAATCAGAGACATTGAAATGATTAGGTAATTATATCTTTGTGGCAACTCCCGCCTGACAGTTGGGGCGGAGCAGACCTCCTCTGGCGTCTGCTGTCAACACCTCTTTTCTGTGGGGAGCCCCTACGGCTCCCTGGAGCTTATCGGGCTAATGTATGTTATGTTAGACCGGGACATTAGCTAAGGAGTTCAGACCTACCAGGGACCAGTGCCAGAACCTGGCCCCTTCAGAGAGGTTTCAGGGAGCAATGGCCCTGGAAAACCCCATATGGTTGGGGGTTTTCCTTATCTGCCATTGACCGGGGTAAGGCACCCAGAAAGGTAGGCGTAACAAAACAAACCACACATGGTAAGAAACTACAACAAAAACCGAACAGAGAGGTAGAAAACTCCCTACAATCCCAAGGAAACTAGCAAACAAGCAATCACCACACTTTACTGCCGCGCCAATCGTCTGCGCAGCCCTCCCCACCCCGGGAGGGGGAGGGGGGAGCCCCGGACCTACCGCGCCGGCTGCCAAGCTCCAGTTCGTTCGCTAATGTCAACCGGGATTGATGCTTCTCTGGCCTCAGTTTCCTAGGCGGTGTTTGCCTTGTGTGGCGTTCACTGCCGTGTGTTGTGTTGTGCGGTGGCCAGGAGTACTTCATCAGTGCCGGGGCTGCATGTGCTTAGTGGCTGACTTCCCTAAGCGCCCTGTGGGTACTGCCCTTGCGTCACAGGGTTATCTTCCCTGGGGCGTTCGGGAACCATTCCCGTAGAGGTTCTTGCTGCTCGGCATTTGCCTCGCCCTAGGGCCAGCTGGGGCTTGGGGCCCTTGTTTGGCCCTGGGTAGGGATTGGTATTGTGCTGGTTAGGGCGTCAAGGTGTTGCGCAGCCTGCCACCTAAGCGGCGGCCGGTTTCTGTTGCCTCTGGAGACGGTGTACTTTTGCTGGGTTTTTCTTTTGTTTTTCATTTTTCTTGCCTGGTGGGGGTCTGCCTAAGGTGGTTATAGTTCCACTGGTAGTGTTTGGCGGCCCTCTGCTAGGCCCCCGTGCTTGTACATGTCTCAGGGGTTTTCAGTGCTATAATCTACCCTCTTGTTATGTTTGGGTTTCTTAACCGGTTACCAACACCTTGCCCGGGCTTCCGGTAGTTGTTACCCTACGGGCCCTGGAAACTCCTGTCTGGGCTCAGGGGACCATTGAATGTGTCTTCCGGGTTCCAACCCGTCTTGTACGGGATCGTTGGTTGCTGTTCCCTTGTCTCCGGGTGACAGTCGCCATTTTTACCTCCGTCGTGCTGCCTGTTGGGTCCTTGACACCTTGACCCGGAGTCTTGCGAGTGATTCTCTGCTTGTTCTCCAGTACTCTCCTGATGTTATTACTGTTCAGAGTACAGGCGGCATCCATGTTGCAAGCTAGGTTAGGTTGCTGCAACATGCTAGGTTGGTTTCCCACTCGAATGCCCCGTGGCCGCCCCGTTTGGTTAGGTGCTGCTCGCCCCTTTCTCTCCATGTTCCCGGCTCCGGACCGTCTGCGGGTTTCGGGGTCGGGGCGGGGTTTAGTTGCGGCAGAGACTCGGGCGGTTTTCGGGGGCTGCCCCGTTCGGGTTGGGGACGGAGGTTTGAGCCTGTGCCTCCTGCCAAGGCTTCTGGGTCTTACCAGCGGCCCTTTCTTGTTGCCTTTCCCATGGACTCTTGCTTTTCTTTAAGGGCGGAGGGCTTGGAGGATGGCTCTGCCCCGGGGCCTCTGTTGTTGGTTCCCGGGGCTGTGGGGGTTGCCTGCTAGCAGTTCTGGGGCGGTTTAGCCCCTTCCGGGGTTTTTCTGCTGTTGGGCGACGTTTTTTGCCCATCCAGTCTGCTAGCTTCCCACATTTGCTGGCGTGTTTTTGTTTATTTAGCGTCAGTCACAGCCCCTGCTGGCGGCCATTTTCGTCTGCCGGTTTCACGGCGTGGCCACCAGGGCGGTGTTGCGGTTTGTTTACATGCGTCTGGGTGTGCGAGCGAGCATCTCTGGTGAGTTTTTAAAAATTTTCAGGGTTTTTGTTCTCCTGTTGTCGTTTCTTTGTTTTTCTGGTGTTTTCTTGCCGTTGCCTGTTCCTCTGGGAACGTTTGGATGTTGATTTTGGGTCTGAGCCTATGGGTTTAGGCTCAGTGCCCCTGGCTGGTATGCTTGCTCCCACACCTTGCCCCCTCGGTTTTCGGTCTGTTGGGACCGTTTTCCCAGGACGTTCTGCTGGGGGCTGTGCTTTGCCTTTCAGTGGTGTTCTCCGCCGGCAAATGTGGTGGTTTGGGCTCCCCCTGGTTCGATTCTGGGTTCCTTTGGGTTCCTTGGTTTCGTTCTGGAGGTTTCTTCCTCTTGGGCCCCCTTTTGTGGGTTCATGGGACTTTGTTTCCTCGTGTGACCCGGTTCTGCCTTTTGGGGTTCCGGGGTCTTCCTGGCTTGCAGACTGATCCTTTTGGGTCTTGGCACATGTTGTGGTTGTGCTGGGACTTTGTGGTTTTGCTGTCGAGGTGGGCCTTTTGATGCAGTTTTGTGCCTTCTTTGCCTGGCCGGCGTAGTGCTCTCTGCCACTAGTCGGCAACTTGTGCTTTTACAATATATGTCCTCACCTAGTTGTGCTTGTGGGGGTTGAGCTCTGGCTCCTTAGTCCTGCCTCTCAACCGTCTATCAACATGTAATTACCTAAGTGTAATTACCTAAGTGTAGTTACAGGATGAGAGCTACGCTCGTGGTGTCCCGTCTTTCCAGCACTCTCTGTCATATAACGCTTTGAAACTACTGACGGTCTTGGCCTCCACCACCTTCTCACTTAACTTGTTCCAACCGTCTACCACTCTATTTGCGAAGGTGAATTTTCTTATATTTCTTTGGCATCTGTGTTTAGCTAGTTTAAATCTATGACCTCTTGTTCTTGAAGTGTCAGGTCTCAGGAAATCCTCCCTGTCGATTTTATCAATCCCTGTTACTATTTTGTATGTAGTGATCATATCACCTCTTTTTCTTCTGTCTTCTAGTTTTGGCATGTTCAATGCTTCCAACCTCTCCTCGTAGCTCTTGCCCTTCAGTTCTGGGAGCCACTTCGTAGCATGTCTTTGCACCTTTTCCAGTTTGTTGATGTGCTTCTTAAGATATGGGCACCACACAACAACTGCATATTCTAGCTTTGGCCTAACAAAAGTCATGAACAATTTCTTTAGTATATCGCCATCCATGTATTTACATGCAATTCTGAAGTTAGAAAGCATCGCATAGGCTCCTTGCACAGTATTCTTTATGTGGTCCTCAGGTGATAGTTTTCTATCTAGAACCACCCCTAGATCTCTTTCTTTATCAGAATTCTTTAAAGATTTCTCACATAATATATAGGTTGTATGGGGTCTATGTTCTCCTATTCCACATTCCATAACATGACATTTATTAACATTAAATTCCATTTGCCAGGTGGTGCTCCATATACTTATTTTGTCCAGGTCTTCTTGAAGGGCATGACAATCATCTAAATTTCTTATCCTTCCTATTATCTTAGCATCATCAGCAAACATGTTCATATAATTCTGTATACCAACTGGTAGATTATTTATGTACACAATAAACATCACTGGTGCAAGAACTGAACCCTGTGGTACTCCACTTGTGACATTTCTCCATTCCGATACATTGCCTCTGATTACTGCCCTCATTTTTCTATCAGTCAGAAAATTTTTCATCCATGATAGAAGCTTACCTGTCACCCCTCCAATATTTTCCAGTTTCCAGAACAACCTCTTATGTGGAACTCTGTCGAAAGCCTTTTTTAGGTCCAGATAGATGCAGTCAACCCAACCATCTCTTTCCTGTAATATCTCTGTGGCTCGATCATAGAAACTGAGTAAATTCGATACACAGGATCTTCCAGATCGAAAACCATACTATCTGTCTGATATTATATCATTTCTCTCCAGGTGTTCTACCCATTTAGTTTTGATTAGCTTTTCCAATACTTTCACTATTACACTTGTCAATGATACAGGTCTATAATTGAGGGGGTCTTCCCTGCTGCCACTTTTGTAGATTGGAACTATGTTAGCCTGTTTCCACACGTCTGCTACGATTCCTGTACACAGGGATGCCTGAAAGATCAGGTGAAGTGGAATGCTGAGCTCAGATGCACATTCTCTCAGAACCCATGGTGAAACGCCATCTGGGCCAGCTGCTTTGTTCTTCCCGAGCTCCTTTAGCATATTTTCCACTTCATCTCTATTGACACCTCTATCCGCTCTATGTTGTTCTCTGGAATTCTTATTGTGTCTGGTTCTCTGAAGATTTCATTTTGTACAAACACACTTTGGAACTTTTCATTTAATGTTTCGCACATTTCCTTTTCATTTTCCGTGAATCTGTTTCCCATTTTCAACCTCTGGATATTATCCTTTACCTGCAATTTGTTGTTTATGAATTTGTAGAATAGGCCCGGTTCTGTTTTACATTTATCTGCTATCCCTTTTTCAAAATTTCTTTCTGCCTCTCTCCTTACTGCTGTATAGTTGTTTCTCGCATCTTTGTATCGCTGGTATGTTTGGGGGTTTGGCCTCTTCTTATACTGATTCCATTTTTGAGTCTTTTGGTCTCTTGCCCTCTCACAATTTCTGTCGAACCAATCCTGTTTTCTGGCCCTGCATCTCTGTTTTGGTATGAATGTTTGTGTGCCTTCCTCGTATAGTTTTAAAAATTTGGCATACATTTCATTTACTTCCCTGCCTAGCAACAATTCTGTCCAATTACACTCATTAAAAAAAGTTCGAAGTTCCCCATAGTTGCCTCTCCTTAAATCGAGTTTATCAACTGTTTCAATGTCCCCATTTTCTTCTAGATGATATCTTAAAGCATATTTAATGTCTAACAGGACGTGATCACTCTTTCCCAAGGGAGGAAGGTACTGGATGTCAAAAATCTCTTCTTCTTTCCTGGTGAATACTAGATCCAGTACTGACGGTACATCTCCTTCCCTCATTCTTGTGGCTTGCTTTATGTGTTGATACAAGAATGTCTCCAGAATGAGGTTCACAAATCTGCATGTCCAAAAGTCCTCCGTTCTTGCTTCATAGGCCTCCCAGTCTATTGCTCTAAAGTTGAAGTCCCCCAGTATCAACAGTCGTGATTTATTTTTATCTGCTTGTACAATAATATCTCTCATGACCATTATGAGGCCCTCTCGTTTGTCATCCAGTTCTTCCTTTGTCCATGTGTTGCTTGCTGGTGGGCTGTAGGTATTTACAATTATCAGCTTATCATCCTGATTCCAGACCTGCAATGCCATTATGTCAATATCTCGAGGGTTTTCAAATATTAACTCTTTTACCTTCAGGTGTTTTTTTCACCAGTACAGCCACTCCTCCCTTCCTAGTTTTCCTGTCACGTCTCCAAACTGAGTAGCCTCTTGGGAATATGACTTCATTTATTATATTTCCTTCAAGTTTCGTTTCTGATAATGCAACAATATCTGGGACCCTAAGCTGGATTATATCTTGCAACTCCAAAGTTTTTGACCTCACTCCATCTATGTTGGTATATACAATTTTCAGGAATATGTTCCCTTTTCCTTTGCTCTTTACTCCCCCTTCCACTACTGATCTTGTTGCTTTGTTTTTATGTACCATTTCACAAGCTTTCCAGTCCCTGTCACTTTGTAAAAAAAAGAATTTCTGTCTTCTTCATTTCTATCCCCATTTAGACGTTTTGCCTCAATTAGGTTCATTTTCAGCTTTTCTCTGTCTTCCTTGGAGAGGTCTTGTCTTATTGACCAAGATTTGCCAACCTCATCACACTGCAGTTTCCTGGCATTTCTTAGCACTTCCATCATGTTTTTCACTCCATTAAACGTCACCCTTAAGGGGCGGTTCTTTTCTTTCTCATATTTTCCTATTCTTCTAAAATCACAGACATTTTCCTTTGAGCCTTCTAATAAACCTACTCTTTTCTCTATGATTTTCATCTCTTCTGCCGCTCGGTCCACCCTAGATGAAATTTCCTTCTCTAAACATCCAAAAATGATTATGGACTTAGTTCTATCTGCAGTGTTTTGTACCAGTTTACTGTTGGTAACCAGTTCTTTCCTAATTGCTTGCCTAATTTCTGCTTCTTGTTGGTCATTTCTGGTTTTGACTTCCGAACACACTTCTTTGATAGTCTCTCTCTCTTTTACAACTTGAGCATATGTCGCTTTTATTTCTTCTTTATACTTTTCTAGTTCTTTATTCACCTCCTCTATGTGAGTTGTCAGTGAAGTTTCCCGTTGGAGATCCTTACTTAACTATGTTAGCCCTTAGGCTTGCTTGGAGTTGTTCACCATACGAGTCTATTTTCTTGTTTATTTCTTCAAAGTCACCACACTTCACTTTCCATGCCTCATTTTCTTTCACTAGTTCCTTGATTTGCTCCTCCTGATTTGTTACCTTGTCTGTTAATGCAGTAATAATCTTACCTTGTTGAAGCATACTCCCTTTTAGAGTGCAAAGCTCACTCTAAAAAGGTGTATAGGTTCCTGTGCCTCTTGGGCTCTGTCATGTCTACATGTAATTACCTAAGTGTAATTACCTAAGTGTAGTTACAGGATGAGAGCTACGCTCGTGGTGTCCCGTCTTCCCAGCACTCTTTGTCATATAACGCTTTGAAACTACTGACGGTCTTGGCCTCCACCACCTTCTCACTTAACTTGTTCCAACCGTCTACCACTCTATTTGCGAAGGTGAATTTTCTTATATTTCTTCGGCATCTGTGTTTAGCTAGTTTAAATCTATGACCTCTTGTTCTTGAAGTTCCAGGTCTCAGGAAGTCTTCCCTGTCGATTTTGTCAATTCCTGTTACTATTTTGTATGTAGTGATCATATCACCTCTTTTTCTTCTGTCTTCTAGTTTTGGCATATTTAATGCTTCTAACCTCTCCTCGTAGCTCTTGCCCTTCAGTTCTGGGAGCCACTTAGTAGCATGTCTTTGCACCTTTTCCAGTTTGTTGATGTGCTTCTTAAGATATGGGCACCACACAACAGCTGCATATTCTAGCTTTGGCCTAACAAAAGTCATGAACAATTTCTTTAGTATATCGCCATCCATGTATTTAAATGCAATTCTGAAGTTAGAAAGCATAGCATAGGCTCCTTGCACAATATTCTTTATGTGGTCCTCAGGTGATAGTTTTCTATCTAGAACCACTCCTAGATCTCTTTCTTTATCAGAATTCTTTAAAGATTTCTCACATAATATATAGGTTGTGTGGGGTCTATGTTCTCCTATTCCACATTCCATAACATGACATTTATTAACATTAAATTCCATTTGCCAAGTGGTGCTCCATATACTTATTTTGTCCAGGTCTTTTTGAAGGGCATGACAGTCATCTAAATTTCTTATCCTTCCTATTATCTTAGCATCATCAGCAAACATGTTCATATAATTCTGTATACCAACTGGTAGATCATTTATGTACACAATAAACATCACTGGTGCAAGAACTGAACCCTGTGGTACTCCACTTGTGACATTTCTCCATTCTGATACATTGCCTCTGATTACTGCCCTCATTTTTCTATCAGTCAGAAAATTTTTCATCCATGATAGAAGCTTACCTGTCACCCCTCCAATATTTTCCAGTTTCCAGAACAACCTCTTATGTGGAACTCTGTCGAAAGCCTTTTTTAGGTCCAGATAGATGCAGTCAACCCAACCATCTCTTTCCTGTAATATCTCTGTGGCTCGATCATAGAAACTGAGTAAATTCGATACACAGGATCTTCCAGATCGAAAACCATACTGTCTGTCTGATATTATATCATTTCTCTCTAGGTGTTCTACCCATTTAGTTTTGATTAGTTTTTCCAATACTTTCACTATTACACTTGTCAATGATACAGGTCTATAATTGAGGGGGTCTTCCCTGCTGCCACTTTTGTAGATTGGAACTATGTTAGCCTGTTTCCACCCGTCTGCTACGATTCCTGTACACAGGGATGCCTGAAAGATCAGGTGAAGTGGAATGCTGAGCTCAGATGCACATTCTCTCAGAACCCATGGTGAAACGCCATCTGGGCCAGCTGCTTTGTTCTTACCGAGCTCCTGTGACATTGTATGGGGGTCAGCCTCGTTACTTGTGTGTGGAGTCACCACATTACTTCCTAGTGCTTTCCCCGTTCCCATTCTGACACTAATTAAAAAAAAAAAAAAAATTAATTCTATCTGTGGCTCTTTTGGGTACTCAGTTTCCACCTGTGTCCCCTAGTGCGTGTGCCCCTTGTGTTACATAGCCTGTCCTTATCCACCCTGTCGATTCCCTTGGGTATCTTGAAGGTGGTGATCAGGTCTCCCCTCACTTCATCTTCCAGCGAAGTGTGGTTTCATTCCCGTAGTCTCTCCTCATGACTTCGGTAGTGTACTTTTTCTTTCGGAAGGGGTTCTGTTCCCTTCTCTGTTGACTGGGCGCTGGGGGGCAAGCTTGCTCTGTTGCCTCTCGCTTGGTCCCGCTGTTGGTGGGCGCTTTGGGTTGTCTTCCGGCCTCTGCTGGCGTCGGAGGACGGCTTCTCCCCCTTGGGGGGGGGGTTCAGAGCTGGCGGGGTGGGCTTCTTCCCCTGCGCTTCGTCATTTCCTCTTCGTGGGTGCGTGGGGCGTGGTCGATCCGCCCCATCCTTCTGGGCTTCCCGTCTGCTCTTTGCAGTCATGAGCTTTTCCCGTCTGCAGTTCTTCTGGACTTCTTCAGTCTGCGCCCTGGATCCTCTGCCCTCCTCGGAGGACTGTTGTCTCCTGTTCGGATTCTGTTAGGGCCGGGTGCATGGATGGTGGCCCTGGACCTCCAGGTCACTTCTTAGCACGTTCCTCTCCAGTTTTTCTGGGGCTAGCACGGTTGGTGGTGGGGCTTCAGGTTTTTCTTGCCTTCCCTATTTTGTAATGGGCACTTCGTATACTCTTTGCATCTTTGCCGGATCTTAGTGCCCTGTCTGAGTCTGAGATTCGGTGTCTGGCCTACCTCGACGACTGGCTGGTGTGGGCTCCCAGTCGGTCCACTTGTCTGCTCGCCAGGGGTTGGTTCTTTCCAGATCGCCGGGTTTGGTTTCCTGGTGATCTGGAGGTTTTTCCATCTGTTTCCGTCCCGGGTTCGGACCTGGGCCTTGTTCAAGGCTCTTGGGACCCTCATTGTCTTCCCTCCAGAAGTGTTACTGCAGCTGTGGTCCCGCCTTTGGCTGTTCAGGAGGGGGTTCCCGGGTTGCTCAGCGGTTGCTTGGGCGGGAGTCTGCACTTCGGCGTGCTTGTCTGCCCGCGGAGTCGGGTTTGGCTACGGCGTCGGTTGGTTCCTGCGGAGACTCCCCTTCCGCCTCTTGCATTCCTTGGGTTCCTCCGGGGATCTTGTGTTGGTGCTGCGTCACCAGCTTCCTCTTTGGGGTTTTCGGGGTTCCGTGCCTTGGCACCTCCCCGAGCCTTCGCTCAATGTGTTCACGAACGGGTCGTCTCTCGGCTGGGGCTTTGTGGCCAGTGCCTACCAGGTCGGCCGAGGTTGATGGAGTCTCTGTCCATCGGGCTCACAGCACGGTTCGGGTGTTCATGGCTGTCTGGTTTGCACTTCGGAGGGTTTGGGTCACAAGGTACTCTACCATTCAGCTCTGGACTGTTCTCTGGTGGTTCTTGCCGGAACCACAGGGATTTGGCTAACCGTGTGGTTCGTGTCCGGGGTGTGTCCTGCGTCCTGGCGGACAGCTGTCTCGGTTCATTCCTCTTCGTGGGTTGGCCAGTCGTCGCCGATTCGTTTTGTTGGCTCTGTCGGGCATATGGACTCCTGGCCATGGACGTCTTCGGGTCGGCGTGGTCTAGGCGTCGCCCATTTTGTGGCGCCCTTCCCACTTGCGAGGACTTCACGGTGGAGGCTTTCGGCAGGACTGGTCGAGGTGGTGGGTACCTGTTCCTCTTCTCCCGGTCCAGCTGTTGCTTCGGGTTCTGGCTCAGTTGCAGCCCATGCCCACGAGAACAGTCCTTATGGTTCCATGGTGGCCGGCCCGGCCTTCTTTTCAGACGCTGCTTGCTAGGTGTCCGTACCCGGGGCGTTTTTCCTGAGGCTTCGCCTCTTTCGGCAGGCCGAATCGGTCTTGTCCGTGACTGGTTCGGCCTTCTCCTTGGCTCTTCGCGTCTGGTATTTTGACGCGGGTGTCACCATCTCTATGGTGTTCAGGTGGCTTTGTTGACGGTGTCCCACCTGCGAGCTTCGTCTTGGAGACAGTATGACGTTTCTTACGTTTTCTCGTGTTTTGTTTCCCCTCCGGCCTGCTCATGCGTCGCCTGAGCCATCCTGGTCCTTGTTCAAGGTGCCTTCTTATCTTCCCCTCAGTTTGTGGTAGCCCCTTCGGTTCAGTTTCCTGCTCTTTGGTACTGGTGGTAGCTTTATAGGTGTGCAGCCTTTCACTGTCCTGGCGCCGGTCTTGACGGCTGCTTTCCGGAGGGGTTCTTGGGGTATTGGTGCTTGATTGGTTTGGCCGGGGGGTGCGTCCTGTGTTGTCCGGTTGTGCTTTTTGCTGTTGCCGGCGTACCGTGTCTGGGGATGCGCTGTGGTTGATCCGGTGCCTTCGTTCCCTGTTTTCAGGGCTCGGGTCTCCCAGGTCGTCCGCAGTGTTTTCCTTCTTCCAGCCTGCGGTCTGTCTTTGCGCCCATGCTGTTCAGACGTTTGCAGCTTTTGCTGCTGTGTTGGTGACGTCTCGGGCTCATTTCGGGCGCAGGGATTTGTGGGTAGCACGGGTTTTTGGCCGCCCATCCATATGTGCGTCTATTCTTGGGCGTTCTTGTTGCCTTGGGTCGCAGGTTTGCGACCGGTTCTCTTGGCTTTGCGTTGCAGAGTTTGTGGCGGCCGCCTCCCGGGTTAGCCCTTTCTTTTCCTTCTCTTTGGGTATGAAGCTCCAGGGAGCCGTAGGGGCTCCCCACAGAAAACCAGTGTTGAATGTAATGAAACGCCATTTTCTGGGTGAGCCCCGGAGGCTCCCTGGAAACCCTCCCTCCCACCGGTCGGCGGTTTTTTCGCGTTGGTTGAAGCTTAGCTTCCGAACTGAAGCTTGGCAGCTGGCGCGGTAGGTCCGGGGCTCCCCCCTCCCCCTCCCGGGGTGGGGAGGGCTGCGCGGACGATCGGCGCGGCAGTAAAGTGTGGTGATTGCTTGTTTGCTAGTTTCCTTGGGATTGTAGGGAGTTTTCTACCTCTCTGTTCGGTTTTTGTTGTAGTTTCTTACCATGTGGGGTTTGTTTTGTTACGCCTACCTTTCTGGGTGCCTAACCCCGGTCGATGGCAGATAAGGAAAACCCCCAACCATATGGGGTTTTCCAGGGCCATTGCTCCCAGAAACCTCTCTGAAGGGGCCAGGTTCTGGCGCTGGTCCCTGGTAGGTCTGAACTCCTTAGCTAATGTCCCGGTCTAACATAACATACATTAGCCCGATAAGCTCCAGGGAGCCTCCGGGGCTCACCCAGAAAATGGCGTTTCATTACATTCAACGCTGGTTTTTTGCCAGACTTCCCCGTCCTATTGTGGCCAAAATATATTACTTATGATTTTTTTATTATTTTTCACGTGATCAAGGAACACAAATGAACACTTTTCTAAGACAAAATTATTTTGTTATTTTTTTTGCTTGTGGGTGTTGAAGGCCAAATAGCCCAGAGCACCTTAGTGGTTAAAAAGGTGTTTTCTTGGCTCACACAGTTTAGCACTAACCAAGTTTTCTCGGTTGGGCAATCCAGTGGTTAAGTCAGATCATATTTGTTAAGAAAGTTAGAGCATTTAATTATGTACTGTGCAAGGGAAGAGTCATCAGCAACAAAGCCAGGACTATGGTTCATGTTCGGTATGTTGTGTATCAAAGCCGATTCAACAAGACAGCGTCTGTGAAGAGTAGAGGCCGGAAAGATAATTTTAGAAGACCAAACTATAAGATAATTAGCATCACTAATATGATAGAAGAGAGCATTGTGTGTGTCTGCAGACTTAACACTTCTTTTGTGTTCCTTACGTCTGTCATTTAGTGTATGGCCAGTTCCCTCAAAGTATTGGAGAGGACAAGATAAACCAGCAGCATTTGAAGCAGGAGAAGCAGTGTGAACCAGAATACTATGGAGTTTGTCGAAAGGTGAGCTTTACATCAAGGGGACAAAGGGTATTAATGAGATTTTTTCTTAACAAGAAAATGTACAATATGTGCCATTGAAAAGTTGGGGTAGGTACATTAAGTAATAATTCTAAAAACATTAACCCTTAACCCTCAAACCGCGCATATCATATATAAATGATATCAGTGACAAAACCGAAACCGCGCACATCATTTATATATGATTTCGTGTCTAGCGCTATAATTTAAACGCCCCGCCTGGGATAGGGGCAGCTATAGTACAGCCACGACCGATAGTTGCCAGATGCCACCTAGAAAAAAAATCCAGGCCAACATTCTTGGGTGTTACAGCGTCAGTATTGAGCAAGCCACCAAGGCTGGCGCACGCAGCACGAGCTCACAGCACCGCTGTTCAGCTTGTGACCACAGCATCGCCTACAAATACCATAACATAAATGATACTGCTATTATTTAGCAGTGATAGTATTACTGAAGCCCCCTGACTGTGATAAAACTGACCAGGATTCTGATAATAGCAGGATTGTGGTGATATTTAGCGCTGTGCTCCATGGAGGGAGGAGTAAGGCTGTGGGAGGGAGGGTTGTGGCGTCGTCTTCTGACTGTGTGTGGCCACCATTTATTGACTGCACTCACCATACCAGCTTAGTGGTTCGCCATGGTGAACACAAATGTAGATACTTATATATAACATGTGTATAGTGTGAGATAACAGCGAGAGTAGGAGGTTGGGAGCCGCCATTTTGGTGAGGGAGGAGCGTCGTCTGCACGACTTGGCATGGTGTTTACTGATGGCCACTATGGTCTTTGGGCACCATACCAGCTTATTTGTTCAGGTATAGTGAATAAAACAGGTAGATACTTATATATAATGTGTGTATATAGCGTAATAACACCACAAACAATATTGTTGGATGACAAATATTAGTGCGTCTGGCCTTGAGGGCGGCCGCCGATCAGCTGACTGTGCGAGTAGCTACGTCTTATGGCCTTCACTCACCATACAAGCTTAGATGTACAGTTATGGTGAACAAAACATGTAAATACGTATATATAACGTCTGTGTATAGTGAATAAATACAAAAGAGTATTGTGGGAGGTGAATGAGGGTGAGTGAGGTGGTGTTGAGGGAGGGAGTGGCAGTGAGTGGCTCGCTGGAGTTTGGTGTTTCACTCCTCATTGCTTTTTGACTCACAAGACCAACTTAGTAGTTCGTTATGGTGTACAAAACATGCAAATACTTATATATAACCTGTGTATATAGTGTAACAACAGCAAAACTATTTGTTTATTGCTTTATGAACATAATAATTGAATCACTAATATGCACACCATAATTTTGAGTACAGCGATGGTTCACACATTTTATAATATAAATATACCACAATTCACTGTATGGAATAATATTACTGCAAAAAAACTAAGAAAAAATCAATCAGAGACATTGAAATAATTAGGTAATAATATATTTGTGGCAACTGCTGTCTGACAGCTCGGGTGGAGTAGACCTCGTCTGGCGAAGGCTCTTCCAACGCCCCTTTTTTGCCACACTTCCCTACCCTATTGCGGCTAAAATATGCCACCTACGATTTTTTTGTTATTTTTTCTGTGATCAGGGAACAAAAATGAACACTTCTATAAGACGAAAGAATTTTTTGGATTTTTTTTTTTGTTGCGCCTGTGGGTGTGAATTCCATTTGGGCCCCTAGCGGTTTGAGGGTTAAACTGCACAACACGTCATATGATGTGTTGAGTAACTTGGAATAAATTGCGCATCACGTCATATGATGTGTTGGAGTACCGCGCAAGATTTGAATGGCCAGCGAAGTATGGGGGCCCCCAAACGCTGGCCAGGGGCTATAGTAAACAGCTGCCATTTTGTTAAATAAATCCAGCTCACGCTACCAATGCGTGGGAGGCGTCAGTTTCCTGCAGTCACCATGACAAGCGCACATCCAATGACAATGTCATGTTATGGAATGTGGAATAGGAGAACATAGACCCCACACAACCTATATATTATGTGAGAAATCTTTAAAGAATTCTGATAAAGAAAGAGATCTAGGAGTGGTTCTAGATAGAAAACTATCACCTGAGGACCACATTAAGAATATTGTGCAAGGAGCCTATGCAATGCTTTCTAACTTCAGAATTGCATTTAAATACATGGATGGCGATATACTAAAGAAATTGTTCATGACTTTTGTTAGGCCAAAGCTAGAATATGCAGCTGTTGTGTGGTGCCCATATCTTAAGAAGCACATCAACAAACTGGAAAAGGTGCAAAGACATGCTACTAAGTGGCTCCCAGAACTGAAGGGCAAGAGCTACGAGGAGAGGTTAGAAGCATTAAATATGCCAAAACTAGAAGACAGAAGAAAAAGAGGTGATATGATCACTACGTACAAAATAGTAACAGGAATTGATAAAATCGACAGGGAAGACTTCCTGAGACCTGGAACTTCAAGAACAAGAGGCCATAGATTTAAACTAGCTAAACACAGATGCCAAAGAAATATAAGAAAATTCACCTTCGCAAATAGAGTGGTAGACGGTTGGAACAAGTTAAGTGAGAAGGTGGTGGAGGCCAAGACCGTCAGTAGTTTCAAAGCGTTATATGACAAAGAGTGCTGGGAAGACGGGACACCACGAGCGTAGCTCTCATCCTGTAACTACACTTAGGTAATTACACTTAGGTAATTACATCCAAACACCTCCAGGGCATGCACCACCCAATCATTTACGCAAGAGAAAATAACTAGTGAATTATTTTTTGATGGTGATGAAAGTGATTCTGATGACTCTGACAATGATAAGGACTATACACAATTGACCGATGATAGTAGCATAGACAGTGAAAATGAGATACAGCCTCCTCCCATGGCGAGGCCTACACGCTCACCAATGCCACCTCGCCGAGTGTCTACTCCAATCCACCCACGACCACACAGTTCCTGAGCTTATTTAGAGTACGAGGATATTTTGGGGAACGAGTCAGAGGAAGGTGACTCATTTTCTGGATTTAGTGAAGAGGATTCAGAACATAGTGTTACCACATCTGTTGCTAGTACCAGTGATTTTACCGGGCAAGAATTTGTCACGTCAGCAGCGTCTCGCCCAGCCAAGCGCCAACGCATGGCACCACATGAGGAACCAAGACCCTTATCTTCACGTGCTTTCACCTCACTGAACGTTCATGTAGCGGCCATACTTTGCGTAGACGGGCCTTAGTTCCTGGTCCACGGTGTGCAACGCTTCCTTGCCGTCATGCCGCTGATGCGTCTCGCAACACAGCAGGTGTACTTGTGTGGAGTGGTCACGATTTTATTCCTCTAATTCCTGCTTTTGACAATAAAGACGTTGGGATTACAGACCTTTTCCTGGATAAAAGTGAGGACATGTGTGAAATGGAATACAGTGGTACCTCGGAATGCGAGTGTCCCTGTATGCGAGTTTTTCGGAAGACGAGCAGTATTTACTTCAAAAATTTGTCTCGGAAGGCGAGGGTTACCTCGGGACGCGAGTTTGTTGATACGCGTACAGGCCGACCTAGCGCATGGTGGTTCGGCGATCATCGCACTCTGCCCCGCCGCCCCTCAGTTTACCATTGTCTCGCGCTCAGTGACTACCCCCACATCAATTCTTCTCGCGGATTTTCAGTGTTTTGTTGGATTTTTGGTGATTTGTCTATACAATTTGTTATTATATATCTCACCATGGGTCCCAAGAAAGCCAGTGGTAAGGATAAAGGCCAGAAAGCTCATGTGAGGATGACAATAGAGGAGAAACAAGAGATCATTCGGAAGCATGAGAACGGTACACGTGTTGTTGAACTTTGTAGGCAGTACAACAAAGCCACATCAACAATATGCACTATACTTAAGAAGAAAAATGAGATTATGGGTGCTAAAGTGGCAAAAGGAGTAAGAACATTAACGGCACAAAGACCACAAATACTTGAAGAAGTGGAAAAGTTGTTATTAATTTGGATACACGACAAGGAGTTGAGGGGTGATAGTGTTTCGGAGGCCATTATTTGTGAGAAAGCCAGGGTGTTGCACGAAGACCTTCTAAAGAATACCCCTGCAACGAGTGATGCAGATAAGAAAGATTTTAAGGCAAGCAGGGGCTGGTTTGAAAAAGTTATAAAGAGAAGTGGTATCCATAGTGTTACAAGGCATGGGGAGGCAGCCAGCTCAGACAAACCAGCCGCTGGACGATTTATTGACGAATTTAAAGAGTTTGCAGAGGCTGAGGGATACCTACCGCAACAAGTGTTTAATTGTGACGAAACAGGACTGTTTTGGAAAAGAATGCCTAAGAGGACATACATTACCAAGGAGGAAAAATCCTTGCCTGGACACAAGCCTATGAAAGATAGGTTTACGCTTGTGCTGTGTGGAAATGCGAGTGGCGATTTGAAAATTAAACCCTTGCTAGTGTATCATTCTGAAAATCCAAGGGTTTTCAAACAGTATAATGTGCAGAAAACCCATTTGTGTGTGATGTGGAAGTCTAATAAAAAAGCATGGGTGACTAGGCTTATTTTTTCGGAGTGGGTGAATGAAGTGCTGTGCCCTGCCATAGAAAAATATCTGCAGGAGAAACAATTGCCACTCAAAGCCGTGCTTCTCCTTGACAATGCTCCTGCTCATCCTCCAGGCTTGGAAGATGATTTGTTGCCTAGATACAATAAATTCCTCACAGTTAAATTCCTTCCTCCTAACACCACTCCTCTAATTCAGCCTATGGACCAGAAAATCATAGCGAATTTTAAGAAACTTTATGAAAGGGCACTTTTCCGGAAATGTTTTGAAGTGACTGAAGCCACAAACCTCACCCTCAAAGAGTTCTGGAGAGAGCATTTTAACATTTGTAGTGCTTTAAAACTCGTTGACAAAGCCTGGCAAGAAGTGACTCAAAGAACCCTGATCTCTGGCTGGAGAAAATTGTGGCCTGAAGGTGTGAGAGAACTAGACTTTGAGGGGTTTGAGCCTATAAATGATGCGCCTATTGTTGAGGAAATTGTTAGTCTAGGCCAGCAAATGGGCTTGGAATTGGATGGTGATGATGTGGAGGAGTTGGTGGAAGAACACAACGAAGAACTGACCACCGAAGAACTCCTAGCCCTTCAACAGGAACAGCAAGCCAACGCAGCAGCGAATGATTCTGCAGTGGAGGAGGAGGTGGCAACAGCACCAGCGAATGTCCCTTCTGCAGTAATTAAGAAGGTGTGTCAGATGTGGGAAGAGATTCAAACAACTATTGAACAGACTCACCCAGAGAAAGCTGTAGTAGGCCGTTGTCTTAATCTTTTCAATGACAATGTGATGCCTTACTACAGAGACAGCTTGTGAAGAAGGGAAAAGCAAGCTTCCATGGACAGATTTGTGGTGAGGAAATCGAGCAGTGAGCCTCAACCAGGACCTAGTGGCACTCAGGTAAAACGTCCCAGGGAGAGCACACCAGAAAGGTCCTCACTGCCTGATGTGATTATGGAAGGGGACTCCCCTTCCAAACAGTAACTCCTCTCCTCCTCCCCCCTCCTCACCATCTTCCATACGCCTACAGCACTCGACAGCAAGGTAAGTAATAACTGGAACATAGTTTTGTAGGTTTATTTAGATGAATTAGGTATAAAAATTTAGTTTGATGTGGGGTTTTTGGGGTAGTCAGGAACGGATTAATTCATTTCCCTTTATTTCTTATGGGGAAATTAACTTCGGAATGCGAGTTTTCGGAATACGAGGCGTCTCCAGGAATGGATTAAACTCGTATTCTGAGGTATGCCTGTATTTTACAGCATTTTATGATGAGCCGCTGGTGGAATATATTGTACACCAAACAAACCTTCATGCGGCTTATCTCATTGGAAAAGAGATAACAGAATATTCACGATTGCAGCGTTGGAAAAACACAACTGTAGGTGAGATGTATGTATTTTAGCAATATGTATGTTGATGAAGCATTGTGTCAAACACGCTATCACTGACTATTGGAGTAAACACCAGACTATTCCAACACCTTTCTTCGGGAAATATATGTCCCGAGACAGGTTTCAGATACTCCTCAGGTGTCTACATTTTTCAAGTAATGAGGACCGGACAGAGGATGATAGACTTTGACGAGTCAGGCACTATATGAATGAAGTGATTGGAAAGTTCAGAGATAACTACGTACCAGCACAGAAGCTGGTGACTGACAAATCCCCTGTGCTTTTCAAAGAACGTGTTGCATTTAAGCAGTATATTCCCTCCAAACGCAACAGATTTGGATTGAAATTCTTTGTTCTTTGTGACTGTGAAACAGGTTACGTGTTACACATGAGTGACATTACTGCTAGCGATGTTGACATTCCAGGAAATGACCAACATGATTTCTCAGGTAGTGTGGTGAAGTCACTGATGGCACCATGGATGAACAAGGGCCACATTTTGTACATGGATAACTACTATACAAGTCCCTTGCTAGCTAGGTTCCTGATTGTAAATAGAACTGGATTTGTTGGCACAGTAAAGCCAAGAAGAAGAAGGGAAATGCCAGTGTTTGACAAAAATCTTGAAGTTGGTGACTGTGAGCTAAGAAAATATGATCAAATACTCTCAGTTAGGTGGAAAGACAAGAGAGAAGTGAACTTGCTGACAACCGTTCATGATGGTACAATGGTGAACAGTGGCAAGGTGAACCGAGTAACGCAAGATCCAGTATATAAGCTATGCCAGATTGTGTTCTTGACTATAATATCAACATCATTTAGTTGATAAATCTGACATGATGGTGGGCACTGTCGAGTGTGTGCAGAAAACATTGAAGTGGACGAAAAGTGTTTTTTCATCTTGTTGACATGAGCATGCTGAACTGCTACAATATGTATCTGGTGAAAACTGGACATAAACCAAGTTTCCGTTCGTTTGCTTTTAAACTTGGGACACAGTTATTAGCAAAGTTTGGCAAAGAAGTTCCTGGCATACAAAGACCCATCATGATCCCAGTGTTGCAGCATGCTGCTACGCCCAGGCTTGCTCACATGGAGGCCTTTCAAGCACACAGACTAAAACATTTGCCACCGGCTGGAAAGCATGCAATAGGCCAACATGATTGCTTAGTTTGTAAAACAACAAAGAGGAGAGATCAGAAACGTAAACTTGTGCAAACATGGTGAGAAGCGTGTGCTGTCCCTTTGTGTGCTGTCAACTGCTTCAACGACTACCACTCTATCCAAAACTTCTAGATGTGCAATAAATGTGCAAAAACCTGTAAATAGTGGGTGCATGTGTGTAAATATAATAATGAACAATGTGAATACATATTACATTAGTGTAATGGAAAACATTTGTGTGCGCATGTGCACACTCGATGTATGTAACATTTATTGCCATTGACCATGATGTAACATTATATGCAACACAATTAGTGAATAATATTAGTGATAAAATATGCCTAGACACTGTAAATAATGCCTCAAAAACAAATTTGTGGCAACAGTGGCTGCTTGAAGACCGCACGCGATGCCTCTGGGAAACACCTTGCATAGCGAACATGCAAGTTGTGATGTCATCACCCATATTGTCGGTTCAATTACGTCGTCGATAAGTACAATTACTTTTTTTTTTATTTTTCTCATGGTCAAGGAACACAACTTAACACGTTAAGAAGAATTTTTTTTTTTTTTAATGTGCCTGTGGGTGACAAAGGGTAATTAGCTCTAAGCAACACAAGGGTTAAACACCAAGATTTTTCAACACCCTCCCTCTAATTATAAGGGACATAACTATCCAGTGACTTTTAAAGTTCAAAAGGGAACATTATAAACACATCCAAAGAATAGCTGATCAACTGTGCTGATTCATATATCAGATTGCATGCAGCAGCACCTAACAACCTGGTTGACAAAATCATCTAACAGGAAGCCTGGTCAGAGACTGGGTCGCAGGAAACATTGATCCTCAGAACCACATCAAGGTAAGGATAAGAATGATGTAGTGCATAAAGAAATTACATTAATGTGATATATTAATGAGAAAATCATTAGGAGCCATGATGAGGATTCAAATCTATGCTCTGGTTACTCCCCTGCAAATGCCTTACACCACTATACCACAACATGGTTAAAGTCAATACAAACCTATAGGAATCCAAGAGGATTCAGTTGAATCCAAGGTTGCATTGCTTTTGACCATGTCATGGCTCCTACTGATTTTCTCAATTATGTAGTGTACCAGGTTTTCTATGAATAGAAATAATGTCATCTATAGCGAGGGATGAGGACTCTGCACTTGCATTCTTGTACTCAAGTGGAAAATACAGTACTGTACTGTATGTAGTCAGAGACAGATAGGTTTACAATTATTATTTATAATAAAAAATGATGTAAATAATACTATGAAATCATATACTTACAGGTTGCCCATATTTATGACACATGTACATATGGAGTTCCCTGAATCTTCGATATCTTCTAAAAACTGTCCAAGAATCATTTCCAGCAGAAATTTTTACCTGTGAATAAAAAATTGTAAATAGTATTTATACGGATTAAATGATATATTATATATTATATATATATATATATATATATATATATATATATATATATATATATATATATATATATATATATATATATATATCTATATATATCTATATATATATATATATCTATATATATCTATATATATCATATATATATATATATATATATATATATATATCTATATATATCTATATATATATATATATATATATATATATATATATATATATATATATATATATATATATATATATATATATATATATATATATATACAGTGGAACCTCTATTAACGAGTTTAATCTGTTCTGGCACCGAGCTCGTTACCTGGAAAACTCGTCTTAAGAAACAAATTTCCCCATTTAAAATAAAGGAAATAAATTTAATCCGTTCCACTCCCAAAAACATCCATACTTGTATGACTTTTTTTTATGTAAATATAATACTGCACATGTAAATATAAATATTTTGTTGTAGTGTTTTAATATTTACTTTACCTTATGAAGAGTAGTTGCTGGCTGGAGGTGGGAAGGAGGAGAGGGGTTATGGTGTGGAAGGAGAGTCCACCTCTGAGTCAGGCGGACTCTCTCTTCTTGGGAATTTCACCCAAATTTCATTTCAAATGTCACACAAGGATGCGTTAGACCAGCACCAAATAAAAAACTACATCGATTACATTCGTTGTGTCAACAATATAATAGTCTTACCACGAAGCTACAATACAATGCCGTTTTCTTAAATAGGCAATGTGGTTATAAAAGAAAACGGAAATTTCATGGCAAACATGTATACAATCCCCAAGACGATCGGATAAGAATTGGATTTTATAGAAATATTTGCTCAAATGACGCTTGAGCGCGATGTTTGGGTGCATTTAAGAGAAAAAAGTGTGTCACGTTCAAGCGACATATACCTGCGAAAGTGATAACACTTTCATAAAGTGTTATCACAAAGTGATAAATTAATTAACCATTTTCACACACCGGGTTGTCACTGCTTTATCAGGGCAGCTTTTCCAAGAATGCGTTCACCTTTTCAAACATTCCAAACACTTCCCTGATCTCAGTGGAAGAGGCAGCATCCTCCCTTACCTCCTCATTCCCTTACTAATGGTGTAAATTGTTGATGAGACCTGCCATACTCCCTTGTGAGATCAGTCACACAGACACCACACTCATGCTTTGCTATAATTTCCTTCTTCAAATCCACAGTAATTGTGTCTTTCTTCCTCTTGACAACACTATCTTTAGCAAGCAGCTTCTTTGGAGACATCGTGTGTTACAAATTGTAGTCGCAAAACCACTAAAAATCCAAAGAAAAGCTCAAATAAATCCAGAGGGATGCTTGTCGTGTGCGATACAACAACAACACTGGCGTCGGAGGCGTCCGAGAATTTACGAGAACCCGCGAGATGCTAGGAAACACCATGTGGTTTTGCTCGTTAATAGAGGCGAGCTTGTCAATAGAGACAAATTTGCTGCGAGTAGCTTGCTCGTTACTGGAAAAACTCGTTAATAGAGCCACTCTATTAACGCTTAATAGAGCGTTAATAGAGTTAATAGAGTCCGGATTTCTTGGCGTTCACAGTTTCGATCAGTTTGTTGACCTGATCAGATATACAAGGCAGAGAATGAAATCAAAGACAACAAAACGCAACTACTTCATGCTACAAACGAGTGGAGAAATAGCAACATCGACCATAGTATCCGTACCCGCATTGAACAACACCTCGACATCCTCACAGACCAACATCACCTCAGCACTGAAACAAGGATTATCAAGAAACTAACAACATTATATGGAGGACCTATGGCAATTCCACGACCAAGAGATGGCTTCCTGAACCTTGCAGGAATTAACCTCACTGAGGACCAAGTCACTCTCCTAAATCTGGGCATAAACTGTCATGTTATGTCCAGACCGAGTGAAATGGCCCGGAAAGTGGAGTTGGAAATTCTGTTGGACGACATATTCGACCTCGAGACACAAAAGAAGGTCACTACCAAAGATACCTTACAAGCAGAACTTATTGCAGAAGGAGGAAAGAATCGAGGCAACTACAGAAGCACCATACTGTCCCCCGAGCTTAGAGCGGCAGCTAAAAGCCTTCGTGAGAACAAGGAGATAGTTGTCAGGAGAGGTGACAAGTCGCCAATATATGTCATTCTTAAAAAAGACGAATATCTGGCGAAAATGAACATCATACTCTCTGACCAAACTAAGTTCCAAAGGGTAACGAAGGACACTACAGCCGAATTAAAAGCAAAGGTCAACAAACTGATCGAAACTGTGAACGCCAAGAAATCCGGACTCCACCTGCCAAAGATCATTGGGGAATATAAACCTGGATATGCGTATGGAAATGTCAAGACGCACAAGCCTGGAAACCCACTTCGGCCAATCATTAGCCAGATACCCACACCCACGTACAGATTGGCGAAGCGACTCAACGGCCTGCTGACTCCTTATGTTCCTTGCGCCTTCAGCCTGAAGTCTCCAAAGGAATTTGTGGACTTACTGCGGGGCGCACGGGCCACAGGGGTAAGAGCCTCGTTGGACGTAGAATCGCTGTTTACCAACGTACCTGTGGACGAGACAATCGGAATGATAGCCGACAGAGTGTATCGTGATCCAGCCTGTACTCCTCTTGACATGCCAGAAAGTATTCTGAGGAAACTACTCCAAGCTTGTACTAAAGAGGCACCCTTCTTGAGCCCGGATGGGCACATGTATAAGCAAGCAGATGGGGTCGCCATGGGTTCTCCCCTAGGTGTCCTGTTTGCAAACTTCTACATGGGTACCATCGAGCAAAAAGTCTTAGTCGACATGAACTTGAAACCGGCCATATACTGCAGGTATGTTGACGACATTTTTACACAGGTACCTGATGTCAGACATCTGCAGGAGCTGAAGGAGGCATTTGAGCAGAGTTCCGTGCTGCGTTTCACTTACGAGACGGAAAAGGATGGGAAGCTGCCTTTTCTAGATGTAACAGTCATGGAAAAGGGCGGAGGTTTCCACACTGCAGTCTACACAAAGGAAACAAACATTGGAATGTGCCTAAATGCCAACAGCGACTGCCCTGACAGGTACAAGAGGAGTGTTGTTAACGCATACGTCGACCGTGCTCTCAGCCACAGCTCAGAATGGAAGCAAGTCGACGAAGAACTCTGTAGGGTAAGGCAGGTTCTAGTCAATAACGGCTTCTCCAATGGTTTCATCGAAGACATCATAAGAAGGAAAGTGAAAAGCCATGCAACCTCCGAAGAGACAACTAACACAACACCTATACCCCCTATTAGACTATTTTACAGGAACTTCTTTTCCACAGCTCATAAAACAGAGGAAAGGGTCCTGAAAGATATTGTTAATAGAAACGTTATCCCTACAGACAAAAATCAGAGGATACAACTGACGATTTACTATAAAACCAGAAAAACGGCCAGCCTACTCATGAGGAACTCTCCAGACACGAAACAGAACGCTTTAAAAGAGACTAACGTCGTCTATGCCTTCAAATGCCCACTTGGGGACTGTAAGCTCCAAAAAACCCAGTATATAGGCAAGACAACAACATCTCTTTCTAGGCGTTTAACGATGCATAAACAACAGGGCTCCATTAAGGAACATATAATCTCTTCCCATAACCAAACCATCGCCAGAGAAATCCTAGTAAACAACACAGAAATCATCGATAGATACAGCGATAGCAGGCGGCTTGACGTTTGCGAGGCACTACACATCAAGAAGTCAACACCAGCAATCAACAGCCAATTATTGCACAACTATATTCTACCCACCTCAAGACTCCGCTCCAATATAGAAGCATCAAGAAATATGGACCAATAGGCTTTCTACAAACACTTCTATTCAATACCCATTGTTTCTGTTCTGTCTTGTGTTGATACTTTTAATACCCTATTAATATCCTCTAGTGTTCTGTCTTATGTTAATGCCACATCATCCTTCCCACCTCACTCAAATGTAATGCCACATCACCCTTCCCACCTCACTCAAATGTAGATATAAAATCAGGGAAACGCAAGTTCTAATCAGTTGTGTATTTGTGAAGTCTTTGAAAATGTAATAAGTTTTACGAAACGCGCCCGTGTCGCGTCAGACTAGAAATAAAAATGAATTTTGGAGAAGTGATTTTTGATTTACCTCCAACAGTGAAGCATAATGTACGAAAGATTGAGAAAATTCGTGTTAGAATTATTAATCTTACTTTTTCGGTCATATTTAATAATATATGTCTACAGGAAAGACTGCTACCAAAATATACTAATATATATATATATATATATATATATATATATATATATATATATATATATATATATATATATATATATATATATATATATATATATATATATACACACACACACACACACACACACACACACACACACACACACAAAATTCACCTTCGCAAATAGAGTGGTAGACGGTTGGAACAAGTTAAGTGAGAAGGTGGTGGAGGCCAAGACCGTCAGTAGTTTCAAAGCGTTATATGACAAAGAGTGCTGGGAAGACGGGACACCACGAGCGTAGCTCTCATCCTGTAACTACACTTAGGTAATTACACTTAGGTAATTACACACAGAGGTTAGAAGCATTAAATATGCCAAAACTAGAAGACAGAAGAAAAAGAGGTGATATGATAACTACGTACAAAATAGTAACAGGAATTGATAAAATCGACAGGGAAGATTTCCTGAGACCTGGCACTTCAAGAACAAGAGGTCATAGATTTAAACTAGCTAAACACAGATGCCGAAGAAATATAAGAAAATTCACCTTCGCAAATAGAGTGGTAGACGGTTGGAACAAGTTAAGTGAGAAGGTGGTGGAGGCCAAGACCGTCAGTAGTTTCAAAGCGTTATATGACAAAGAGTGCTGGGAAGACGGGACACCACGAGCGTAGCTCTCATCCTGTAACTACACTTAGGTAATTACACTTAGGTAATTACACACACATACACACAAACACTGAAAAACACCCACTGTTTTTCCCACTGAAAAACGTGGGAAAATTAAAAAATGTATTCCTCCAGAGAGACATGACAAGGGAGGAGAGAGCCGTGGCGGCAGAAGCAAGGAAGAGGCGCAGGGCGAGAGGGGAAAACCAGGAAGTCACAGCTCCCAACACAACACCCCCAGAAGCGAGGGGGGAACCCACAACCAGCTACCCAGTAACACCAGAAGGGAGGACAACCCCGCCTCCCTCCTCTGCATAGAAAACCCCCCTACCCCAAACCCTCCCTGCCCCCACTCAAATGTTCAACCAAATCTCCCTCCCCCCACACCCAATCCCCACCCTTCTACCCCTCCCCTCCTCCCGAGTCCTCCCTCCCCCCCTTTCCTTCCCGTCCTCCCTCCCCTTTCACCCCATACCCTCCCTGTCCCTCCCCGTTCAGTGGATCCCCCGCCCCTCATCCCAGTATCCTCCGAGACCCTGTTATCCACCTCACAGGTCCTCACATCCATGGAACAGCCTCCCCCACCAGCAGAACACTCACCAAGGAGGCGATTTGAGAAGGGACAGAAGAAAGTGAGCCTCAAAGCGATGTACACTAATATAGATGGAATTACAAATAAAGCAAATGAGCTTGGAGAACGGGTACTAGAGGAAAACCCAGACATAATAGCCCTCACAGAAACAAAGATCACGAAAACGATAACAAACGCAGTGTTCCCACAGGACTATTATGTTATGAGGAAAGAGAGGGAAGGAAGAGGTGGGGGTGGTGTAGCTCTGCTGGTAAGAAAAGGCTGGGATTTTGAGGAGATGGATATTCAGGGCTGTGAAGGTTTCAGTGACTACATAGCAGGTACCGTAACAAATGGAGGGAAAAAAATTATAGTCGTAGTCATATATAATACACCACCAAATGACAGAAGACCTAGACAGGAATATGATAGAAACAACATGGCCACCATTAACATAATAGAAAGAGCAGCTTCTGTTGCTAGCAGGAATGGATCTGGACTACTAATTATGGGAGACTTCAACCATGGGAAGATAGATTGGAAGAACAGAGACCCACATGGAGGACCAGAAAAATGGAGGGCTAAGCTGCTGGACGTGGCAACAAGAAACTTTCTAAGCCAGCACATCAAAGAACCAACAAGAATGAGAGGAGAAGATGAACCAGCAATGCTTGATTTGATATTTACCCTAAATGAGTGGGATATAAGGGAAGTTAAGATGGAAGCGCCCTTGGGAATGAGTGACCACAGTGTATTGAACTTTGAGTACCTGGTAGAGCTAGGACTTATCTCCCCCAAAAAAGAACTAGGAATCAAAAGGCTGGCATACCAAAAGGGAAATTATGAACAGATGAGAAGTTTCCTAAGTGAAATACCTTGGGACACAGACCTCAGAGATAAGTCTGTACAGGGTATGATGGACTATGTTACCCAAAAGTGTCAGGAGGCAGTAAACAGGTTCATCCGGGCACAAAGGGAAAAATCCGAGAAGCAACAGAAGAATCCATGGTATAATAGGGCATGTATGGAAGCGAAGAAACTGAACAAAAGGGCGTAGAGGAACTTCCGGAATAACAGAACACCAGAAAGCAGAGAGAGATACCAGAGAACCTGGAATGAGTAAGTCAGGGTGAGAAGAGAAGCAGAGAAAAGTTTTGAAAATGATATAGCAAACAAAGCCAAGACCGAACCAAAGCTACTCCACAGTCACATCAGAAGGAAAACAACAGTGAAAGAACAGGTATTGAAACTTCGAACAGGTGAGGACAGGTATACAGAGAATGACAGAGAGGTGTGTGAAGAACTCAACAAGAGGTTCCAGGAGGTAAACCAGGCGGCCTTGGAAGAGTTCGAAATTACGAGAGAGGAGGTCAAGAGACACCTGCTGGATCTGGATGTTAGAAAGGCTGTTGGTCCAGATGGGATCTCACCATGGATACTGAAAGAGTGTGCAGAGGCACTTTGCTTGCCACTCTCCATAGTGTATAGTCACTGGAGACGGGAGACCTACCAGAAATATGGAAGACGGCGAATGTGGTCCCAATATACAAAAAGGGCGACAGGCAAGAGGCACTGAACTACAGGCCAGTGTCCTTGACTTGTATACCATGCAAGGTGATGGAGAAGATCGTGAGAAAAAACCTGGTAACACATCTGGAGAGAAGGGACTTCATGACAAATCGCCAACATGGGTTCAGGGAGGGTAAATCTTGCCTTACAGGCTTGATAGAATTCTACAATCAGGTGACAAAGATTAAGCAAGAAAGAGAGGGCTGGGCGGACTGCATTTTCTTGGATTGTCGGAAAGCCTTTGACACAGTACCGCATAAGAGGCTGGTACATAAGCTGGAGAGACAGGCAGGTGTAGCTGGTAAGGTGCTCCAGTGGATAAGGGAGTATCTAAGCAATAGGAAGCAGAGAGTTACGATGAGGGGTGAGACCTCCGATTGGCGTGAAGTCACCAGTGGAGTCCCACAGGGCTCTGTGCTCGGTCCTATCTTGTTTCTGATATATGTAAATGATCTCCCAGAGGGTATCGATTCATTTCTCTCAATGTTTGCAGACGATGCAAAAATTATGAGAAGGATTAAAACAGAAGAGGACTGTTTGAGGCTTCAAGAAGACCTAGACAAGCTGAAGAAATGGTCGAACAAATGGTTGTTAGAGTTTAACCCAACCAAATGTAATGTAATGAAGATAGGTGTAGGGAGCAGGAGGCCAGATACAAGGTATCATCTGGGAGAGGAAATTCTTCAGGAGTCAGAGAAGGAAAAAGACTTGGGGGTTGATATCACGCCAGACCTGTCTCCTGCAGCACATATCAAGCGGATAACATCAGCGGCATATGCCAGGCTGGCCAACATACGAACGGCATTCAGAAACTTGTGTAAAGAATCATTCAGAACTTTGTATACCACATATGTCAGGCCAATCCTGGAGTATGCAGCCCCAGCATGGAGTCCATATCTAGTCAAGGATAAGACTAAACTGGAAAAGGTTCAAAGGTTTGCCACCAGACTAGTACCCGAGCTGAGAGGTATGAGCTACGAGGAGAGACTACGGGAATTAAACCTCACTTCGCTGAAAGACAGAAGAGTTAGGAGGGACATGATCACCACATTCAAGATTCTGAAGGGAATTGATAGGGTAGATAAAGACAGTCTATTTAACACAAGGGGAACACGTACAAGGGGACACAGGCGGCGGGACCAAAGAGCCAGAGCTCAACCCCCGCAAACACAACTAGGTGAGTACAGGTGGAAACTGAGTGCCCAAATGAGCCACAGAGATATTAGAAAGAACTTTTTTAGTGTCAGAGTGGTGGACAAATGGAATGCATTAGGAAGAGATGTGGTGGAGGCTGACTCCATACACAGTTTCAAGTGTAGATATGATAGAGCCCAATAGGCTCAGGAATCTGTACACCTGTTGATTGACGGTTGAGAGGCGGGACCAAAGAGCCAGAGCTCAACCCCCGCAAACACAACTAGGCGAGTACAACTAGGTGAGTACACACACACACCGTCAGTAGTTTCAAAGCGTTATATGACAAAGAGTGCTGGGAAGACGGGACACCATGAGCGTAGCTCTCATCCTGTAACTACACTTAGGTAATTACACTTAGGTAATTACACACACACACACACACACACACACACACACACACACACACACACACACACACACACACACACACACACACACACACGCACACACACACGTTTATAGACACAATTATAGACCTGTATCATTGACAAGTGTAATAGTGAAAGTATTGGAAAAGCTAATCAAAACTAAATGGGTAGAACACCTGGAGAGAAATGATATAATATCAGACAGACAGTATGGTTTTCGATCAGGAAGATCCTGTGTATCGAATTTACTCAGTTTCTATGATCGGGCCACAGAGATATTACAGGAAAGAGATGGCTGGGTTGACTGCATCTATCTGGACCTAAAAAAGGCTTTCGACAGAGTTCCACATAAGAGGTTGTTCTGGAAACTGGAAAATATTGGAGGGGTGACAGGTAAGCTTCTATCATGGATGAAAAATTTTCTGACTGATAGAAAAATGAGGGCAGTAATCAGAGGCAATGTATCGGAATGGAGAAATGTCACAAGTGGAGTACCACAGGGTTCAGTTCTTGCACCAGTGATGTTTATTGTGTACATAAATGATCTACCAGTTGGTATACAGAATTATATGAACATGTTTGCTGATGATGCTAAGATAATAGGAAGGATAAGAAATTTAGATGATTGTCATGCCCTTCAAGAAGACCTGGACAAAATAAGTATATGGAGCACCACTTGGCAAATGGAATTTAATGTTAATAAATGTCATGTTATGGAATGTGGAATAGGAGAACATAGACCCCACACAACCTATATATTATGTGAGAAATCTTTAAAGAATTCTGATAAAGAAAGAGATCTAGGAGTGGTTCTAGATAGAAAACTATCACCTGAGGACCACATTAAGAATATTGTGCAAGGAGCCTATGCAATGCTTTCTAACTTCAGAATTGCATTTAAATACATGGATGGCGATATACTAAAGAAATTGTTCATGACTTTTGTTAGGCCAAAGCTAGAATATGCAGCTGTTGTGTGGTGCCCATATCTTAAGAAGCACATCAACAAACTGGAAAAGGTGCAAAGACATGCTACTAAGTGGCTCCCAGAACTGAAGGGCAAGAGCTACGAGGAGAGGTTAGAAGCATTAAATATGCCAAAACTAGAAGACAGAAGAAAAAGAGGTGATATGATCACTACGTACAAAATAGTAACAGGAATTGATAAAATCGACAGGGAAGACTTCCTGAGACCTGGAACTTCAAGAACAAGAGGCCATAGATTTAAACTAGCTAAACACAGATGCCGAAGAAATATAAGAAAATTCACCTTCGCAAATAGAGTGGTAGACGGTTGGAACAAGTTAAGTGAGAAGGTGGTGGAGGCCAAGACCGTCAGTAGTTTCAAAGCGTTATATGACAAAGAGTGCTGGGAAGACGGGACACCACGAGCGTAGCTCTCATCCTGTAACTACACTTAGGTAATTACGTACTGGATCTAGTATTCACCAGGAAAGAAGAAGAGATTTTTGACATCCAGTACCTTCCTCCCTTGGGAAAAGAGTGATCATGTCCTGTTAGACATTAAATATGCTTTAAGATATCATCTAGAAGAAAATGGGGACATTGAAACAGTTGATAAACTTGATTTAAGGAGAGGACACTATGGGGAACTTCGAAATTTTTTTAATGAGTGTAATTGGACAGAATTGTTGCTAGGCAGGGAAGTAAATGAAATGTATGCCAAATTTTTAAAAATATACGAGGAAGGCACACAAACATTCATACCAAAACAGAGGTGCAGGGCCAGAAAACAGGATTGGTTCGACAGAAATTGTGAGAGGGCAAGAGACCAAAAGACACAAAAATGGAATCAGTATAGGAAGAGGCCAAACCCTCAAACATACCAGCGATACAAAGATGCGAGAAACAACTATACGGCAGTAAGGAGAGAGGCAGAAAGAAATTTTGAAAAGGGGATAGCGGATAAATGTAAAACAGAACCGGGCCTATTCTACAAATTCATAAAAAACAAATTGCAGGTAAAGGATAATATCCAGAGGTTGAAAATGGGAAACAGATTCACGGAAAATGAAAAGGAAATGTGTGAAACATTAAATGAAAAGTTCCAAAGTGTGTTTGTACAAAATGAAATCTTCAGAGAACCAGACACAATGGGAATTCCAGAGCACAACATAGAGCGGATAGAGGTGTCTAGAGATGAAGTGGAAAATATGCTCAAGGAGCTCAGTAAGAACAAAGCAGCTGGCCCAGATGGAGTTTCACCATGGGTTCTGAGAGAATGTGCATCTGAGCTCAGCATTCCAATTCACCTGATCTTTCAGGCATCCCTGTCTACAGGAATCGTAGCAGACGTGTGGAAACAGGCTAACATAGTTCCCATCTACAAAAATGGCAGCAGGGAAGACCCCCTCAATTATAGACCTGTATCATTGACAAGTGTAATAGTGAAAGTATTGGAAAAACTAATCAAAACTAAATGGGTAGAACACCTGGAGAGAAATGATATAATATCAGACAGACAGTATGGTTTTCGATCTGGAAGATCCTGTGTATCGAATTTACTCAGTTTCTATGATCGAGCCACAGAGATATTACAGGAAAGAGATGGTTGGGTTGACTGCATCTATCTGGACCTAAAAAAGGCTTTCGACAGAGTTCCACATAAGAGGTTGTTCTGGAAACTGGAAAATATTGGAGGGGTGACAGGTAAGCTTCTAACATGGATGATAAATTTTCTGACTGATAGAAAAATGAGGGCAGTAATCAGAGGCAATGTATCGGAATGGAGAAATGTCACAAGTGGAGTACCACAGGGTTCAGTTCTTGCACCAGTGATGTTTATTGTCTACATAAATGATCTACCAGTTGGTATACAGAATTATATGAACATGTTTGCTGATGATGCTAAGATAATAGGAAGGATAAGAAATTTAGATGACTGTCATGCCCTTCAAGAAGACCTGGACAAAATAAGTATATGGAGCACCACTTGGCAAATGGAATTTAATGTTAATAAATGTCATGTTATGGAATGTGGAATAGGAGAACATAGACCCCACACAACCTATATATTATGTGAGAAATCTTTAAAGAATTCTGATAAAGAAAGAGATCTAGGAGTGGTTCTAGATAGAAAACTATCACCTGAGGACCACATAAAGAATATTGTGCAAGGAGCCTATGCAATGCTTTCTAACTTCAGAATTGCATTTAAATACATGGATGGTGATATACTAAAGAAATTGTTCATGACTTTTGTTAGGCCAAAGCTAGAATATGCAGCTGTTGTGTGGTGCCCATATCTTAAGAAGCACATCAACAAACTGGAAAAGGTGCAAAGACATGCTACTAAGTGGCTCCCAGAACTGAAGGGCAAGAGCTACGAGGAGAGGTTAGAAGCATTAAATATGCCAAAACTAGAAGACAGAAGAAAAAGAGGTGATATGATCACTACGTACAAAATAGTAACAGGAATTGATAAAATCGACAGGGAAGACTTCCTGAGACCTGGAACTTCAAGAACAAGAGGTCATAGATTTAAACTAGCTAAACACAGATGCCGAAGAAATATAAGAAAATTCACCTTCGCAAATAGAGTGGTAGACGGTTGGAACAAGTTAAGTGAGAAGGTGGTGGAGGCCAAGACCGTCAGTAGTTTCAAAGCGTTATATGACAAAGAGTGCTGGGAAGACGGGACACCACGAGCGTAGCTCTCATCCTGTAACTACACTTAGGTAATTACACATACACACACACACACACACGCAGACACACACACAGAGGGGAAAAACAAAACAGAGCTTGATTTTGAGGGATTCAATGAAGAAAGTATTGATATTAGCAGTCTACATAACAAGTTGGTAAATTTAGATACTATCGTGAACTCTCATGTAGAAATAATTAGTAAATTGAAAGAAAGTAATGACCATTTGAATAGCAAAGTTTTATGTCTTGAGGGTTTAGTGAAAGACTTGCACAAGGATAAGAATCAATTGTAAACAAATTGCAAAGCCATGGAAGAAGAAAATAAACTCTTAAAAATAGCTTTGGAAGAAGTTAACACTTTCACACTCTTGGCGCTCAAAAAAAAATACCCTAGATGCTTTCGGCGCTCCGCGCGCCTACGCGGTAAGACCGAAAAAGTGTACACTCTTTTTACTGTCCTGATAATAACTGAAGGCGCACGTATTTAAATTTGGTATCACTGTGTTCGCAATAAAATTGTCAATAAGAACATATCTATAAAATGCCGTCAAACCATAAGGACTATCAACACCAAATAAAAAACTATTCAGATCACTCGCCAAGAGCGCCAAACAGCAACAAAATGTTTCCACTCTCTTAATGGTTGCGAAGCCTACAGTTGTCCTACATCGCTAATTGTGGTATCATTGGAATTGCAATAAAATTCTCTACATGGACATATGCATATAAATATAGATTCAATGTCGTAGCCCACCCAAAACAGTGTGGGAAGTGGCCGAAGTGTGACCCGCGGCAGCATATCGGCGAAACTCTGATATCGGCTTTGAAAAGTGTATATTCAATTCACTGTCCTGACATTATTTGTCGATGTATGTATTTCATTTTTGTACCAATGTGCTTGCAATAGAATGTTCTATAAGAACATAAGTATTAAAGGTCACATAAGGATGCGTTCGACCGGCAACATATATAAAAACTACGTCGATTACACTCGTCGTGTCAATAATACAATTGTTTTACCACGATGATTCACTGCCACGCCGTTTTCTTTTATAAGCTGTTCGGCTATTAGAGAAAACGTAAATTTCATGGCAAACATTTGTATACTATTCCCAAGTTGATCGGATAATAAATGGATTTAATACAAATATTTTTTCGATGGACTACAGGCGTCGTCTGTTATGCGGAAACGTAAGAAAATACAGTGACGACTCATGGATAATCCTAAGCGCGAAAGTGTTAAACTAAATTTAAACATAAATGACTACAATAGGTTAGGCAAGGAAATTCAACAGGAGAAACAGCTTTTGTCAGCACAGATGGAGGAAGTTACACAGGGAATTGAACAGTGCAAGAAAGATATGCAACTCACTTATGCACAAGTGGCCAAGGAGAAGGAAAAAATAGAAGAAGCAGTAAAGGAAGTCAAACACTGCAGCAACCAAGATAAAACAAACATTAGGCTAGAAGTGAGGAATGAATTGGCATCTAACCCGAAGTTGGTGCAAAACACAGTTGATCGGAGTAAGTCCATGATCATTTTTGGCTGCAAAGAAAAGGTGATAACCATCTAGGTCAGAAAGAGCTGTAGAAGAAGCTAAAGTAGTAGATAAAATTGTTGGCCTCGTAGAAGGTCTTACAACCATAGAGAATGTGTGCAACTACAGGAGAATATGCAGGTACGTAAAAGGGAAAGATCGACCTTTGAGGATCACCCTAAACGGTGCCAAACAGATGGAAGAAGTACTAAGGAATGCTAGAAAATTGCAGTGATGAGGATGGGAAAGGGTGGTCGTTAAGACGAGATCTTTCAAAAGAAGATAGAGAGAAGCTGAAACTGAACCTCGCCGAGGCAAAACATTTAAATGAGAGCAGGAATGAAGAAGAAATAAATTCTTTTTTCTACAAAGTGATAGGGGTAGGCAAACCAGTAAAGTGGTACATAAAGGCAAACCAACAAAATCAATAGAGGGGGAGTGAAGAATAAGGAGAGGGGGAACAAGTTCCTGAAGATTGCATACACCAACATAGATGGAGTGAGATCGAAGATACTGGAGTTAAGTGATGTAATACAACTGCAGACACCAGACATTGTTGCACTCACGGAGACAAAACTTGAAGATGTAATTTTAAATGAGGTCATATTCCCAAGGGGCTACTCAATTTGGAGACGGGACAGAAAAATTAGGAAAGGCGGTGGCGTTGCTGTGCTGGTAAAAGAACACCTAAAGGTGAACGAAATAATGACTGCCAATCCACAAGAAGTTGACATAATAGTACAGTGGTACCTCGGAATGCGAGTGTCCCTGTATGCGAGTTTTTCGGAAGACGAGCAGGATTTACTCCAAAAATATGTCTCGGAAGGCGAGGGTTACCTCGGGACGCGAGTTTGTTGATACGTGTACAGGCCGACTGGCGCGTGGTGGCATGGCGATCGCGCCTCAGTTTACCAGTGTCTCGTGTCCAGTGACTATCCCACCTGAATTCTTCACAAGGATTTACAGTTTTTTATCGGTTTTTTGGCCATTTGAGCATAAAAGTTGTCATTATATATCTTGCCATGGGTCTCAAGAAAGCCATTGGTAAGGTTCAACCTAAGAAAATAGCTGTGAGTAGAGGCAGTAGAGGATGTCCCTTCTTGATTAAGAAAATGTGTGAAGTATGGGAAGAACTGCAAAGTTTTGTTGAAAAAACTCACCCAGATAAAGCTGTAGCAGGCCGTTGCATTGACCTTTTAAATGATAATGTGATGTCTTACTACAGACAAGTGTTAAAATGTAGGGAAAACCAAGTGTCATTAGATAAATTCTTAGTAAAACAAGCAAGTCATAGTGGTATGCAGGCAAAATGTGCCAGAGTGTGCATACCAGTGAAGTCCTCACTGCCTGATGTGATAATGGAAGGTGACTCCCCTTCCAAACAGTAACTCCTCTCTTCCTCCCACCTCCTCACCATCTTCCATACGCCTACAGCATTCAACAGCAAGGTAAGTAATAACTTGAACATAGTTTTGTAGGTTTATTTAGATGAATTAGGTATAAAAATTTAGTTTGATGTGGGGTTTTTGGGGTAGTCAGGAACGGATTAATTCATTTCCCTTTATTTCTTATGGGGAAATTAGCTTCGGAATGCGAGTTTTCGGAATACGAGGCGTCTCCAGGAACCAATTAAACTCTTAAACTGAGGTATGCCTGTACTAGAGATCTGCCATGAGGATGATAAACTAATGATAATAAATGCATATAGTCCACCGCCAAGCAGCATATGGTCAAAGGAGGAGCTAGATAGTAAATGTGAAGGTCTTATAACAATAATGAGAGAGATTATAGCGAGAGCGGATAACAATAGATCACGACTGTTGATAGTCGGTGACTTCAACTTGAAATCCATAGACTGGGAAGCATATGAAGCTAAAACAGAAGATTTTTGGACCTGTAAATTTGTAGACCTCATCCTGGAAACATTCTTATATCAACATGTTAAACAAGCTACGAGGATGAGGGAAGGGGACGTTCCCTCCATGCTAGATTTGATATTTACCAGGAAGGAGGAAGAGATATTTGACATTCAGTACCTTCCTCCCTTGGGTAAAAGTGAGCATGTCTTTTTTGGAATAAAGTATGCAATGCATTATAAGCTGGAAGAAAATAAGGAGGTTGAAGCAGTTGAAAAACCAGACTTCAGGAGAAGACATTATGGTGACCTTAGAAATTTTTTTAGTGAGTATAATTGGACAGACTTGATGCTAGGCAAGGAAGTGAATGAGATGTATGCCAAGTTTTGTGAAATATATGATAAAGGCACAAAAAAATTTATATCAAAACAGAGATGCAGAACTAGGAAACAGGATTGGTTCAGTAGAAATTGCGAGAGGCCTAGAGACCAAAAGACACAAAAATGGAATCAATACAGGAAGAGGCCGAACCCCCAAACATACCAGCGATACAAAGATGCGAGAAACAACTACACAGCAGTGAGGAGAGAGGCAGAAAGAAATTTTGAAAAAGGGATTGCAGACAAATGTAAAACAGAACCAGGTCTATTCTATAAATTCATAAACAACAAATTGCAGGTAAAGGATAATATTCAGAGGATAAAAATGGGAAATAGATTCACGGAAGATGAAAAGGAAATGTGTGAAACACTAAACGAAAAGTTCCAAAGTGTGTTTGTACAAAATGAAATCTTTAGGAAACCAGATACAATAAGAATTCCAGAGAACAACATAGAGCACATAGAGGTGTCTAGAGACGAAGTGGAAAAAATGCTCAAGGAGCTAAGTAAGAACAAAGCAGTTGGTCCAGATGGAGTTTCACCATGGGTTCTGAGAGAATGTGCACCTGAGCTCAGCATTCCACTTCAACTGATTTTTCAGGCATCCCTGTGTACAGGAGCTGTAGCTGATGTTTGGAAAAAGGCTAACATAGTTCCAATCTACAAAAGTGGAAACAGGGAAGACCCCCTTAACACTTTCGCGCTCTCGGCGCTCAAAAAAAAAACAATACCCCAGATGCTTTCGGCACTTCGCGCGCCTACGCGGTAAGACCGAAAAGTGTACACTCTTTTGACTGTCCTGACAATAATTGAAGGCGCACGTATTTAAATTTGGTATCACTGTGTTCGCAATGAAATTGTCTATAAGAGCATAACTATAAAATGCCGCCCAAGCATAAGGAGTATCAACACCAAATAAAAAACTATGCAGATCACTCGCCGAGAGCGCCAAACAGCAACAAAATGTTTCCACTCTCTTAATGGTTGCGAAGCCTACAGTTGTCCTACATCGCTAATTTTGGTATCATTGGAATCACAATAAAATTCTCTACACGGACATATGCATATGAATGTTTAATATAGGTAATTGCTCACCCGCAAGAGTGTGTGAAGTGGAGAGTAGTTAGCCGCGAGCGCACTGGCGAAAACACAGGGGGGAAATCATGCTTGGAAAGTTTATACGTTTCCTGACCCTACTTTTCTATGTACGTATTTCTTTTTTATACCAATGTGTTCGCAATAAAATTTTCTATAAGATGAACTGTATAACATTTGTACAAAGCATGTGTAAGAGAAGCGCCAAATATAGAACCACGTCGCTCAGTATGCGTTCGCGGCAGAACGAACGCATTGTTTTCGTTCGTTTGATGTTTGTCATGTTTATACTTGTTGAAACATTTTATAATTTGTATGACAGTGATCGCAGTAAAATTCCCTACACAGACATATACATAACACATACAAATATTTCCCACGTGTTGGATATATCAACGGCTAAAGGGAACCCACTGCCACACGCTCGCCACACCCCCAAACATACTTTGTGTATTTTTTTTTTACTCATAGAAGTTTATGTGATATAATATTCATTCTGGTACCAAAACATTCGCAAATAACTTCTCTACAAAACAAAAGTATCCCCATCCATTTCGGTTAAAAAATGGAATTTATAGAAATATTTTTTCGATGGACGAGAAAAGTAGGCTGTTATGCGGAATCGTAAGAGAAAACGGCGACGAGTTATCTCTAATCTAAAGCGCGAAAGTGTTAATTATAGACCTGTATCATTGACAAGTGTAATAGTCAAAATATTGGAAAAATAATTAAAACTAAATGGGTAGAACACTTGGAGGAAAACAACATAATATCAGACAGACAGTATGGTTTTCGATCTGGAAGATCCTGTGTAACAAACTTGCTCAGTTTTTATGATCGAGGCACAGAGATTTTACAGGAAAGAGATGGTTGGGTTGACTGCATCTATCTGGACCTAAAAAAAAACAGCGTTGAATGTAATGAAACGCCATTTTCTGGGTGAGTCCCGGAGGCTCCCCGGAGTTATCCATGGCTGATATGGATACCCTAACTATTTTGCATCAGTCGATGTGGGTGGAGTTCTAGGCTTACCGGGGACCACGAGCCAGAACCTGGCCCCCTCAGAGAGGCACGGGGAGCAATGGCCCATAGAAATGCAAATGTGATTTGGAGCATTCTATATCTGCCATCGACCGGGACAGGCACCCAGAAAGGTAAGCGCCACAAAACAAACCCCTATTCTGGTTAAACAACAAAAATCGACAAACGAGTGGACAGAACTCCCCCAGGAAAACGAACTAACAAGCATGACGTCACACGACCCGCGCCGCATGTCTGCGCAGCTCCCCCTGGATATCAAAACCGTGAAAAAAACCCGCCGACCGGAGGGCGGGAGGGTGCCGGGGAGCCTCCGAGACTCACCCAGAAAATGGCGTTTCATTACATTCAACGCTGGTTTTCTGGAGGGAGCACCTAAGGCTCCCCGGAGCTACCTCACCAAAGACTACCTAAGAAAACAAGGGGACATACCCGGGAGGCGGTCGGTGAATCACTCCTCAACACGAAGTCGAGACAATAACCCAAGGAATATCATCCACCAGAAAAAGGGAGAACGGCCGCAGACAAAGAAACCTATGACTACGACCATAGGAGCCAAAAACCACTGCGCCTGAGAAGAGCAAGAAGCTCTGCCACACAACCCCCAGAGGCGAATGCTAACACAAAAAGAAAACCGAGGCAAAGCAAACCTGACCCCAAGGAGCCACAACCACCAAGGAGAAGAAAAACAGGAGTGCACCCCGTCCAAAGACCAGGACGACACAGGCAGTGCATAAGCAGGACGGAGGCGTAACAACGCATGATACAACCTGCGAAACGGCGCAGAAGGAATATCGATACCGAAAGCTAGCAGCAGAAACCAAGGCGCCAGACCCAGGAACGGCCCGAAGCGCCCCTACATCCACCGCAAGCCACTCCCATGAGCCCCAGGAGGGAAAAGAAAACGCAGGACCAAAACGAAAACGCCACAAGTGCGCAAGTCCACCTCCACAAGGGCAGCTGACAGGGAAGGAAATCGCATAAGGAGCCGCCCTGCACCAACATCCCGCAGAAGGGCAGGAGCGAAAAGACTCATTAAGAGGAGCAAAATCGCACCCAGGAAAACTAGTAGTGCCGAGACAGTGTGAAGAGATATTCACAAAAGGAGAAAAAGGCCAACACCCAGAAGCTGCCGGGAAGAGGACCCACAAGCCCTAGAAAGGACCGGAGGCAAGCTCAACCGAATGAAAACAGACGCACCAGGAAACGGGAAGGAGCAAAACCGTCCCGAACCTTTGAGAACAAAACGAGCAAACACAAAGGACGAAGGCACCAAAACCCCGTCGCACCCGAGACCAAAAGTCATGCAGAAACCCCAAGAAGAGGGGGACATGACAGAGAAGGCCCGTCCCGGAAAAAAGGGGCGAAGATCGTAGAAAAGCACCCACTGACAGGACGGAAACAACGGGCACAATGGACAAGGAAACCGAGCCCAGGGAGGGGCCGACGCCTTCAAAGCACGTGTGGAGAGGGGGAACGGAAAACCCCACACCACAAACTGCAAGTCCCTCCCCGAGGGGTAGAACACCCCCGGCGGGGACCAACGGGGCCTGAGGCCCCTCATGGGAGCCCCACTCCAGCCCCGGGAACCCACCCTGCAGGACCCGGGGCCGAGCTGTCCCCTCAAAGCCCCAGCGTCAAGAAAAACCCTGGGGCAGCCATGAAAAACACGAAGGAAGGGAGCCCACTAGGCTCTGGAACTTGAATCGAAACCGGAGGATAGGCCGGTTGTAAGGGAGCCTCCTGCCCTTTAAGGGAGCCGGTCGGCCGAGCGAACAGCACGCTGGACTTGTGATCCTGTGGTCCCGGGTTCGATCCCAGGCGCCCGCGAGAAACAATGGGCAGAGTTTCTTTCACCCTATGCCCCTGTTACTTAGCAGTAAAATAGGTACCTGGGTGTTAGTCAACTGTCACGGGCTGCTTCCTGGGGGTGGAGGCCTGGTCGAGGACCGGGCCGCGGGGACACTAAAGCCCCGAAATCATCTCAAGATAACCTGAAGATAGGCGAGGGGCGAGACGAAGACCCCAAGCTCATCCCCAGCCAGTACAATGAGGCGAGGACAAGACAGAGAATCCAAGGAACATGGAAAAACAAAGCCCGGCACAGCAAGATCGGCAAGGAAGGAGAGCCCCAGAGGGAGCACGGAAGGGCCAAACATAACGCCACAACCAACCCCGACACACAGCTGCAGTACCAAAACCGCAGCAAAACGTCTCCACACTCCCCAAGGAAGCGACAGAGAAGATAGATAAATCGTACACGAGTGGCACACAAGGGGACACAGGCGGAAACCAAGCACCCAACTAAGCCACAAGGACGGTAGAAGAAACGTGTGCAGTGTAACAGGCAATCAAAGGAACACATTAGGCAGCCCAACATGGGCCACCGTTGCACTGCGGAACAAGGTGGAGGCGGGGCCCCGAACTCAAGCAAGGTTAGACAAGCATAGGAGAGGGGCACGAGGAGTACAGGCAGGAACCGCCTCGGAAAGGACAAGAGGCCACCCGCAGACACCCGTGAACTGAGGAACACGGTATGTTCTTTTATGTCTTGTTCGCTATTAAAGTATGCATATACATAAATAACATATTAAGGCATAAATACATATTCTATGTATATGCATGTGTTACTGTATATGGCCAAAAGGGTTATACAGTACACTGTATAAGGTTCTAGCATGAATTTTCTGTAACTTGTGTTCTTCACTTGGGAAAGACGCTGAAAAATTTGCTCTCCAAAGTTCATATTACAATTTTATTGGGCCTAATGTGTTTTGCTTAGTATGCCTAAGTGTGCTTTCTGAGATGTCAAGTGCGTGTACTGAATCCTGATAAACCTTGCCCGTCATCACTGCAATTATCTCATTCAATGGCAAATTGGTGAGCAGTGACTCAACATCCACATCTTATACGTGAATCCTGATTCCAAATCAGGTGGAGAGAACAAGAGCTGCCCAGTATGGGCTAATAGCCCTGCAGTAGGCACCTCGGGTGATACGGTCCACGTTCTCAAGTACGTATGTACACCCATTCCTATTCCCAAAAACAAAAACAGCGTCAGGACGAAGGAGACACCAAAACCGCACCAACTCACCTGCAGAACATTGGCCCGAAGGGCCATGACGCAAGCGATCGAGTCCGTATCCGCCAGTGCGCCCATGCTGGAGAGAAGGAGGGGAGCAGCGAAAGAGGCTCCCCACCCTAGAACGCAGGGAAAAAAACCTCATGAATTCCACACAGCGGCACCCCAAAACACCCCCAAAGCAACGGGGCACGGATGGGAATAAGAAAAGAGCGAGAGGCGAAGCCCCCCGAGAGAATTGCAGCAGAACACGTGTGCACACCGATCGGAACCAAAACATACTCCCACGGCGCATGCGCAGGACGCGAAAGAAATTAGCCCAACCAGGCGCGAAGTAGCCCAACCAGGCGCGAAGGAGCCCAACAAGGCGAGAAGTAGCCCAACAAGGCGAGAAGTAGCCCAATAAAGCGAGAAGTAGCCCAACAAGGCAAGAAGTAGCCCAACCGGCTACAAGGAGCCCAAACGGTCACAAAGGAGCCCAAACGGCCACAAAGGAGCCCAAACGGCTACAAAGGAGCCCAAATGGCTACAAAGGAGCCCAAACGGCTACAAGGAGCCCAACCTGTCTAGAACAGAAGGAACCAGGAAGGAGGCAAACTCCGGGACACGCAGGAGGAAGCCGCAAAGGCCAACCGCACCGCAAGCGAAGAGATGCGGTTAGCCGAAAACCTCCTGAAGACGGAACCGAAGAAACCACAGGGACATGGAACCGAACCCGGGGAGGAGCAGAACCCAAGCCCAAATCGTACGCAGAGGGGGGAAAGAAAACCCCACTCCTCGTAACAGTAAGCCCGCTCAGAAGGACGGAAATCCAGGCGGGGCGCAATGGAGCCCAAGGCCCCCAAGGCCACTCCTCCCCAACCCCAAGAGCCTCTGCACCAGGCCCTGGGGCCGAGTCGACCTCCAAAGCCCCGGCCTCACAAGAAAAAGCCGGGGCAGCCGAGAGAGCTGAAAGAGAAGGGGGCCCACTGGTCAAAACCCCGGAGCATCGGCCGGAGGAACAGACTCGAATGCCTCCGCAGCTACCCTGGACGGGGCAACCCCCGAAACTGCCCAAGTCTCAGAACCTCTAACCCTGCCCCGACCCCAAAGCCTGCAGATGCGTAGGGGCCGGAAGCAGGAGGGGGAAAAACAAAGGCGTGGAAGGAACCAAGGCCGAAGCGACCAAAACCACCCAAGTCTGGGTCTCTACACAAGCGGGGCAGCACCGGGGCGTCCGGGGAAGCGACAAACCAGAGCGCGTTGCAACATCCTACCCTGCAACTCGCGAGCTGCCTGCACCCATGGGAATTCATCAGCAGACTGGGTGAATGGAGTCACGAACAAGCAACAAAGCTCGCAGGACTCAGGGTCGAATGTGTCACCGACCCAACAGGCAGCATAACGGAGGCAAAACAAGGAGAGTCACCCTGAGACAAAGGGACAGAGCAACCCTCAACTCGCCCAAAGCGAGAGGGGACGCAAGGGTCTCCACTATCGGAGCCGAGAGCCCCCGGGGGGTTTCCCAGGGCCCCTAGACTGGGTCTGCTAAGGGTTATCCCAGGCAGGGTACTGCTAACCGGCGCCCCAAACTACCAAGCAAACTGCTAAAGCTGAACCCACGGGACGTGTCCACTCGCGAGGGCAAAGCAGGGGGTGCCACCACACAAACGAACCTAATATAAGGGGGGGGGGGAAACACAAGGAAGACCCCCCTACCAGGCAAAAACAAAAATAAAAGAAAAACCACACAAGTGGACAACGTACCCAGAGGGAACAGAGCCGGCCGCTGTCATAGGTGAAAACTAGCTACGCAGTACCCTGCGCCCCACCAGTGCGATAACTACCACTTACCCCAAGGTAAACAAGGGAGTGAAACCCCCAAACCCTCGGGGCGGCCAAATGCCGAGCAGCGAAAAGCCAACAGAGGTAGACCCAATGTGACTTGTGGAAGGCAACCCCAAGCCCCAAGGGCGGTACTTACAGGGCACTCAGGGAAGGTGACCCTAAGCACATGCAGCCCGAGTACCTGAGAATACTACTCCCAGCTCACACGACCACCGTAAGAGCAGCACTGCAAACAAGTCACAGCACTGAGACAAGACTGGAGCTGGAGCCACACAACCGTGCATGATCCCATCAGCCGAGGAACTGGGGCAGGGATCGCCGGCGCGGGGGTCTGGGGCTCCCCCTTCCCCCTCCCGGGGAGGGGGGAGCTGCGCAGACATGTGGCGCGGCTCGTGTGTCGTCATGCTTGTTAGTTCGTTTTCCTGGGGGAGTTCTGTCCACTCGTTTGTCGATTTTTGTTGTTTAACCAGAATATTAGTTTGTTTTGTGGCGCTTACCTTTCTGGGTGCCTGTCCCGGTCGATGGCAGATATAGAATGCTCCAAATCACATGTGCATTTCTATGGGCCATTGCTCCCCGTGCCTCTCTGAGGGGGCCAGGTTCTGGTTCGTGGTCCCCGGTAGGTCTAGAACTCCACCCACATCGACTGATGCAAAATAGTTAGGGTATCCATATCAGCCATGGATAGCTCCGGGGAGCCGTAGGGGCTCCCCCCAGAAAAGGCTTTCGACAGAGTTCCCCATAAGAGGTTGTTCTGGAAACTGGAACATATTGGAGGAGTGACAGGTAAGCTACTAACATGGATGAAAAATTTTCTGACAGAAAAATGAGGGCCATAATCAGAGGCAAGGTATCGGATTGGAGGAATGTCACGAGTGGAGTACCTCAGGGTTCAGTTCTTGCACCGGTAATGTTCATTGTCTACATAAACGATCTACCAGTGGGAATACACAATTACATGAACATGTTTGCTGATGATGCTAAGATAATAGGGAAGATAAGAAACTTAGATGATTGTCATGCCCTTCAAGAAGACCAGGACAAAATAAGTATATGGAGCACCACTTGGCAAATGGAATTTAATGTGAATAAATGCCATGTTATGGAATGTGGAATTGGAGAACATAGACCCCACACAACCTATAAATTATGTGAGAAATCTTTAAAGAATTCTGATAAAGAAAAGGATCTAGGGGTGGTTTTAGATAGAAAAATGTCACCTGAGGACCACATTAAGAACATTGTGCGAGGAGCCTATGCTACACTTTATAACCTTAGAATTGCTTTTAAATACATAGATGGAGAAATACTAAAGAAATTGTTCACGACTTTTATTAGACCAAAGCTGGAATATGCAGCGGTTGTATGGTGCCCATATCTTAAGAAGCACATCAACAAACTGGAAAAGGTGCAACGACATGCCACTAAGTGGCTCCCAGAACTGAAGGACAAGAGCTACGAGGAGAGATTAAAGGCATTAAATATGCAAAAACTAGAAGATAGAAGAAAAAGAGGCGATATGATCACTACTTTCAAAATAGTAACAGGAACAGATAAAATTGATAGGGAGGAATTCCTGAGACTCGGAACTTCAAGAACAAGAGGTCATAGATTTAAACTAACGAAACAAAGCTGCCGGAGAAATATACGAAAATTCACTTTTGTAAACAGAGTGGTAGACGGTTGGAACAAATTAAGTGAGAAGGTGGTGGAGGCCAAAACCGTCAGTGGTTTCAAAGCATTATATGACTGTTACGAACCCGGATCCAGCGTCCGAGCCCAGAGCAGTGACGACCGCGCCATCTGTGGGTCAGCTCCCGAAACCCCCTCCAAACGGACGACGACACCTGGTGAGGACGACGTGTACTGGCCTCGAGGGCCAGTTTCCAGTCCTGTTCAGCGCTCAACACAGCCGCTGCTGACCTCTGGTGAGGTGGTGCTCAGACACCAGCGCCATCTATGGAGTGGATAGGTGGGCGTTTTGTGTCTGAGCCTGTAAGTGAGGTGCCTTAGTGTGTCCCAGTTATTGATGACGTGTCTGCTTACAGAGCCGACCTGGGACTGCTGTGATGGAAGTGGAGTCAGTCTACCCAAGGCAGCCGTCTCCATACCTTGTGCTTTGCTGCAGCAACTGTGAAGTCGTCCCCCGGAAGAACACTGTGGTGTTACCCTGCCAGTGGAGTGGCAGTAGAAGGATTACCCGGGACCGACGGCTGGAGACGATTATCCACTGGGGTATTGAGGACAGGAGAGTGATTGGTGGTATCACACGAGGCTCCTGTCTAGGGCGTTACCCTAATATCGCCCGTGGAGTGGCCTGACCAGCCTTGCTGATCCGGAACCTGCCAGTAGACCTGCTGGACGTGTGGTTGACGGCCTCCACGGCGGTGCCCCCAGTGGCCTGACCAGCCTTGCTGATCCGGAACCTGCCAGTAGACCTGCTGGACGTGTGGTTGACGGCCTCCACGGCGGTGCCCCCAGTGGACCTGTGTTTTGGCTGACCTGTGGCCAGGGTAGGCTCAACTTCTCAGAAGAATTCGTCAAGGGACCACAAAAGCACCGAGGACTCAGCACCGAGAGCTTTGCACCAGAGTCTTCAGCAGAAGACAACGATTGTGAATAATCCCCCTGTATAGTGTTTATACCCCTCCCCCTGTGCACTCTTTTATATATTATTTATATGGTGATGGTAAATTATAATCTTAAGTTCTTAACTTTCTTTCCCTTCCCCCTTTAAGTTTCTTGCGTCACGGATCTCATCCCTTGAAAGCCACTACTGGCTTGGGGTCGGATACAACTTCCTCTAACAACATCAGAGTAAGAACCCCGTTGCGTCCCGAGAGGGCCGTAACAATGACAAAGAGTGCTGGGGAGACGGGACACCACGAGCGTAGCTCTCATCCTGTAACTACACTTAGGTAATTACACACAAACACACAGTGGCACCTCGACATATGATTGCCCGTACTTACGATAATTTCAAGTTACGATATAAATTTCATTGAAAAATGCGACTCGACATCCGTTATTTGTTGGTACACGTTCAGGTCGACTGAGCGCGTGGTTCCTGGTCATGCGGTCGACCTGCCTCAGTTTACTACAGCTGCCCGCTTAGTGACGATCGTGCCTATAAGAAATTCTGCTTTTGTGGTGATTTTTTGCATTTTGAACATTAAAGTAATTATTATATATCGTGCCATGAGTCCCAGGAAAGTCAATGGTAAGGCTCAACATATGAGATCCCATGTAAGAATGACCATAGAGCAGAAACAAGAGATCATTCGTAAATATAAAGATGGTGTGCGGGTAGGTGAACTGGCTAGGCAGTACAACAAATCTCGGTCAACGATATCCACCATACTGGCTAAGAAAAAGAACATTATGAGTGCTAAAGTGGCAAAAGGCGTATCAATAATCACGAAACATAGAACATAAACACTTGAGGATGTTGAACAGTTATTATTAATTTGGATACACAACAAGGAGTTAGCGGGTGATAGCGTTTCGGAGGCCATCATTTGTGAAAAGGCAAGAAAATTGCATGAAGACCTTTTAAAGAAAACCCCTGGAACGAGTGATGCAGAAGTGAAAGAGTTTAAGGCGAGCAGGGGATGGTTTGAGAAATTTGGAAAAAGAAGTGAAATTCATAGTGTTGTGAGGCATAGGGAGGCTGCCAGCGCAGACAAACCAGCGGCTGAAAGATTCATTGGCGAATTTAAAGATTTTGTGCAGACTGAGGCATACCTACCACAACAAGTCTTTAATTGTGACGAGACAGGGCTATTCAGGAAAAGATTGCCAAAGAAAACATACATTACCAAGGAGGAGAAGTCATTGCCTGGACACAAGCCTATGAAAAATCGGTTTACTCTTGTGTTGTGTGGTAATGCGAGTGGCGATTTGAAAATTAAACCCTTGCTTGTGTATCATTCCGAAAATCCAAGGGTTTTCAAAAAACCAGCGTTGAATGTAATGAAACGCCATTTTCTGGGTGAGTCCCGGAGGCTCCCCAGAGCTATCCATGGCTGATATGGATACCCTAACTATTTTGCATCAGTCGATGTGGGTGGAGTTCTAGGCCTACCGGGGACCACGAGCCAGAACCTGGCCCCCTCAGAGAGGCACGGGAAGCAATGGCCCATAGAAATGCACATGTGATTTGGAGCATTCTATATCTGCCATCGACCGGGACAAGCACCCAGAAAGGTAAGCGCCACAAAACAAACCCCTATTCTGGTTAACAACAAAAATCGACAAACGAGTGGACAGAACTCCCCCAGGAAAACGAACTAACAAGCATGACGTCACACGAGCCGCACCGCATGTCTGCGCAGCTCCCCTCTCCCTGGGAGGGGGAAGGGGGAGCCCCAGACCCCCACGCCGGCAATCCCCGCCCCAGTTCTGAGGCTGGATATCAAAACCGCGAAAAAACCCCACCGACCGGAGGGCGGGAGGGTGCCGGGGAGCCTCCGGGACTCACCCAGAAAATGGCGTTTCATTACATTCAACGCTGGTTTTCTGGGGGGAGCCCCTACGGCTCCCCGGAGCTACCTCACCAAAGACTACCTAAGAAAACAAGGGGACATACCCGGGAGGCGGTCGGTGAATCACTCCTCAACACGCAGTCGAGACAACAACCCAAGGTATATCATTCGCCAGAAAAAAGGGAGAACGGCCGCAGACAAAGAAACCTATGATCACGACCATAGGAGCCAAAAACACTGCACCTGAGAAGAGCAAGAAGCTCTGCCACACGACCCCCAGAGGCGAATGCCAACACAAAAAGAAAACCGAGGCAAAGCAAACCTGACCCCAAGGAGCCACAACCAAGAAGAAGAAAAACAGGAGAGCACCCTGTCCAAAGACCAGGACGACACAGGCAGTGCATAAGCAAGCCGGAGGTGTAACAACACACGATACAACCTGCGAAACGGTGCAGAAGGAATATCGATACCGAAGGCTAGAAGCAGAAACCAAGGTGCCAGAGGAGCCGGTCGGCCGAGCGGACAGCACACTGGACTTGTGATCCTGTGGTCCTGGGTTCAATCCCAGGCGCCGGCGAGAAACAATGGGCAGAGTTTCTTCACCCTATGCCCCTGTTACCTAGCAGTAAAATAGGTACCTGGGTGTTAGTCAGCTGTCACGGGCTGCTTCCTGGGGGTGGAGGCCTGGTCGAGGACCGGGCCGCGGGGACACTAAAAGCCCCGAAATCATCTCAAGATAACCCAGGAACGGCCCCAAGCGCCTATACAACCTCCGCAAGCCAATCCTATGACAGCCCCAGGAGGGAAAAGAAAACGCAGGACCAAAACGAAAATGCCACAAGTGTGCAAGTCCACCTCCACAAGTGCAGCTGACAGGGAAGGAACTCGCACTGCGGAACAAGGTGGAGGCGGGGCCCCATACTCAAGCAAGGTTAGACAAGCATAGGAGAGGGGCAGGAGGAGAACAGGCAGAAACCACCTCATAAGGGACAAGAGGCCACCCACAGACAACCGTGAACCGAGGAAGGAATCAGGTGGAGAGAACAAGAGCTGCCCAGTATGGGCTAATAGCCCTGCAGTAGGCACCTCGGGTGATATGGTCCACGTTCTCAAGGACGTATGTACACCCATTCCTACTCCCAAAAACAAAAACAGCGTCAGGACGAAGGAGACGCCAAAACCGCTCCAACTCACCTGCAGAACATAGGATCTGAAGGGCCATGACGCAAGCATTCGAGTCCGTATCCGCCGGAGGCGGCCAGTGCGCCCATGCTGGAGAGGAGGGGAGCAGCGAAGGAGGCTCCCCACCCGAGAACGCAGGGAAAAAAACTCATGATTTCCCCACAGCGGCACTTCAGAACACCCCCAAAGCAATGGGGCACGGATTGGATTAAGAAAAGAGCGAGAGGTGAAGCCCCCCGAGAGAAATGGAAGCAGAACACATGTGCACACCACCTGGAACCAAAACAAACTCCCACGGCGCATGCGCAGGACGCGAAAGAAAGTAGCCCAACAAGGCGAGAAGTAGCCCAACCAGGCGAGAAGTAGCCCAACCAGGCGCGAAGTAGCCCAACAAGGCGAGAAGTAGCCCAACGAGGCGAGGAGTAGCCCAATAAAGCGAGAAGTAGCCCAACAAGGGGAGAAGTAGCCCAACAAGGCGAGAAGGAGCCCAACAAGGCGAGAAGGAGCCCAACAAGGCGAGAAGGAGCCCAACAAGGCGAGAAGGAGCCCAACCAGGCGAGAAGTAGCCCAACAAGGCGAGAAGTAGCCCAATAAAGCGAGAAGTAGCCCAACAAGGCGAGAAGTAGCCCAACAAGGCGAGAAGTAGCCCAACCGGCTACAAGGAGCCTGAACGGCTACAAGGAGCCCAACCTGTCCAGAACAGAAGGAACTAGTATGGAGGCAAACTCCAGGACACGCAGGAGGTAAGCCGCAAAGGCCAACTGCACCGCAGGCGAAGGGATGCGGTTAGCCGAAAGCCTCCTGAAGATGGAACCGAAGAAGCCACAGGGACACGGAACCGAACCCGGGGAGGAGCATAACCCAAGCCCAATTCGTACGCAGAGGGGGGAAAGAAAACCCCACTCCTTGCAACAGTAAGCCCGCTCAGAAGGACTGAAATCCAGGCAGGGCGCAATGGAGCCCAAGGCCCCCAAGGCCGCTCCTCCCCAACCCCAGGAGCCTCTGCACCAGGCCCCGGGGCCGAGTCGACCTCCAAAGCCCCGGCCCCACAAGAAAAAGCCGGGGCAGCCGAGAGAGCTGAAAGAGGCCCACTGGTCAGACCCCGGAGCATCAGCCGTTGGAACAGACTCGAATGCCTCCGCAGCTACCCCGGACGGGGTAACCCCCGAAACTGCCAAAGTCTCAGAACCTCTAACCCCGCCCCGACCCCGAAGCCTGCAGATGCGTAGGGGCCGGAAGCAGGAGGGGGAAAAACAAGGGGGGGCGTGGAAGAACTAAGGCCGAAGCGACCAAAACCCCCAAGTCTGGGTCCCTACACAAGCGGGGCAGCATCGGGGCATCCGGGGAAGCGACAAACCAGAGCGCGTTGCAACATCCTACCCTGCAACGCGCAAGCTGCCTGCACCCACGGGAATTCATCAGCAGACTGGGTGAATGGAGTCACGAACAAGCAACAAAGCTCGCAGGACTCAAGGGTCGAATGTGTCACCGACCCAACAGGTAGCATGACGGAGGCAAAAACAAGGAGAGTCACCCTGAGACAAGGGGACAGAGCAACCCTCAACTCGCACAAAGCGAGAGGGGACGCAAGGGTCTCCACTACCGGACACGAGAGCCCCCGGGGGGTTTCCTAGACTGGGTCTGCTAAGGATTATCCCAGGCAGGGCACTGCTAACCGGCGCCCCAAACTACCAAGCAAACTGCTAAAGCTGAACCCACGGGATGTGTCCACTCACAAGGGCAAAGCAGGGGTGCCACCACACAAACCTAATATAAGGGGAGGGGAACACAAGGCAGACCTCCCTACCAGACAAAAACAAATATAAAAGAAAAACCACACAAGTGGACAACGTACCCAGAGGGAACAGAGCCGGCCGCTGTCATAGGTGAAAACTAGCTACGCAGTACCCTGCACCCCACCAGTGCTATAACTACCACTTACCCCAAGGTAAACAAGGGAGTAAAATCCCCAAACCCTCAGGGCGGCCAAATGCCAAGCAGCGAAAAGCCAACAGAGGTAGACCCAAGGTGACTTGTGGAAGGCAACCCCAAGCCCCAAGGGCGGTACTTACAGGGCACTCAGGGAAGGTGACCCTAAGCACATGCAGCCCAAGTACCTGAGAATACTACTCCCAGCTCTCACGACCACCGTAAGAGCAGCACTGCAAACAAGTCACAGCACTGAGACAAGACTGGAGCTGGAGCCACACGACCGTGCATTATCCCATCAGCCGAGGAACTGAGGTGGGGATCGCCGGCGCGGAAGTCTGGGGCTCCCCCTTCCCCCTCCCGGGGAGGGGGGAGCTGCGCAGACATGCAGCGCGGCTCGTGTGACGTCATGGTTGTTAGTTTGTTTTCCTGGGGGAGTTCTGTCCACTCGTTTGTCGATTTTTGTTGTTAACCAGAATAGACGTTTGTTTTGTGGAGCTTACCTTTCTGGGTGCCTGTCCCGGTCGATGACAGATATAGAATGCTCCAAATCACATGTTCATTTCTATGGGCCATTGCTCCCCGTGCCTCTCTGAGGGGGCCAGGTTCTGGCTCGTGGTCCCCGGTAGGCCTAGAACTCCACCCACATCGACTGATGCAAAATAGTTAGGGTATCCATATCAGCCATGGATAGCTCCGGGGAGCCGTAGGGGCTCCCCCCAGAAAATATAATGTGCAGAAACACAAAATATGTGTGATGTGGAAGGCTAATGTTAAGGCATGGATGACTAGGCATTTTTTTACGGAGTGGGTGAATATGGTGGTGCGCCCTGCCATCAAAAAATATTTGCAGGAGAACAGTTTGCCACTCAAGGCCTGCTTCTCCTCGATAATGCTCCTACCCATCCTCCAGGCTTGGAGGATTCTTTGGATGAGGAATTTAAGTTTCTTACAATAAAGTTCCTTCCTCCCAACACCATTCCTCTACTTCAGCCTATGGACCAGAAAATCATTGCCAATTTTAAGAAACTTTATGATAGGGCACTTTTCTGGAGATGTGTCGAAGTGACAGATGCCACAAACCTCACCCTCAAAGAGTTCTGGAAAAACCATTTTAACATTTACAGTGCTTTAAAACTTGTTGACAACGCCTGGCAAGAAGTGACTGTAAGAACCATGATCTCTAGCTGGAGAAAACTGTGGCCTGAATGTGTTGCAGAACGAGACTTTGAGGGGTTTGAGCCTGAACCTAAAGTGCCTCTCGTTGAGGAAATTGTTTCTCTGGGTCGACAATTGGGTTTGGAGTTGGATGGTGCTGATGTGGAGGAGTTGGTGGAAGAACACAACGAAGAACTGACCACCGAAGAACTCCAAGCCCTTCAAAAGGAGCAGCAAGAAGATGCAGCTGAGGAAATTTCTTCAGGGGAAGGATGTGCCAGAAGAGGATGTTTCTTCCTCAAAATTAAGAAAATGTGTGCAATATGGAAAGAATTGCAAACCTTTGCTGAAACGACTCACCCAAATCAAGCTGCAGTTTGTCGTTGCCTTAACCTATTCAATGACACTGTGATGCATCATTACCGACTAACGTTAAAAAGAAGGGAAAAACAAATGTCTCTTGACAAATTTGTAGTGAGACAAACAAGCACTGAACCACAACCAGGTCCTAGTGGTATTCAGGCAAAACGTAGGAGAGAGAGTACCCCAGAGAAAACATCACTGCCTGATGTGATAATGAAAGGGAACTCCCCTTCTAAACAGTAACAACTCTGCTCCTCCCCCCTCATCACCATCTTCCATACTCCATCAAGAGCCCTCCATAAAGGTAAGAGAAATTTTGGTACTGCATTGTAGTTAGAAAAAAACATTGTATTCAGTATAAAATGTATTTGTATGTTAATATTTTGGAGGGTGGGGAATGGATTAATTCAAATCCATTTTTTCCCTTCTTATGGGAAAAATCGCTTCGACTTACGATATTTCAACTTACGATCCGTCTCTGGGAACGGATTAGCATCGTAAGTCGAGGCCCCATTGTATATATATATATATATATATATATATATATATATATGTCGTACCTAGTAGCCAGAACTCACTTATCAGCCTACTATGCAAGGCCCAATTTGACTAATAAGCCAAGTTTTCATGAATTAATTGTTTTTCGACTACCTAACCTACCTAACTTAACCTAACTTTTTCGGCTACCTAACCTAACCTAACCTATAAAGATAGGTTAGGTTAGGTTAGGTAGGGTTGGTTAGGTTTGGTCATATATCTACGTTAATTTAAACTCCAATAAAAAAAAATTGACCTCATACATAATGAAATGGGTAGATTTATCACTTCATAAGAAAAAAAATAGAGAAATTAAATTAATTCAGGAAAACTTGGCTTATTAGGCAAATCGGGCCTTGTATAGTAGGCTGACAAGTGCGTTCTGGCTATTAGGTACGACATATATATATATATATATATATATATATATATATATATATATATATATATATATATATATATATATATATATATATATATATATATATATATATATATATATGTTGTACCTAGTAGCTAGAACGTCGTACTTGGCCTACTATGCAAGATCCGATTTGCCTAATAGGCCAAGTTTTCCTGAATTTATATATTTTTCTAATTTTTTTTCTTATAAAATGATAAATCTGCCCATTTCATTATGTATAAGTTAATTTGTTTAAATTTGAGTTAAAATTAACGTAGATATATGACCGAACCTAACCAACCCTACCTAACCTAACCTAACTTATTTAAACCTAACTTAAACTAAAAGAACTTAGTAATTTATGTTTGTAATATAATATAATAATAATAATTTAAAAAAACTAATTGGAAACAATTTATTGAAAATAAAATAAATAACTCGGCCTATTAGGCAAATCGGGCCTTGCATAGTAGGCCGAGAAGTGTGTTCTGGCTACTAGGTACGGTGTGTGTGTATGTGTGTGTATATATATATATATATATATATATATATATATATATATATATATATATATATATATATATATATATATATATATATATATATATATATATATGTATATATATATATAGATAGATATAGATATATACATACACGTGCGAACAAGCCTGAATGGTCCCCAGGACTATATGCGACTGAAAACTCACACCCCAGAAGTGACTCGAACCCATACTCCCAGGAGCAACACAACTGGTATCTACAGGACGCCTTAATCCACTTGACCATCACGACCTTATGTCCGGTCGTGATGGTCAAGTGGATTAAGGCGTCCTGTAAATACCAGTTGCGTTGCTCCTGGGAGTATGGGTTCGAGTCACTTCTGGGGTGTGAGTTTTCAGTCATATATATACGTATATATACAAATATACACACACACTCACCCAGATCACTGTGTACATGTTTACAGCCTGTAAACTCTGAACTTTGTAATAATAGAAATCTTAAAATAGAATTACAATTTTGCTACCAAAATAGTTCAATGCCTTCTGAAAATAATGCTGAAATCTATGCAAACTATGCATTAAATTAACTAATGATAATATTCTTGGAGGCCTCCCTCAGTAGCTCCCCCGAGCTAGGTGTTATTCAAGCCAGGCCTTAACCCCCTGCAGTGCACACTCAATTTACATGTCTACCAGCTGGAATGAAAAAAACCAGCGTTGAATGTAATGAAACGCCATTTTCTAGGTGAGACCCGGAGGCTCCCGGAGCTTTACCAGGCTGATATGTTAATGTCAGACTTTGGCATCAGTCATGTGTATGGAGTTCTAGGGCCTACCGGGGACCACGGCCAGAATCTGGCCCCCTCAGAGAGGCAAGGGGAGCAATGGCCTATAGAAACCCCCGTGTGGTTGGAAGCATTCTATGTCTGCCATCGACCGGGTCAAGCATCCAGAAAGGTAAGCATTCCAAAACAAACCCCTATTCTGGTGAAAATTGCTACCTAAAGCCGAACTAGTGGATACAACTCCTCAACAGAAAACAAGCAAACTAGTATGACGTCACACGTCACCACACCGCTGTCTGTGCAGCTCCCCCCTCCCCGGGAGGGGGAAGGGGAAGCCCCAGACCTCCCATGCTGGCTATCCACCCATCTGAGGCTGGATGTCCAAACACGGGAAAAACCGCGGACCGGGAGGGAGGGAGGGTTGCTGGGGAGCCTCCGGGTCTCACCCAGAAAATGGCGTTTCATTACATTCAACGCTGGTTTTCTGGGGGGAGCTCCATTGGCTCCCCGGAGCTAACTACCCACAGAGGAAGGTCAAAGGGATGGAAACCGGGAGGCGGACACCACACACCCCCCACGGAAGCGAGACAACCGGTAGCAAATGCCAACCCAAGGCGCCACAGCCCTGAAAAATCCCGGGAACAACACGAAAACAACGAGCAGCAAGGCCCCCGTACGAACATCAAAGATCCATGCCCGAAAGACCGCAAGAACACGTCGCCCAGACGGCAGCGAGAGCAGCGAAGCCATGAACGCCACGGGCATGAGAGAAGAACACAGGCAGCTTAGCCGCAAGAACACGGCTGACAACCCGGGACACCAACACCCGCGAACCGGGAAGAACAGAACCGGATCAACGCAAAACGCGCTCCGGACACAGACGCCGTGGCACGCAAACAACAGCGGAGGGCCGCCACTGAACACAAAACACGACACACCCCCAGCCCGACCAACGAAGCACCAACAAACCATGGACCCCTCCAGAAAGCAGCAGCCCCACCCCGCGCCAGAAAAGATGGAGACTGCTGCCACCGAACAACCAAAACGCTAAAACCGAAGGAGCAAAAAAACTCAGCGACCCGACCCCCAGAGGCAAAAGCCAAAAGGAAAAAAAGAGCCGACGAAAAACAAACAAACCGGAACCGAAGGGGCACTACCAACCGAGGAGAAGACAGAGCACGCTGACCAGAGACAAGGATGATGCAAGCGGCGCTGAACAGGCCGGAGGTGAAACGACGCACGAGACAGCTTACTAACGGTGCAGAAGCAACACCAAGACCGAAAGCAAACTGAAGCGGCTCCGCCAGCGCCGCACGAAAAGAGGAGACAGTATGTGGCAAGACGATGGCCCCCAACCCCCACCACAAAACCAAGCCGAGAGTAAACCAAGCTAACAAGAGTAACCACCTAAGAAGGGACAGGAAAAGGAAGAACCGCCAAAATACCTCATACTGCCGCTAAGAGAAATACGCAGGTGGGACACCTACCACGAAGCCACCCGACCACGAACTGTAGGTGAGACTGCGAGGCATAACGTAAGCAGCCCCGACAAGGCCCCTCCGAGCCCTGGAAAAGGCGGAGCCGCAGGAAGATCTCGGGCGCGACCACCGAAACCCAGGCGGCACAAGGAGATGGAACATCTGCCGAACAGAAAAACTCCCCAAAGCAAGCAAGCCCGCCAGGAGTTCAGAAACGACGGGTCCGACACGAGACATCGGAAGAACCCGAAAAACCAACCGGCAGGGCAAGCTAGGAAACCAAAGAAGGCGAAAGGGTTGACGTCAGAAACAGGCCCGAACCAAAGGATACGAGCAACTGCAACAGATCGAGACAAAGAAGCACACCACAGGACACAGGCTGAAAAACGCCCAAGAAGCCAAGGAACACACGCAGAACACCCCTGCGGCAGAGGAGGAAACAAGGGAACGCACAAGAAAATGAAGCGGTGGAAACCGACCACGCTCCCCAACATAGCAGCAAGTGCAGGCAAAACCAACCAAAGGAGATGCCAGGAAAACAACTGGGGAGAGGCAGGATGAAAGAGCAGAAGCACAAAAAAAAAACAGGAAAACAACCAGGGGTGGACAATCAGGCAGGGACAGGAAAACCCTACATACATGAGAGGGCCAAACCAGGGACCCGAAGACCACGAAAAACAACAAGCAAACCCCCATACGCAAACCCTAGGCACAAAACAACAGCAAAGTGCCACACCACAACCGGACACAGGAACAAGGACACGCCACCGCGAAATACGGTACCAATGCACACGTGCAGTAGCAGCAACAGGCACCACCGCAACATGTAAATAGCAACTCGCTTTTGCAAAGGCAGAGACCGGAGCAGGCAGACCCCAGACAGGGCCAACGGAGACACGACAGAACCCAGCAGGCCCAGAAACCTGCACACCAGGTGACCGACGGCGGAGAAACCCTGCTCGATACCTGCTGGATGGGGTACTGGGAGCTCATTTACACCCCAAGCCCGGCCCTGAAACTAGGCTAGACCGGCCAGAAGGTGGCCCACCAGGCAGCTGCTTGGAGCGGCCCGCAGGCCCACATACCCCCCACAACCAGGATGGGCCGGAACTTCTATGCGAAAACAAGCTAGTGTGCCCCGGAAGTCCACAGACGTACCAGCAATAAGGTGTATGCTCGCAAGTAGGTTGTGTAACAACCACAGACCTCTGATGGTTATACAGTGTTCCCCGATTGTGCCTATAGCACCACTGCACTCCACTGGTACTATCCCGCAAGTTCTACCAGATAGGCGGGACCCAAGAGCCAGAGCTCAAACCCTGCAAGCATAGCCAGGAGCCTTACCAGGTGAGCACAGAACCAACACCACAACCCCCACACCTTATAACACGAAAAAAGGTGGGTCCCCTGAATGACTAGCATGGGTTGGACATGCACATGAGGGGGACAGGAAGGGTTGAAAAAGGGACAGTCACTGGTGTGCGAACGGTCTCAGTCGTACAAAAATATACCTAATTAAAGACAGGTATATAAACAACACCGCATCCAGCGCCCGGCCAAAAGATGCCAGATTGCAGAAACTCACCTGGCGAACGGTGGCACGAATGTGACACGACTCAACCATGCCCAAAAGAACCTGGGAGCACCGCCAGGTGAAGATGCCAGAGCTGGACCCGGCCAGACCCGCAGGAGAGCAGGGTAGAGGCGAAGGAGGCGGTCCACATCTATGACACAGGGAAAACCTCTGCGTCCTCCCCACAACTGGAAACCAGGACACCCCTGGAGCAAAGGGGCGCATACCGCAGCAAGGGAGAAGAGCGAGAAGCGAAGCACTTGAGCAAAGAGGGTACAAAACACCAGCACTGAAACACACGCTCAGACCAAAACAAACTCCAAGGCGCATGCGCATGACACGCTGGCCGAACCGCACAACCCTCTCAGCGGAAAGGCGCCAACCAGGACTACTGCACTAGAAAAGTAACCAAAAGAGGAAGCAGTAACCATAAAACCGGCCAACGAAGCGAAGACAGAGCCCAAAAAGGTACCCAATCGGGCCAAAAGCAGCCCAACAGGGCTACAAGTAGCCCAACAGGGCTACAAGTAGCCCAACTGGCCCACAAGTAGCCCAACTGGCCCACAAGGAGCCCAACCGGGCCACAAGGAGCCCAAACCGGGCCACTGGCCACAAGCAGCCCAACCGGGCTACAAGTAGCCCAAAACAGCGACAAGGATGAGGAGCCGACAGATGTTCCAACAATGCGGAAAGTAGCGAAAACCTTCCCGAACCCTTGAGAACACAGAAGCCAACACTAGTCTCAAAGGCACACAAAGGCGCAGGCGCACCCGAGACCAGAAGTCACATTGAACACCAAGAACGGGGAAACATGACAAAAACACCGTCCCAAAAAAGGGTAGGAGGAAACATCCACCTACAGGACGGAACCAACCGACTCAAAGGCCAAGGAACCGAGCAAGGGGAAAGGCCAACGCCCAACAGCACGTACGGCGAGTGGGGAGGAAAGACCCCACTCCGCGTAACCACAAGCCCCGCCTAGAGGGGGATAAAAAAAACCATGGGGTCCTACGGGGCCAAGGCCCGCAAGTCAGCCCCTCCCCAGCCCCGGGAACCTACACGACAGGCCCCGGGGCCGAGCCGTCCCCCCAAAGCCCCGGCTGTACCAGAAAACCGGGGCAGCCGCGAAAACACCAAGGAAGGGAGCCCCATGGCAGACTCCTACAACACGGCTGCAGGAACAGGCTCAAATGCCCCCGTCACTACCCCAGAAGGGGAATTCCCAAAGACAGCCCGAGTCTCAACACCATCAAACCCCGCCCTGAACCTACAGACGGTAAGGAACCGGATGCAGGCAGGAAGGGGGATCCAGGGGAAAGACAAGGGGGCGTAGAAGGAACCGAAGCAACCAACATCCCCAAGTCCCAACATGAACCAAAACGGGGCAGCCCCGGGGTTCCCGGAGAGTAAACCACGAGAGCCACCACCAAGGCTCAAAGTAATTACCTAAGTGTAATTACCTAAGTGTAGTTACAGGATGAGAGCTACACTCGTGGTGTCCCGTCTTCCCAGCACTCTTTGTCATACAGGCATACCTCAGTTTAAAGAGTTTAATTGGTTCCTGGAGACGCCTCGTATTCCGAAAACTCGCATTCCGAAGCTAATTTCCCCATAAGAAATAAAGGGAAATGAATTAATCCGTTCCTGACTACCCCAAAAACCCCACATCAAACTAAATTTTTATACCTAATTCATCTAAATAAACCTACAAAACTATGTTCAAGTTATTACTTACCTTGCTGTTGAATGCTGTAGGGGTATGGAAGATGGTGAGGAGGTGGGAGGAAGAGAGGAGTTACTGTTTGGAAGGGGAGTCCCCTTCCATTATCACATCAGGCAGTGAGGACTTCACTGGTATGCACACTCTGGCACATTTTGCCTGCATACCACTAGGACTTGCTTGTTTTACTAAGAATTTGTCTAATGACACTTGTTTTTCCCTACATTTTAGCACTTGTCTGTAGTAAAAAATCACATTATCATTTAAAAGGTCAATGCAAAGGCCTGCTACAGCTTTATCTGGGTGAGTTTTTTCAACAAAACTTTGCAGTTCTTCCCATACTTCACACATTTTCTTAATCAAGAAGGGACATCCTCTACTGCCTCTACTCACAGCTATTTTCTTAGGTTGAACCTTACCAATGGCTTTCTTGAGACCCATGGCAAGATATATAATGACAACTTTTATGCTCAAATGGCCAAAAAACCGATAAAAAACTGTAAATCCTTGTGAAGAATTCAGGTGGGATAGTCACTGGACACGTGACACTGGTAAACTGAGGCGCGATCGCCATGCCACCACGCGCCAGTCGGCCTGTACACATATCAACAAACTCGCGTCCCGAGGTAACCCTCGCCTTCCGAGACATATTTTTGGAGTAAATCCTGCTCGTCTTCCGAAAAACTCGCATACAGGGACACTCGCATTCCGAGGTACCACTGTATAATGCAACGCCCCTGCTGCCCGCACCCGCTTACTCAGCACAACTGAGCCACAATGAGCAACCAAACTCGCAGGACTCGCGGGTCGAAGGTGTCACCGACCCCACAGGCAGCAGACGGAGGCAAAACAGAGAGTCACCCAGAGACAAAGGGTGAGAGCAACCCTCAAACTCGCTGGAAGCGAGGGGGGACTCTGGGGTCACATCCATCGGACCCACGCGCCCCCAGGGGTTTCCCAGGGTCCCGAGCGTTTACTATAAGAGGACTCGTGCTCAGGTAATCCCAGGCAGGGTACTGCTAACCGGCAACCAAAGCTACCAAACAACTTTCTAAGAGCTGAACCCCTGGGACATGTACACTCACGGGGACCTAGCAGGGGGTACCACCAGAAATACTCAGAACACAAGGGACACAAGGGGCAAGAATGAAGGCAGACCTCCCACCAAGTAGATAAACAAAAAGAAAAAGAAAACCCCGCAAGAGGACAGCATACCAAAGCGGAACAGAGCCGGCCGCCATGATTGGTAAAGACAAGCCATGACATTTTTTACCATGATTGGTAAAAAATGTTTGCTTGTTTGCTTGTTTCCTTGTGATTGTAGGGAGTTTCTACCTCTCTGTTCGGTTTTTTGTTTTAGTTTTTTACCATGTGGAGTTTGTTTTGTTATGCCTACCTTTCTGGGTGCCTAACCCCGGTCGATGGCAGATAAGGAAAACCCCAACCACAAAGGGGTTTTCCAGGGCCATTGCTCCCTGAAACCTCTCTGAAGGGGCCAGGTTCTGGCGCTGGTCCCTGGTAGGTCTGAACTCCTTAGCTAATGTCCCGGTCTAATATAACATACATTAGCCCGATAAGCTCCAGGGAGCCGTAGGGGCTCCCCATAGAAAAGATCCATTATGGAGGCATACTCCGGGTCATGCAGGAGGTAAGCCGCAATGGCCGACTACACCTCAGGCGGCGAGATGCGGGAAGTCAAAAACCTCCAGAAAGACAGAACCAAAGAATTCACAGGAACACGGAACCGAAGAATCCGCAGGGGCACGGAACCAAACCCAGGGAGGACCAGAACCCAAGTCCAAATCGTATGCAGAGAGGGGAAAAGAAAACACCCACTCCTTGCAACAGTAAGCCCCGCTCAGAAGGATGGAAAATCCAGGTGGGGTCCAACAGAGCCCAAGGCCCCCAAATCAGCTCCTCCCCAACCCCGGGAACCTCCACTCCAGGCCCCCAGGGCTGAGTCGTCCTCCAAAGCCCCGGTCTCACAAGAAAAAGCCGGGGTGGCCGAAAGAGCTGGAAGAGGAGGGGCCCACTGGTCAGACCCCAGAGCAACCACGGGAGGAACAGACTCGAATGCCTCCACAGCCACCCTGGATGGGGCAACCCCCGAAACTGCTTGAGCCTCAGAAACCTCTAAACCCTGCCCCGACCTCGAAGTCCTCAGACGCTTAGGGGCCAGAAGCAGGGAAGGGGGGTGGGGGGGCGAATGAACCACCGAAGGGGAAGAATGAGAACGTGCAAATGGAACCAAGGCTGAAGCGACCAACACCCCTAAGTCCGAGTCTCTATAGGCAAAGTGGGGCAACCTCGGGGCATCCAGGGAAGTGACAACCCGAAGCAATAACCTAAACCTATCCTGCAACACGCGTGCTGCCTGCACCCAAAGAAAATCATCATCAGTCAGGGTGAATTGAGTCACAAACAAGCAACAAAGCTCGCAGGACTCGGGGTCGAATGTGACCCAACAGGCAACATGACGGTGGCAAAAACAATGAGTGCCGCATTGAGACAAGGGGACAGAGCAACCCTCAAACTCGCACAAAGCGAGAGGGGATGCAGGGGTCTCCTCCATCGGACCCGAGTGTCCCTGCGGGGTTTTCCTAGGGCCCCTAGACTGGGCCTGCTAGGGGTTGTTGTTGTTCTTATAGATTCAGCTACTCGGAACAAGTTCCAAGTAGCACAGGCTATGGTGAGCCCGTAACTTACCTGGCACAAGAGCGGGGCAAGTAGCACGGGCTATGGCGAGCCCGTAGTGGACTTATTGTGTCTGCTAAAGGTTATCCCAGGCAGGGCACTGCTAACCGCCACCACAACTACCACTACCGAGCAAACTGGTAAAAGCTGAACTCACAAGACACGATCACTCACGAGGGCGAAGCAGGGGGTGCCACCATACAACGACCCTAATATAAGGGAGGAGGGAGAACACAAGGCAGACCCCCCCCTCCCGGCCACCAGGCAAAAAGAAAAAGAAAAACCTTGTAAGAGGACAATGTACTCAAAGAGAACACGGACGGCCGCTGTTAAGGTGAAAACTAGCTATGTAATAACCCACGCCCCACCAGTGCAATAATTATCACTTATTCCAAGGCAACAAGGGTGGAACCCCCCCAAACACTCAGGGCAGCCAAACGCCAAGCAGTGAAAAGTCAACAGAGGTAGACCCAAGGTGACTTGTGGAAGGAAACCCCCCAAAGCCCCTATGGCAGTACTTACAGGGCACTCAGGGAAGGTAACCCTAAGCACATGCAGCCCGAGTACCTGAAAACATTACTCCCAACTCACACGACCACCGTAAGAGCAGCACTAAAAACAATTAACAGCACTAAGAGATGACTGGAGCTCAAGCCACACAACTATGCATAATCCCATCAGCCAAGGAACTGGGGTGTGTATTGCCGGCGTGGGGGTCTGGGGCTTCCCCTTCTCCCTCCCAGGGAGGGGGGGAGCTGCGCAGACATGCGGCACGGCTCGTGTGATGTCATGCTTGTTTGCTCGTTTTTCTTTTGGAGAGTTCTGTCCACTCGTTTAAAGATTTTCGTTGTTAACCAGAATGGGGGTTTGGTTTGTGGCACTTACCTTTCTGGGTGCCTGTCCCGGTCGATGGCAGATATAGAATGCTCTAAATCACATGTGCATATCTATGAGCCATTGCTCCCCATGCCTCTCTGAGGGGGCCAGGTTCTGGCTCGTGGTCCCCAGTAGGCCTAGAACTCCACCCACATCGACTGATGCAAAATAGTTAGGGTATCCATATAAGCCATGGATAGCTCCGGGGAGCCATAAGGGTCTTCCCCCAGAAAACATTGTTTTACTTTGAAATATACTAATGTTATAAGAAAATTCAACGTAAATAAGTGGCAAGTGATCACAGATAAGCTCCGATATGCCAGCGTCATGATTGGCTACAGCTGACAGATGAAAAAATGTTACCTTCTCTCTGACTGGCCAAACTAAAAGCCCTCGTGACATCTAGAGAGACCTAAATGAACTACTTAAAAATCTTCGTAATTACACTTTTCTGAATCGCACTTTGGCACGTTCTTAGCCGGTACTTAAAAACCTTCATAACACACATACTTATGAAGAAATACACAGAGCTTCGTGAATCTAGGTCCAAGACCAGAATCTAATTTTCTCTACACAGCAAGAAAGGTTTGGTGAGCAAAGATCAACCTAAAACTGAGAAAAAACACCTACCAACAAGCATAAGCATATCAAAACAAGGAATTGCTTGCAGAACTTTATGAACCAGCATGTAACAAGACAAATGATCATACTGCAGTATAAACATATGAACATAGGAAACTGCAGAAGGACTATTGCCCATAAAAAGTCACTCCAATTTATATCAACCCAAACTCAGTGTTCCTGTGTTCACACTAGAAGAATTAGACAACAGCCAAACATCCACACAATTGTTATTAAATACATGGATGGTGAAATATTAAAGAAACTGTACATGACTTCTGTGAGATTATTTCTCAAGAAGTACATAAATAAACAGAAAAGGTGCAAAGGCATGCAACAAAATGGCTTCTGGAACTGAAAAACAAGAATTATAAAGAGAGGCAAGAGATGTTAAATACACCAAAGCTAGAAGATAGAAGAAAAAGAGGCGATATAATCACTACATACAAAATAGTAACTGAAATCAATAAAACTGACAATGAGTAATTCTTGAAACCTGCACCTTCAAGAACAAGAGGACACAGATACAAGCTAAGGAAACAAAGTGCTGAAAAAATATTAGATACTTTTCTTTTTAAAACGGAGTTGTTGATGGTTGGAACAAGTTAAGCGAGTAGGTGGTGAAGAGCCAAAGCCGTCAAGTTTGAAAGCGTCAAATGACAAAGAGTATGAGGAAGATGGAACACCACAAGCATAGCTCTCATCCTTTAACTACACTTAGGTAATTACAAATGTTTGAAGCAAGAGACGAGAGTTAAAGAATATCCCAATTACAAGCAAAGAATCGAGAGAAGAATTAACAAATAAAAGGAATCTAAAGATTCACATGTAAATGGAACTCAATCCTAAATTGTAAAGACCAAGCTAATGAACTGTGGCCATCACTGAAACTGGAAATCAGAAAATCTCTAAACCAAGTAAAAGTCATTCCTAGAATGAAAATATGTAAATGTCTCCCCAAGCAGAACTTATGAACAATCGGCCTAACCTCATATCTGCATGCTCATGGACATTATCGTAAGGGAGGAAATCATTCATAATCCTACCGTGCACAATCTTGTAAAATTAAAACAAAATGGTTTTGCAAAAAAAAATCCTGCATTACTAACCTCCTCACATTTTTTAAAATAATAACAAGTTACTCTGACAAAGAATGTCCAGTAGATGTAGCATACATGAACCTCTCTAAAGGTTTTGATAAAGCAAAACATGAAAGAATGACAGAAATTGCAAGCACAATTTCTTTATTCCAGAAGGACTTTTTTTTGTTCCCTTTTTTTTTCTGGCAAGTTTTTCTTGGTTTTGGTTACTAAAGGACCCAAAACACCCTGTAGCTTGCATCAGAGTGCAAGCTACAGGGTGCTACCGAGAACATATCCTAGAAAATGAACCTCAATAGTACAACATGCAACACAAACACCTTGGTCCAGAAACAGATCCCTAAACACTTGCAAGAGGAATGAGCAATTCAAGATAAGAAACTCAAACTGAACACACTACTGATCCAACACAAAAATGAAATTCTGCCAAAAGTTGGTTCGGAAAGCACATGCCAAGCAAAGCAAAACAAAGTATAGACCCAAGATTATTCAACTGTCACTTAACTAACAGAAGAGGTCGCTTGCCAAATTAGCTGGTGCTCTCAGGAGGCTATTGGGGGGAGGGGGGGAAGAAAGTAAGGGTTGAGTGTAATGAAATGCCTCTTTCTGGTGGGTCCTGGAAGCTCCCTGTTGCTAGCAATCTGGGTAGCTCTATCCAATTCAATTCACACCAGGGCCTTATGAGTCATTGTAAGTCTACTGGAACCAAAGGCTAAAACCTGGCCCCTACTATAGAGGTGCAGGAAGCTGAAGGGTACGAGATCACTCAGATCAAGAAATGGCAACCAGAAAGGCAGAGCAAGAATAATCAGACAACAAGGTAAACACACACAAAAAGTGAGACCCCAGCACTATTCACCAGATTGTTAGGTGGTTTACTTGCTGGCATCAGCTATATACTTCCAGGTGCCGAACAACTAGCTATTAGATCCACCTAGCTGACATATCAAGTCATTGAGCTAGGAAGAAGGAAAACTAAAGGTCTACAAAAATCCAGCATTGAACGTAATGAAACACCTCATACTGAGTGAGCACCAGTGACTCCCTGAAGCTACAGGCATACCTCAGAATACGAGTTTAATCCGTTCCTGGAGACGCCTCGCCTTCCGAAAACTCGCATTCCGAAGTTAATTTCCCCATAAGAAATAAAGGGAAATGAATTAATCCGTTCCTGACTACCCCAAAAACCCCACATCAAACTAAATTTTTATACCTAATTTACCTAATTCATCTAAATAAACCTACAAAACTGTGTTCCAGTTATTACTTACCTTGCTGTCGAGTGCTGTAGGCGTATGGAAGATGGTGAGGAGGGGGGAGGAGGAGAGGAGTTACTGTTTGGAAGGGGAGTCCCCTTCCATAATCACATCACATAACCCCATGCCTTGTAACACTATGGATACCACTTCTCTTTCTAAATTTTTCAAACCAGCCCCTGCTTGCCTTAAACTCTTTCTTATCTGCATCACTCGTTGCAGGGGTATTCTTTAGAAGGTCTTCGTGCAACACCCTGGCTTTCTCACAAATAATGGCCTCCGAAACACTATCACCCCTCAACTCCTTGTCGTGTATCCAAATTAATAACAACTTTTCCACTTCTTCAAGTATTTGTGGTCTTTGTGCCGTTAATGTTCTTACTCCTTTTGCCACTTTAGCACCCATAATCTTATTTTTCTTCTTAAGTATAGTGCATATTGTTGATGTGGCTTTGTTGTACTGCCTACAAAGTTCAACAACACGTGTACCGTTCTCATGCTTCCGAATGATCTCTTGTTTCTCCTCTATTGTCATCCTCACATGAGCTTTCTGGCCTTTATCCTTACCACTGGCTTTCTTGGGACCCATGGTGAGATATATAATAACAAATTGTATAGACAAATCACCAAAAATCCAACAAAACACTGAAAATCCGCGAGAAGAATTGATGTGGGGGTAGTCACTGAGCGCGAGACAATGGTAAACTGAGGGGCGGCGGGGCGGAGGGGCGACGATCGCCGAACCACCACGCGCTAGGTCGGCCTGTACGCGTATCAACAAACTCGCGTCCCGAAGTAACCCTCGCCTTCTGAGACAAATTTTTGGAGTAAATACTGCTCGCCTTCCGAAAACCTCGGATACAGGGACAATCGCATTCCGAGGTACCACTGTATCTCACTGAGATGGCTCCCAACTACTAAATTACATAAGCTGTGGAGTTCTGTTGCCCAACTGAGGACCAGCACAAGATTCTGGTCCGCTCAGACTGGCACAGGGAGTACGTGACACTGCCATCCCTCTAGGAAAGCAGCCAGAATGACAACAAACCAATACAGACCAGAGCTAGGTTCAAAGAGACCGAAGCCTCAAAACCGCCAAGCAAACATTCACAACAATGTAAACAAACAATCAAATTTCTTGAAACAAGCTTGCTCTCATTCACCCCACACCCCTCCCACTAGGCTCTGTCTCCAAAAGATGTTTAGGGCCTGTGACAGTGGAATTTTCCAATTCTTGAGGAATATAGAATTCCAGGAGTCTGGGCCTGGTACAGAGTGCATGGGCATGCTGTCTATGACTACTTCAAAGTCCAGTGGGGTTTGGGTAACATCTGATAAATGGTTCAAAGGTGGTATTACATTCAAGAAGAATTCATTTGGATCAATGATCTGCAATGTGTTCAGGGGATCACTGAAAACTGAACTGCACTGTATCCTTAGTATTTCACTCATTTCCTTGCTGCCATCTGTGAAGGTTTCATCCCCCTTGTTCAAGGGTCCAATGCAGGATGTTGTTTTTGTTATAGATGTTGCATCAGATAAAAAATACAGTGGAACGAATGGTTGATGAATGCCCCTCTTTAAAAAAATTTTGGTATACGAGGTAAATTTTCTCGTAAAATGTGACTCGGTATTTGAGGTTTACCTTGGTTATTGAGTTTGTTGATACATGTATGGGTCGATGAGCGTGTGGTTCTGCTGGGCATAGGGCGAGGCTGAACCTGACTCCACCCTCAGAGAGGCACAGGGAGCAATTGCCTATGGAAACCCATGTGCTTGGGAGCATTACATGTTTGCCATCAACTGGGGTTAGACACCCAGAAAAGTAGACATAACAAAACAGACCCCACTTGATAAGAAAATTGCAAACGAAGACCGAACAGAAAGGCAGAACTCCCCCAAATTCAAAGAAACAAGCAAACAAGCAAACATCATACACTGCCGCCGTGCCACTTGTCCCCACAGTCCTCCCCTCCATGGGAGGGGGAGGGGAAGCCCCGAACCACCCCATCGGCAACTCACACCTCTAGTTCAGAGGCTGAGCATCAAAACAAAACTGAAACCACCAGCCAGAGGAAGGGAGGGTGCCAGAGAGCCTCCAGGGCTCTCCCAGAAATGGTGTTTCATTACATTCAACACTTGGTTTCTGTGGGGAGCACCTCTGGCTCCCTGGAGCTACTTAACCAAAGACAAGTAAAAAGAGAGACTTACCCAGGAGGCAGCCACTATGCACTCATCAACTCAAAGTCGATACAACTGGCTGCAACCTGCGACCCAAAGCCACACATAAACGACCAGAACCAGGAATACTGACCAGATAACAGGCGGCCAGGATCATGTTCAACCTCCAAAACCCTCGTGCCTGAATGTCAGCCCAAGACACATTGCCGAACACGGCAGCCAAGCATCAGGGTTTTCACCAAGCCCCGATAGGGTTTTCCAGGGCCCGTAGGCTGATTGCTACGGGAAGCCCGGGCAAGATGTTGCTAACCGGTTAACACCCAAAACTAACAAGGGGTAGATGCTAACAATGAAAACCCCTGCGACGTGTACAATCACGGGGGCCTGGCAGAGGGCCACCAAACACTACCAGTGGAACTATAGCCACACTAGGTAGACCCGCACCAAGCAAATGCAAATAACAACAAAAGAAAAACCCTGCAAAAGTACACCATCCCCAGAGGAAACAGGAATCGGTCACCGCGTAGGTAGCAGGTCGCGCAACACCTTGACGCTCTAACCAGCACAATACCAGTCCCTACCCAAGGCCAAACAAGGGCCCCAAGTCCCAGCTGGCCCTAAGGGCGAGGCAAATGCCGAGCAGAAAGAACCCTTACGGGAGCGGTTCCCGAACGTCCCAGGGAAGATAACCCTGACACACAGGGGCAGTACTCACAGGGCGCCTAGGGAAGAAAGCCCCTAAGCGCATGCAGCCCCGGCACTAATGAGGTACTCCTGGCCACCGCACACCACACAAAGACAGCAGAGAACGCCACACAAGGCAAACACCGCCCAGGAATTTGAGGCCAGAAAAGCGTCTATCCCGGTTGACACTAGCTTACGAACTGAAGGCAGCCGGCGCGGTGAGGTCCGGGGGGCCCCCTCCTCCCCCTCCCGGGGAGGGGAGGGGAGGGCTGCGCGGACGACCGGCATGGCAGTAAATTGTGATAATTGATTGTTTAATTGTTTCCTTGGGATTGTAGGGAGTTTCTACCTCTCTGTTCGGTTTTTGTTGTAGTTTCTTATCATGTGGGGTTTGTTTTGTTATGCCTACCTTTATGGGGGCCTAACCCAGTCGATAGCAATAAGGAAAACCCCCAACCACAATGGGGTTTTCCAGGGCCATTGCTCCCTGAAACCTCTCTGAAGGGGCCAGGTTCTGGCACTGGTCCTTGGTAGGTCTGAACTCCATAGCTAATGTCCCGGTCTAACATAACATACATTAGCCCGATAAGCTCCAGGGAGCCGTTCGGGCTCCCCACAGAAAAACGCGAAAAAAACGCCGACCGGTGGGAGGGAGGGTTGCCAGGGAGCCTCCAGAGCTCATGCAGAAAATGACGTTTCATTACATTCAACGCTGGTTTTTTGAGGGGGGGAGGGGGCTGTATGGCTCCCTGGAGCTTCATACCCAAAGAGAAAGAAAAGAAAGGGCTGACCCGCGAGGCGGCTGCCACAAACTCCGCAATGCGAAGTCAAGACAACAGGCTGCAACCTGCGACTCAAAGCAACACAAGAACGCCCAGGAGCAGACATGCTCACAAAATAACAGGTGCCCAGAAACCTGTACGACCTCCAAATCCCCGCACCCGAAACCAGCCCAAGACATGTTACCAAACACGGTAGCGAAAGCTGCATACGTCCGAATGGCATGGGCGCGAGGATAGACCGCAGGCTGGCTAGACTTAATAACCCTGCGGTCGACCCAGGAAACCCGAGCTCTGGAACAGGGAACGAGGAAAACCGGATCAACCCAAAGTGCATCCCCAGCCACGGCAACACATGACGCACCTCCAGCCGAACCAACAAGCATCAATAACACGAGGACCCCTCCGGAAAGCAGCTGTCTCGGCCTTTGCCAGAAAAAGACGGAGAAGGCTGCCATCGTACAAACCTACCACCAGTACCAGAAGAGCAGGAACCCCTGTGCCGGAGGAGAGCTGGAAGCTCCCTGACCTGACCCCGAGAGGCCAACGTCAACAAAAATAGGACCTTTGAAAAACAATCTTGAACAGAAGGGGCTACCACAAACCGAGAAGAGGAACGATAAGAGCACCCTGACCAAGAACCAGGATGACTCAGGCAGAGCATGAGCAGGCCAGAGATGAAACAAAGCACGAGAAAGCATATGGAACGGGGCGGATGTGATGTCCACCCCGAACAAAAGCTGGGGCGGCTCCGCCAGCGCCGCACGATACGAGGCGACAGTAAGAAGCATCAAATAACAGTCCAGAAAACCAAGTAAGGACAAGACAACCCAATGCGAAAGAGAAGACAACTTACAAAGAGCAAGAAAATGGTAAATAGAAACGCCAGGAAACTTCATACTGTCGCTGAGACAAAGCTTGCAGGTGGGACACCATCAACGAAGCCACCTGATCACCATAGAGATGGTGATACACCCGCGTCAAAAGCCCAGACGCGAAGAGACGAAAAGGCCAAACCAGCAACGTACCGGACCAATCCGACCTGCCGAAAGAGGCGAAGTTGTAGGAAACGCCCCAGGTTTGGACACCGAGCAAGCGGCGTATGAAAACTAAGCTGGGCCAGCCACCAAGGGGCCACGAGGACTATTCTCCTTGGGAAAGGACTCCAACCGAGCCAGAACCCGAAGCAACAGCTGGACCGGAGGAAGATGTATAGGGAACTCCACCTCAACCAGTCCTGCCGCAAGGCATCCACCGCGAATGCCTCGCAGGCATTCGCCTGCGGCGAACAGCGCCACATAGAATGAGAGACGCCGAGACCACGCCAATGCGAAAATGTCCATGTCCGGGAGTCTGTATGTCTAGCAGAGCCAACGCAACGAGTTTGCGACTACCAGCCAATCCATGAACAGAGACAAGCCGTCCACTAGGATGTAGGACACTCTCCGGACATGAAATGCTCGGAGAGCCAAACCCCGAGAATCCAGTAGACGAGCCACTCGAAGGGACCAACTCCAAACGGGCAAAGACTGAAGCGAACCCCCGTGGTTCCGGCAATGAACCACCAGAGAGCAATCCGCATGTATCCGGATGGTAGAGCCCTCGAGTGACCCGAACCCTCTGAAGTGCAAACCAGACAGCCACGAACTCCCGAACCATGTTGTGAGCTCGACGGATGGACGAACCCCACCGTCCCTGACTGACTTGGTGAGCACTAGTTACAAAGCCCCAGCCGAGAGACGACCCGTCCGTGAACACATCGAGCGAAGGCTCAGGGAGGCGCCAAAGCACGGAACCCCGAAAACCCCAAAGAGGACGCTGGCAACGCAGCACCAACACAAGGTCCTCGGAAGACGAACCCAACGATCAAAAGAGAGGCAGAAGGGGTGTCCTTCGAAGGAACCAAAACAGAGCTGATGCCAAACCCGACCCGGCGGGCAGACCAGGACGGCGAAGTTCAGACTCACGCTCAACCGCTCGAGCAACTGCCGAGAAACCCGGGACCGCCTCAGAAACAGGTGAAGGCAGGACCGCAGCCGCAGCAATGCCTCTGGAGGGAGAGTCAAAGAAGTGGTCCAAGAGTCCCAAACAAGACCCAGCCAGGTCTGAACCCAGAAACAGGGAGGGAAAGGGGCTAACAGCACCTAACCAAAACAGGGTGGCCCCAGGGAATCCAGGTGGGAACCAACCTAGCGCATTACAGCAACCTAAACCGAGCTTGCAATGCAGATGCCGCCTGTACTCTGAACAGCAATAACATCAGGTGAGTACTGGAGAACAAGCAGAGAACACAAGACTCCGGGTCAAGGTGTCAGCGACCCAACAGGCAGCATGACAGAGGTAAAAGTGGCGACTGTCACCCTGAGACAAGGGCACAGCAACCAACGAACTCGCCCAAGACGGGTTGGAACCCAGAAGATACATACAATGGTCCACCGAGCCCCGACAGGGTTTTTCAGGGCCCGTAGGCTGATTGCTATGGGAAGCCCGGGCAAGGAGTTCCTAACCGGTTAACACCCAAAACTAACAAGGGGTAGATGCCAACACTGAAAACCTCTGCAACGTGTACAATCACGGGGGCCTAGCAGAGGGCCAGCAAACATTGCCAGTGGAACTATAGCCACACTAGGTAGACCCCCACCAGGCAAATGAAAATGAAAACAAAAGAAAACCCCCACAAAAGTACACCATCTCCAGAGGCAACAGGAACCGGTCACCGCGTAGGTAGCAGGTTGCGCAACACCTTGACGCCCTGACCAGCACAATACCAGTCCCTACCCAAGGCCAAACAAGGGCCCCAAGCCCCAGCTGGCCCCAAGGGTGAGGCAAATGTCGAGCAGCAAGAACCTCTACGGGAATGTTTCCCGAACGCCCCAGGGAAGAGAAGCCTGTCACGCAGGGGCAGTACTCACAGGGTGCTGAAGGAAGCCCCTAAGTGCATGCAGCCCCGGTACTGAAGAGGAACACCTGGCCACCGCACAATGCAAAAACACAGCAGTGAGCGCCACGAAGGAAAACACTGCCTAGGAAACCGAGGCCAGAGAAGCGTTTGTCCCAGATGACATTAGCTTTCGAACTGGAGTGCTTTGCAGCCGGCGCGGTGAGGTCCGGGGCCCCCCTCCCCCTCTCAAGGAGGGGGAGGGCTGCACGGATGAGCAGCGCAAGAGTAGTATGTTATCTTTGCTTGTTTTCTTGGGATTGTAGGGAGTTCTACCTCTCTGTTCGGTTTTTGTTGTTAGTTTCTTACCAATGTGGGGTTTGTTTTGTTATGCCAACCTTTCTGGGTGCCTAACCTTGGTCGATGGCAGATAAGGAAAATCCCCGACCACAGAGAGGTTTTCCAGGGCCATTGCTCCCTGCAACCTCTCTGAAGGGGCCAGGTTCTGACTCATGGTCCCTGGTAGGTCTGAATTCCATAGCTAATGTCCCGGTCTAATATAACATACATTAGCCCGATAAGCTCCAGGGAGCCATAGGGGCTCCCCTCAGAAAAAAGGGCAGTCTGCAAGCTAGGAAGACTCCGGGACCTCATAACGCACCCAATACAGGGAAGAAAAAATGAATGTAACCAAGGACAAATCCACCACAGAGGCAAAAACCAGGTCTTGCCGGAGGTAAGTGGCAAAAGCCTCCAGAACCTCCTTGGGTGAGATTCGCGAGGCAGAAAACTTCCGGAGAGTAGGAGCCGAAGAACCCAAGGGAACCCGGACTGAACCCGGGGAGGAGCCGACCCTAAATCATACTCGTACAGAGAAAGGGGGGGTAAGAAAACCCCTTCCCCTGCAACAACAAACCCGGCGAAGAGGGTGCCAAAACTCAAGCGGGATCAAGGAGGGCCCAAGCCCCTAGATCAACTCCTCCCCAGCCCTGTGAGCCTCCAAACCAGGCCTCAGAGCAGAGCTGTCTTCCAAACCTTCAACTCCCCTGAAGAAAAGGCAGAGTCCAGAGAAAAGGAAGCGAAGAAGATAAGTTTGCCGGTAGGACCCAGAAGCCTCAGACTTTAGGGAGCCGGGAGCAGAAGGGCGAACAATGCCAATTGAGGAAGGACTTGGAAGCGTGGACTGAACCACCGTCAAAGCAACTAACGCCCCCAAGTCCGGGTCCCTATAACCAAAACGATGCAGCCCCAGGGCATCCGAGTGGGCAACCAGCCTAGCACGTTGCAGCAACCTAAAATGAACATGCAACACAGATGCCGCCTGTACCCGAACCTCAGTGACAATAGAATGGGTAAGTTGGAGCACGAGCAGAGAACATGTCTCGCAAGACTCCGGGTCAAACGTGTCGTTGACTCAACAGGCAGCATGACGGAGGCAAAAGAGGTGACTGTCACCCTGAGACAAAGGCACAGAGCAACCTTCAAACTCGCACAAGGTGAGGTGGAACTCAGAAGAGGCATCCATCAGTCAACCGAGCCCTGGCGGGGTTTTCCAGGGCCCATAGGCTGTCTGCTACAGGAAGCACATTCAAGGTACTGGTCAAAAGAATTGTAACCTGGAGTGCTACTGCCCTCACTAGAACCCACGCGAGTGTAGGCCTCACTCGAACCCTCATCACGGTCCTTGTGGATTTGTTCATTTAATATATCCCGCTATTGTGATATCTATGTGCAACAAACTGGAATTAGCTAAAAACTGAACCCCTGTGACATGTACAGTGAGGCCTTGACTTATGATTTAAATCCGTTCCCAGAGACGGATCCTGAGTCGAAATATCGTTAGTCGAAACAAATTTTCCCATTAGAAATAATGGGAATTGAATTAATCCATTCAACACCCCCAAAAATATTAACTTAAAAATACATTTTATACTGAATACAATTTTTCCTTTAATTACAATACAGTGCAAATGTTTATCTTACCTTTATCGAGGACTCTTGTTGGCGTATGGAAGATGGTGAGGAGGGGGAAGGAGGAATGGTGTTATTGTTTGGAAGGGGAGTCCCCTCCATTATAACATCAGGCAGTGATGACTTCTCTGGGGTACACTCTCTCCTACGTTTAGCCTGCATACCACTGGGGCCTGGTTGTGGTTCACTGTTTGTCTTATTCAAAATTTGTCCATAGAGATTTTGTTTTCCCTTCATTTTAACATTTGTCTGTAGTGATGCATCATAGTGTCATTGAAAAGGTTAAGGCAACGACCTACTGCAGCTTGATTTGGGCAAGTTGTTTCAGCATTTCAAAAGAAATTTCCTCAGCTGCCTCTTATTGCTGCTCCTTGTGAAGGGCTTGGAGTTCTTCGGTCAGTTCTTCGCTGTGTTCCTCCACCAACTCCTCAATATCAGCACCATCCAACTCCAAGGTCAATTGCCAGCCCAGAGAAACAATTTCCTCAACAAGAAGCACTTCAAGTTCAGGCTCAAACCCCTTCAAAGACTTGTTCTGGAACCCATTCAGGCCACAATTTTCTCCAGCCAGAGATCATGGATCTTAGAGTCACTTCTTGCCAGGCTTTGGCTATGAGTTTTAAAGCACTACAAATGTTAAAATGTTTTTTTAGAACTCTTTGAGGGTGAGGTTTGTGGCATCCGTCACTTCGAAACATTTCGAGAAAAGTGCCCTTTCATAAAGTTTCTTAAAATTGGCAAAGATTTTCTGGTCCATAGGCTGAAGTAGAGGAGTGGTGTTGGGAGGAAGGAACTTTACTGTAACAAAACTAAATTCCTCCAACAATGAATCCTCCAAGCCTGGAGGATGAGCAGGAGCATTGTCGAAGAAAAGCAGGGCCTTGAGTGGCAAACTTTTCTTCTGCAGATATTTTTTGATGGAAGGGGGCAACCCACTTCATTTACCCACTTGGTAAAAAATTGCCTCGACACCCATGCTTTACTGTTAGCCCTCCACATCACACACATTTTGTTTTTCTACACATTATATTTTATGAAAACCCTTCGATTTTCGGAATGATACACAAGCAAGGGTTTAATTTTCAAATCGCCACTTGCAGTACCACACAGCACAAGGGTAAACCTATCTTTCATAGGCTTGTGTCCGGGCAATGACCTTTCCTTGATAATGTATGTCTTTTTCGACAATCTTTTCCAGAATAGCCATGTCTCGTCACAATTAAACACATGTTGTGGTAGGTATCCCTCACTCTTTACAAAAACTTTAAATTCGTCAATAAATCTTTCAGCCTCTGGTTTGTCTGAACTGGCAGCCTCCCCATGCCTCATAACACTATGAATCATAATACTTTTTCTAAATTTCTCAAACCATCCCCTGCTTGCCTTAAACTCTTTCATATTTGCTGCACTCATTCCAGGGGGTTTCTTTAAAAAGTCTTCATGCAATTACCTTGCTTTCTCACAAATGATGGCCTCTGAAACGCTATCACCTGCTAACTCCTTGCTGTGTATCCAAATTAACAATAACTGTTCAAAATCCTCAAGTGTTTGTGTTCTATATTTCATGATTATTGATACACCTTTTGCCACTTTAGCACTCATAATGTCCTTTTTCTTAGCAAGTATAGTAGATATCATTGACTGAGATTTGTTGTACTGCCTAGCTAGTTCAACAACCAGCACACCATCTTCATGTTTATGAATGATCTCTTATATTCCTCTATGGTCATCCTCAGACGTGTTTTTATATGTTGAATCTTACCACTGACTTTCTTGGGACCCATGGCATAATATATAATAATTAATTTTATGTTCAAAAAACAAAAATCACCAAAATAATGGAATTTCTTATGAGCATGATCGTCACTAAGCAGGTGGCTCTGGTAAACTGAGACAGGTCGGCCTGTGCCACCAGGAACCATGCTCTTGGTCGACCCGAATGTCTATCAACGAATATTGTTAGTCGATGACACGATCATTAGTCGAGTCGCATTTTCCGATCAAATTTACATCGTAATTTGAAAATATCATAAGTAGGGGCAATTGTAAATCGAGGTGTCACTGTACAAGCCCGAGGGCCTAGAGGAGGGCCACCAAATTACCCCAAGTGGACTACAATCCAAACAAGGCAGACCCCCCCTCCAGGCAAGGAAAATATAAATAAAAAAATAAAAACGCAAAAGTACAACGTCGCCAGAAGGAACAGGAACACGGCCGCCGCGTAGGTAGGTGAGCTGCGCAGTACCATATGCCCCAACCAACAACAACACTACTTCCTACCCAAGGCCAAACAAAGGCTAAGATAACCCAGCTGGCCCCAAGGAGAGGGGTAAATGCAGAGCAGCTAGAACCCCCTATGGAAGTGAAGTTCCAAAGGCCCTATGGAAGGTAACCCTAGAACCCATGGGTAGTATTTACAGGGTGCTTTGGGAAGGCAGCCCTAAGCGCATGCAGCCCCAGTACCCTAATTTCACCTGGCCACTACACCAAAACTGCAGGATACACCACTAAGGCATAGATACTGCCAAGAAATCGAGGCCAAAGTTGACAACCGCCCCAGAGCGCATCAGCTTACGAACTGAAGGTGTGAGTAGCCAGTGCACGGGGTGTCCAAGGCTCCCCCTCCCAGGGAGGGAAGGGCTGCACAGACAAGCGGCACGGTGGCCGTGTATGACGTTTGCTTGTTTGCTTGTTTCTTTAGGTTTGGGGGAGTTCTGCCTTTCTCTTCAGTCTTCGATTGCAATTTTCTTACCAAGTGGGGTCTGTTTTGTTATGCCTACCTTTCTGGGTGCCAAACTCCAGTTGATGGCAGACAAGGAATGCTCCCAAACACATGGAGGTTTCCGTAGGCCACTGCTCCCTGTTCCTTTCTGAGGGGGGCCAGGTTTTGGATCGTGGTCCCTGGTAGGTCCCTGGTAGGTCCCCGGTAGGCCCCTGGTAGGCGGTAGATGCCCCAGGGGACTGATGCCCCAGGTTATTATTTGTATATCAGTCCAATAGCTCCTGGAAGCCAGAGGGGCTCCCCACAGAAACAAGTGTCTATAGACAGATTCTTAGTAAGACAAGCAAGCAGTGAGCCACAACCAGGTCCTAGTGGTATGTCTGAAAAACGTAGGAGAGTGTACCCCAGAAATGGAATTACCTAAGTACTCACCTAATTGTACTCACCTAATTGTGCTTGCGGGGGTTGAGTTTTGGATCTTTGGTCCCGCCTCTCAACCGTCAATCAACTGGTGTACAGATTCCTGAGCCTACTGGGCTCTATCATATCTACATTTGAAACTGTGTATGGAGTCAGCCTCCACCACATCACTTCCTAGTGCATTCCATTTACTAACTACTCTGACATTGAAATAGTTCTTTCAAATGTCTCTGTGGCTCATTTGGGTACTCAGTTTCCACCTGTGTCCCCTTGTCCACGTCCCTCCAGTGTTGAATAGTTCATCCTTGTTTACCCGGTCGATTCCCCTGAGGATTTTGTAGGTTGTAATCATGTCCCCCCTTACTCTTCTGTCTTCCAGTGTCGTAAGGTGCATTTCCCGCAGCCTTTCCTCATAACTCATGCCTCTTAGTTCTGGGACTAAGTGTAATTACCTAAGTGTAGTTACAGGATTGAGAGCTATGCTCGTGGTGTCCTGTCTCCCCAGCACTCTTTGTCATATAATGCTTTCAAATTACTGACGGTTTTGGCCTCCACCACCTTCTCACTTAACTTGTTCCAACCGTCTACCATTCTATTTACAAAAGTGAATTTTCATATATTTCTCCGACAGCTTTCTTTCGTTAGTTTAAATCTATGACCTCTTGTTCTTGAAGTTCCGGGTCTCAGGAATTCTTCCCTATCAATTTTATCGATTCCTATTACTACTTTGAACGTAGTGATCATATCGCCTCTTTTTCTTCTATCTTCTAGTTTTTGCATATTTAATGCCTCTAACCTCTCCTCATAGCTCTTGTCCTTCAGTTCTGGGAGTCACTTAGTGGCATGTCGTTGCACCTTTTCCAGTTTGTTGATGTGCTTCTTAAGATATGGGCACCATACAACCGCTGCATATTCCAGCTTTGGTCTAATAAAAGTTATGAACAATTTCTTTAGTATTTCTCCATCCATGTATTTAAAAGCAATTCTGAGGTTAGAAAGTTTAGCATAAGCTCCTCGCTCAATGTTCTTAATGTGGTCCTCAGGTGACAGTTTTCTGTCTAGAACCACCCCTAGATCCCTTTCTTTGTCAGAATTCTTTAAAGATATCTCACATAATTTATAGGTTGTGTGGGGTCTATGTTCTCCAATTCCACATTCCATAACATGGCTCTTGAAGGGCATGACAATCATCTAAGTTTCTTATCCTTCCTATTATCTTAGCATCATCAGCAAACATGTTCATGTAATTCTGTTTCCCACTGGTTATGTAGACAATGAACATTACCGGTGCAGGAACTGAACCCTGTGGTACTCCACTCGTAACATTCCTTCAATCCGATACCTTGCTTCTGATTACGGCCCTCATTTTTCTGTCAGTTAGGAAATTTTTCATCCATGTTAGTAGCTTACCTGTCACTCCTTCAATATGTTCCAGTTTCCAGAACAACCTCTTATGGGGAACTCTGTCGAAAGCCTTTTTTAGGTCCAGATAGATGTAGTCAACCCAACCCTCTCTTTCCTGTAAAATCTCTGTGGCTCGATCATAAAAACTGAGCAAGTTCATTACACAGGATCTTCCAGATCGAAAACCATACTGTCTGTCTGATATTATATTGTTTTTCTCCAGGTGTTCTACGCATTTAGTTTTAATTATTTTTTCCAATATTTTGACTATTACACTTGTCAATGATACAGGTCTATAATTAAGGGGATCTTCCCTATTTCCACTTTTGTAGATTGGAACTATGTTAGCCTTTTTCCACACATCAGCTACAACTCCTGTACACAGGGATGCCTGAAAAATCAGTTGAAGTGGAATGCTGAGCTCAGGTGCACATTCTCTCAGAACCCATGGTGAAACTCCATCTGGACCAACTGCTTTGTTCTTACTTAGCTCCTTGAGCATTTTTTCCACTTCATCTCTAGACACCTCTATGTGCTCTATGTTGTTCCCTGGAATTCATATTGTGTCTGGTTCCCTAAAGATTTCATTTTGTACAAACACACTTTGGAACGTTTCGTTTAGTGTTTCACACATTTCCTTTTCATTTTCCGTGAATCTATTTCCCATTTCAACCTCTGAATATTATCCTTTACCTGCAATTTGTTGTTTATGAATTTATAGAATAGACCTGGTTCTGTTTTACATTTGTCTGCAATCCCTTTTTCAAAATTTCTTTCTGCCTCTCTCCTCACTGCCGTGTAATTGTTTCTCACATCTTTGAATCGCGGGAAACTCACGGAAAGGACTACCTTGATGGTGAAATATGGATCCCAGAATACAATCTCTTCAGATGTGATAGGAAACACCGGCTTCAGGGTGGGGTCAGCCTATACATCAAAGACACACTCATCTGTACTGAGCTGCTAAACACCTCAAATGATATGGTGGAAGTGCTGATAGTCAAAATAGAGATCCTAAATGTAGTTGTTGTCCTTGTATATAAGTCACCGGAGGCAAACCCTCAGCAGTTTAAAGACCAACTAATGAAAATAGAGCACTGCTTGGAAAACCTCACAAATCCAGCTCCGAACATCATCCTGCTTGGGGACTTCAACCTACAACACCTGAAATGGAAGCACCTGGCTAATACAGTAATATCAGAAAGAATACCAGGAAGTAGCCTAAATGAGCAGGCACATGCAAATGACCTGCTACGGATGTGCGATAGGTTTGCCTTAAACCAGCAAATAGTAGAACCAACTAGGAAGGAGAACACGCTGGACCTCATTTTCACTAATAATGATGAGTTGATCGGGAACATAATGATTACAAATACCTGTTACTCAGATCACAACTTAATTGAAGTTCTGACAACCATGGGGAATGGACCTTCAAAACCAGTCCAGATTCCCGGTGGAGGAGATTTCAGCAAATTCAACTTCAATAATAAACGGATAAACTGGGAGCAAATAAACCAGGACTTCACAGAAATAAACTGGGAAGAACAGCTAGGAAATGCAAACCTGAACCAGTGCCTGGAAAAAATAAGCTCAGTAGCACTAGAAATATGTTCAAACCGCATACCCCTAAGAAAAAAGAGAAAGAGATGCAGATTGGAACGGGAACGTCGTTCCCTATATAGGCGAAGAAAACGAATCGCGGAACAACTTGAGAGTCGCACCCTATCTCAAGAACGGCGAAGAAGGTTAGGTAGAGAAATAGAAACAATTGAACTCAAGCTACAAGAATCATACAAAACCCAGGAGAGGCAAAGAGAGCAAAAGGCCATCAGTGAAATAGAGAGAAATCCGAAATATTTTTTCTCCTATGCAAAATCAAGATCAAAAACCACATCTAGTATCGGGCCCCTGCGAAAGGGAGATGGAACTTTCACAGATGACAACAAAGAAATGAGCGAGTTACTGAGGAAGCAGTACGACTCTGTTTTCAGTGAGCCATTAAATGCACTAAAGATTGATAACCCAAATGAATTTTTCATGGATATGTTACCAACATCAAATCACATATCAGACGTCGCCCTATCCCCACTAGATTTTGAAGAAGCCATAAACAGTATGCCTATGCACTCTGCACCAGGCCCGGATTCTTGGAACTCCATATTCATCAAGAACTGTAAAAAACCACTATCGCAGGCCCTTCACATTCTGTGGAGACAAAGCCTAGATACTGGCGTTATCCCTGACATACTAAAAACAGCAGAGATAGCACCACTCCATAAAGGAGGAAATAAGGCAGAGGCAAAAAATTACAGACCGATAGCACTAACATCGCACATCATAAAAATTTTTGAGAGAGTGCTAAGAAGTAAGATCACAAAATACATGGAATCACAGCATCTCCATAACCCCAGACAACATGGTTTCAGAACAGGGCGCTCTTGCCTGTCGCAGTTGCTGGACCACTATGATATGGCATTAGATGCTATGGAAGACAAACAAAACGCTGATGTAATTTACACAGATTTCGCAAAAGCTTTTGATAAATGTGACCATGGTGTTATTGCACATAAAATGCGTTCAAAAGGAATTACCGGGAAAATAGGCAGATGGATCTACAATTTCCTGACTGACAGAACCCAATGTGTAATAGTCAACAAAATAAAATCCAGCCCATCAACCGTGAAGAGCTCAGTCCCCCAGGGTACTGTGCTTGCTCCAGTACTTTTTCTCATCCTCATATCGGACATAGACCAGAACACAACCTATAGCACTGTATCATCCTTTGCAGATGACACTAGGATTTTCATGAGAGTTGGCAACATAGAGGACACGGCAAACCTCCAATCAGATGTTGATCAGGTCTTTCTATGGGCTACAGAAAATAATATGGTATTCAACGAGGATAAGTTTCAGCTCATGCGCTACGGAAAAATTTAAAATATAAAAACAGAAACCACGTACAAAACGCAGGCAAATCATAACATAGAACGAAAAGGCAATGTAAAGGACCTGGGTGTACTCATGTCGGAAGACCTTACCTTTAAAGAACACAATAAAGTAGCCGTCACAACTGCAAGAAAAATGACAGGTTGGATAACAAGAACTTTTCACACTAGAGATGCTATACCGATGATGATACTTTTCAAAACGCTTGTGCTATCTAGAGTGGAGTACTGCTGCACAATGACAGCCCCTTTCAAAGCTGGAGAAATTGCTGACCTAGAGAGCGTGCAGAGATCCTTTACTGCTAGAATCCACTCAGTAAAACATCTAAATTACTGGGACCGACTAAAGAGCCTAAATCTGTACTCCCTTGAGCGCAGGCGAGAGAGATACATAATAATTTACACGTGGAAAATAATTGAGGGGCTGGTCCCAAACCTGCACACAGAAATAACACCACATGAGACCAGAAGACATGGCAGGATGTGCAGAATACCCCCGTTGAAAAGCAGAGGTGCAACAGGTACTCTGAGAGAGAACTCTATCAACATCAGAGGCCCGAGACTGTTCAACACGCTTCCACTACACATAAGGGGCATAACTGGCAAACCCCTCACAGTGTTCAAGAGAGAACTGAATAAGCACCTCCAAAGGATACCTGATCAACCAGGCTGTGACTCATACGTCAGGCTGCGAGCAGCCGCGTCTAACAGCCTGGTTGATCAGTCCAGCAACCAGGAGGCCTGGTCGACGACCGGGCCGCGGGGACACTAAGCCCCGGAAGCACCTCAAGGTAGCCTCAAGGTAGGTAGCGGGTATGTTTGGGGGTTTGGCCTCTTCCAGTATTGATTCCATTTTTGTGTCTTTTGGTCACTGGCCTTCTCGCAATTTCTATTGAACCAATCCTGTTTCCTAGTTCTACATCTCTGTTTTGCTATAAATTTTTTTGTGCCTTTATCATATATTTCACAAAACTTGACATACATCTCATTCACTTCCTTGTCTAGCATCAACTCTGTCCAATTATGCTCACTAAAGTAATTTCTAAGGTGGCCATAATGTCCTCTACTGAAGTCAGGATTTTAAACTGCTTCAACCTCCTTATTTTCTTCCAGATTATAACGCATTGCATACTTTATTCCCAAAAAGACATGGTCACTTTTACCCAAGGGAGGAAGGTACTGTATGTCAAATATCTCTTCCTCCTTCCTGGTAAATATGAGATTTAGCATGGAGGGAATGTCCCCTTCCCTCATCCTCGTAGCTTGTTTAACATGTTGATACAAGAATGTTTCCAGGATGAGGTCTACAAATCTACAGGTCCAGAAATCTTCTGTTTTAGCTTCATATGCTTCCCAGTCTATGGATTTCAAGTTGAAATCACCGACTATCAACAGTCGTGATCTATCATTATCCGCTCTCGCTATAATCTCTCTCATTATTGTTATAAGACCTTCGCCCTTACTATCTAGCTCCTCCTTTGACGATGCGTTGCTTGGCGGTGGACTATATGCATTTATGATCATTAGTTTATCATCATCATCATGGCAGATCTCGAGTGCTATTATGTCAACTTCTTGTGGATTGGCAGTCATTATTTCTTTCACCTTTAGGTGTTCTTTCACCAGCACAGCAACGCTACCGCCTTTCCTAATTTTTCTGTCCCGTCTCCAAATTGAGTAGCCCCTTGGGAATATGACCTCATTTAAATAACATCTTCATGTTTTGTCTCCGTGAGTGCAACAATGTCTGGTGTCTGCAGCTGTATTACATCACTTAACTCCAGTATCTTCGATCTCACTCCATGTTGGTGTATGCAATCTTCAGGAACTTGTTCCCCCTCTCCTTATTCTTCACTCCCCCTCTCTCTATTGATTTTGTTGGTTTGCCTTTATGTACCACTTTACTAGTCTGCCTACTCCTATCACTTTGTAGAAAAAATAATTGATTTCTTCTTCATTCCTGCTCTCATTTAAACTTTTTGCCTCGGCGAGGTTCAGTTTCAGCTTCTCTCTGTCTTCTTTTGAAAGATCTCGTCTTAACGACCACACTTTCCCATCCTCATCACTTTGTAATTTTCTGGCATTCCTGAGTACTTCTTCCATCTGTTTGGCACCGTTTAGGGTGATCCTCAAAGGTCGATCTTTCCCTTTTACGTATTTGCCTTTTCTTCTGTAGTCGCACACATTCTCTATGGTAGTAAGACCTTCCACGAGGCCAACAATTTTATCTACTACTTTCGCATCTTCTACAGCTCTTTCTGACCTAGATGTTATCGCCTTTTCTTTGCAACCAAAAATTATCAGGGATTTGCTCCGATCAACTGTGTTTTACACCAACTTCGAGTTAGATGCCAATTCCTTTCTCACTTCCAGCCTAATGTTTGTTTTATCTTGGTTGCTGCAGTGTTTGGCTTCCTTTACTGCTTCTTCAATTTTTTCCTTCTCCTTGGCCACTTGTGCATAGGTGAGTTGCATATCTTTCTTGCACTGTTCTATTCAATGTGTAACTTCCTCCATCTGTGCTGACAAAAGCTGTTTCTCCTGTTGAATTTCCTTACCTAACCTATTGTAGTCATTTATGTTTAAATTTACTTTAACTTCTTCCAAAGCTATTTTTAAGAGTTTATTTTCTTCTTCCATGGCTTTGCAATTTGTTTGCAATTGATTTTTATCATGGACAAGTCTTTCACTATATCCTCAAGACATAAAACTTTGCTATTCAAATGGTCATTACTTTCTTTCAATTTACTAATTATTTCTACATGAGAGTTCACTATAGTATCTAATTTTACCAACTTGTTATGTAGACTACTAATATCAATGCTTTCTTCATTGAATCCTGCAAAATCAAGCTCTGTTCTGATTTCCTTTTGCCGGCAGCCATCTGGAATGTTCTTCTCTGCACTGGAAACACTAGGGCAACTTTTTCTCATTTGATTTTTCACTTTCCTTAGCACGTTCCTGTTATCTCACCTATTTTTCAAAAGCACTATACTTTTATGTTCTCTGGGACACCACTCACTATCATCAACCTGTACTACAATACTTAGGATTGTTGAAATATGCTGGAGCTCCTCTGATGCAAGTGTTGACCCTAGGGGTGTCACCTTTTTCTCACACTGTCTGAGATTTCAGAGTGGGTTCGCTTGGGTGTGGTCGAAACGACAACATCCCTCAGGTGGGTTTCCCGCCTGTTTTCAGTTCCGAAATGGGACTGTGCAGATCTGCGATCCATACTGGACTTGTCTAGTCTGAATCCCTGGGTCTTTTGCCCCTCTTTTCGGATGACCACTCTGTGTCAGGTCCGGCTGCTTTTGGCTCCGAGTGCCTGGATGGTGTCTCTGGACCTCCGGGACGAGTATTGGCACATCCCAATTCATCCGAGGTTCAGTGACTGGCTCGGTTTTGTCGTGGGGCGACAAACTTACTGTTTTCGTTGCCTTCCATTTGGCTTGAATCTGGCACCTCAAGTGTTCACACGCCTTACGCGGGTCGTGGTAGCCTGGTTGGGTCTGTTAGGAGTTCAGGTTCTGGCTTACCTGGACGACTGGCTGGTGTGGGCTCCCAGCCAGTCTACGTGTCTGCGAGCCAGGGATTTGGTTCTTTCCCAGCTCGCCGGGTTCGGGTTCTTGGTGAATTGGAGGAAGCCCCTATTGGTTCCCTCTCAGGTTCGAACTTGGCTGGGTCTTGTGTGGGACTCTCGGACCGATTCCTTGTCTCTCCCTCTTGCGACGCTGTTACGGCTGCGGTCCCACCTCCGGCTGTTTTTGGAGGGCACCTGGGTCACACGTCGGTTGTTCGAGCGGCTGTGCGGGAGCCTGAACTTCGCTGTGATGGTTTACACATCGCGTCGGATCTGGTTTCGGCGGATGTTCTGGTTTCTGCAGGGTTATCTTTTCTGCGGGGTCATCCCTTCTGCGGGGGTCAGTCGCTCTCTTGATTGATGGGTTTGGATCCTATGAGCCTTGCGTCGGCTGCTGGGTCGACGGCTTCCTATGCGGGTTTTTCGGGGTTCTGTGTCGTGGCGCGTCCCTGAGCCCTCGCTCGATGTGTTCACGGATGCTTCGTTTCTCGGCTGGGGTTTTGTGACAAGTGCTCACCAGGCCGGCAAGGGTCAGTGGGGTCTGTCCTTCCATTGATCTCACAGCACGGTGCGGGAGTTTGCGGTGGTGTGGCATTCGCTTCAGAGGATTCGGGTAGCTCGAGGAGCAATGATCCGGCTCCATTCGGACTGCTCCCCGGTGGTTTATTGCTTGAACCGCGGGGGTTCGATGCGGTCCTTGGTTTTTTGGGGCTGGTCTCTTCGGGTGACTCATCTGCCGAGTTCTTGGGGTTTTGCTCTCCTGGCAGTTCATGTTCAAAGGGTGTCAAACGTCCTGGCAGACGGCCTGTGTCGGTTCATTCCCCTTTCCACGGAATGGACAGTCGACGCCGACTCATTCAGTTGGCTCTGCCGGATGTACGGGCGCCCACAGGTGGAGCTCTTTCACATCGGCATGGTCAAGGCGTCTTCCAGTTTATGTCTGCTGCTTTCCAAAGGGGTCCTTGGGTTTTTGATGCTTGGTTGATTTGGCCAAGGGTGCATCTTGTTTTGTGTCCGGATGCGGCTCTTCGCAGTTATCGGCGCGCCACGGTCTCCATAGCAGGGGACGCGCTTTGGGTGGACCCGGTTTCCCTTCTTCCCTGTTCCAGGATGCGGGTCTCCCAAGTCGTCCGCAGGATTATTCAGTCCAGCCAGCCTGCGGTCTATCCCCGTGCCCATGACGTTCGTAAGTTCGCGGCTTTGGCTGCTGTTTTTGGGAATGTGTCCTGGGCTGACATTCGGGCACGGGGCTTTTGGAGGTCGAACAGGGTCCTGGCTGCATGGTATCTTGTTAATGTTCCTGGCCCTTCTCGGGCGTTTGTAGCCTTGGGTCGCAGGTTGCAGCCAGTTGTCTCGACTTCAGGTTGAGGAGCGAGTGACGACCGCCTCCCGGGTAAGTCCCTTTTTGCTTTTTCTTTGGTTAGATAGCTCCGGGGAGCCGAAGGGGCTCTCCACAGAGAACTAGCGTTGAATGTAATGAAACGCCATTTTCTGGGTGAGACTCGGAGGCTCCCTGGCATCCCTCCCTCCCTCCGATCAACATTTTTTCTGTGGGGAGCCCCTACGGCTCCCTGGAACTTATCGGGCTAATGTTATATTAGACCGGAACATTAGCTAAGGAGTTCAGACCTACCAGGGACCAGCGCCAGAACCTGGCCCCTTCAGAGAGGTTTCAGGGAGCAATGGCCCTGGAAAACCCCTTTGAGGTTGGGGTTTTCCTTATCTGCCATCGACTGGGGTTAGGCACCCAGAAAGGTAGGCATAACAAAACGAACCCCATATGGGTTATGGGTAAAAAACTAAAACAAAAAACCGAACAGAGGTAGAAACTTCCTACAATCATAAGGAAACAAGCAAACATCACACTTTACTGCCGCGCCGATCATCCGCGCAGCCCTACCCGCCCCGAGAGGGGAAGGGGGGAACCCCGGACCCACCGCACCGGCTGCCAAGCTTCAGTTCGTAAGCTAATGTCAACCGGCATAGACGCTTCTCTGGCCTCAGTTCCCTAGGCGGTGTTTGCCTTGTGTGGCGTTCACTACCGTGTGTTGTGTTGTGCGGTGGCCAGGAGTACCTCATCAGTGCCAGGGCTGCATGCGCTTAGTGGCTGATTTCCCTAAGCTCCCTGTGAGTACTGCGCTTGCGTAACAGGGTTATCTTTCCTGGGGCGTTCGGGAACCATTCCCGTAGATGTTCTTGCTGCTCAGCATTTGCCTCGCCCTTGGGGCCAGCTGGGGCTTGGGGCCCTTGTTTGGCCCTGGGTAGGGATTGGTATTGTGCTGGTTAGGGCGTCAAGGTGTTGCACAGCCTGCCACCTAAGCGGCGGCCGGTTCCTGTTGCCTCTGGAGACGGTGTACTTTTGCGGGGATTTTCTTTTGTTTTTATTTTCATGACTGGTGGGGGTCTGCCTAGTGTGGCTATAATTCCACTGGTAGTGTTTGGCGGCCCTTTGCTATGCCCCGTGATTGTACACGTTGCAGGGGTTTTCAGTGCTATCCTCTACCCTCTTGTTATGTTTGGGTTTCTTAAACGGTTAGCAACACATTGCCCGGGCTTCCCATAGCAGTCAGCCTACGGGCCCTGGAAACCCCTGTCTGGGCTCGGGGGACCATTGAATGTGTCTTCCGGGATCCAACCCATCTTGTACGGGATCGTTGGTTGCTGTGCCCTTGTCTCCGGATGACAGTCGCCACTTTTACCTCTGTCATGCTGCCTGTTGGATGACTGACACCTTGACCCGGAGTCATGCGAGAGATTCTCTGCTTGTTCTCCAGTACTCTCCTGATGTTATTACTGTTCAGAGTACAGTAATAGGTGGGTACAGTAACAGGCGGCATCCGTGTTGCAAGCTAGGTTAGGTTGCTGCACCATGCTAGGTTGGTTTCCCACTCGGATGCCCCGAGGCCGCCCCGTTTTGGTTAGGTGCTGTTCACCCCTTTCCTTCCCTGTTCCTGGCTCCGGATTGTCTGTGGGTTTCGGGGTCGGGGCGGGGTTTAGTTGGGGCCGAGACTCTGGCAGTTTTCAGAGGCTGCCCTGTTCGGGTTGGGGGACGGAGGTTTTTCGAGCCGGTTCCTCCTGCCAAGGCTTCTGGGTCTTACCAGCGACCCTTTCTTGCTGCCTTTCCCATGGACTCTTGCTTTTCTTTAAAGGCGGAGGGCTTGGAAGACGGCTCTGCCCCGGGGCCTCTGTTGTTGGTTCCCAGGGCTGTGGGGGATGCCTGCTAGCAGTTCTGGGGCGGTTTGCCCCTGCCTGGGTTTTCTGCTTTTGGGCGGCGTTTTTCGCCCATCCAGTCTGCTTGCTTCCCACTTTCGCTGGCGTGTTTTTGTATCTTTAGCGTCAGTCACAGCCCCTGCCGGCGGCCAATTTTGTCTGCCAGTTTCCCGGCGTGGCCACCAGGGCGGCGTTGCGGTTTGTTTACAAGCGACTGGGTGTGCGGGCGAGCTTCTTGGGTGAGTTTTCACCTTTTTTCAGGGGTTTTTATTCTCCTATTGTTGTTTCTTTGCTTTTCTGGTGTTTTCTGCCCGTTGCCTGTTCCTCTGGGAAAGTTTGGGTGTTGATTTTACACCAGGTTTTCCATTTTGTCTGTTTTGGGTCTGGGCCTTTGGGTTTGGGTTCAGTGTCCCCCCTGGCTGTTATGCTTGCTCCCACACCTTGTCCCTCGGTTTTCGGTCGTTAATGACCTTTTTCCCAAGGGGTTCTGTCTGGGGGGCTGTGCTTTGCCTTTTTTGTAGTGTTCTCCGCCAGCAAATGTGGTGATTTGGGCTTCCCCTGGTTCGAATCTGGGTTCCTTTGGGTTCTTTGGTTTCGTTCCGGAGGTTTCTTCCTCTTGGGCCCCCTTTTGTGGGTTCAGGGGGCTTTGTTTCCTCGTGTGACCCGGGTCTGCCTTCTGGGGTTCCGGGATCTTCCTGGCTTGCAGACTGATCTTTTTGGGTCTTGGCACATGTTGTGGTCGTGCTGGGACTTTGAGGTTTTGCTGTCGAAGTGGGCCTTTTGATGCAGTTTTGTGCCTTCTTTGCCTGGCCGCCATGGTGCTCTCTGCCCACTGGTCGACGACTTGTATGTGTGTGTACGCATGTACATGTGTATGCTGTGTGTAATTACCTAAGTGTAGTTACAGGATGAGAGCTACGCTCGTGGTGTCCCGTCTACCCAGCACTCTTTGTTATATAACGCTTTGAAACTACTGACGATCTTGGCCTCCACCGCCTTCTCACCTAACTTGTTCCAACCGTCTACCACTCTGTTTGCGAAACTGAATTTTCTTATATTTCTTCGGCATCTGTGTTTAGCTAGTTTATATCTATGACCTCTTGTTCTTAAAGTGCCAGGTCTCAGGAAATCTTGCCTATCGATTTTATCAATTCCTGTTACTATTTTGTATGAAGTGATCATATCACCTCTTTTTCTTCTGTCTTCTAGTTTTGGCATATTTAATGCCTCTAAGCTCTCTTCATAGCTCTTGCCCTTCAGTTCTGGGAGCCACTTAGTAGCATGTCTTTGCACCTTTTCCAGTTTGTTGATGTGCTTCTTAAGATATGGGCACCATACAACTGCTGCATATTCTAGCTTTGGCCTAACAAAAGTTGTTAACAATTTCCTTAGTATATCGCCATCCATGTATTTAAAAGCAATTCTGAAGTTAGAAAGTGTGGCATAGGCTCCGCGCACAATATTCTTTATGTGGTCCTCAGGTGATAGTTTTCTATCTAGAACCACCCCTAGATCTCTTTCTTTATCAGAATTCTTTAAAGATTTCTCACATAATATATAGGTTGTGTGGGGTCTATGTGCTCCTATTCCACATTCCATAACATGGCATTTATTAACATTAAATTCCATTTGCCAAGTGGTGCTCCAGATACTTATTTTGTCCAGGTCATCTTGAAGGGCATGACAATCATCTAAGTTTCTTATCCTTCCTATTATCTTAGCATCATCAGCAAACATGTTCATATAATTCTGTATACCAACTGGTAGATCATTTATGTCGACAATAAACATCACTGGTGCAAGAACTGAACCCTGTGGTACTCCACTTGTGACATTTCTCCAGTCCAATACATTGCCTCTGATCACTGCCCTCATTTTTCTATCAGTCAGAAAATTTTTCATCCATGTTAGAAGCTTACCTGTCACCCCTCCAATATTTTCCAGTTTCCAGAACAACCTCTTATGTGGAACTCTGTCGAAAGCCTTTTTTAGGTCCAGATAGATGCAGTCAACCCAACCATCTCTTTTCTGAAATATCTCTGTTGCTCAATCATAGAAACTGAGTAAATTCGATACACAGGATCTTCCAGATCAAAAACCATATTGTCTGTCTGATATTATATCATTTCTCTCCAGGTGTTCTACCCATTTAGTTTTAATTATTTTTTCCAATATTTTGACTATTACACTTGTCAATGATACCGGTCTATAATTAAGGGGGTCTTCCCTGCTTCCACTTTTGTAAATTGGAACTATGTTAGCCTTTTTCCACACATCAGCTACAACTCCTGTAAACAGGGATGCCTGATAAATCAGTTGAGGAGGAATGCTGAGCTCAGGTGCACATTCTCTCAGAACCCATGGTGAAACTCCATCTGGACCAACTGCTTTGTTCTTATTTAGCTCCTTGAGCATTTTTTCCACTTCGTCTCTAGACACCTCTATGTGCTCTATGTTGTTCTCTGGAATTCTTATTGTATCTTTCCCTGGAGATTTCATTTTGAACAAACACACTTTGGAACTTCGTTTAATGTTTCACACATTTCCTTTTCATTTTCCGTGAATCTATTTCCCATTTTCAACCTCTGAATATTATCCTTTACCTGCAATTTATTGTTTATGAATTTATAGAATAGACCTGGTTCTGTTTTACATTTGTCTGCAATCCCTTTTTCAAAATTTCTTTCTGGCTCTCTAATCACTGCCGTGAAGTTGTTTCTCACATCTTTGTATCGCTGGTATGTTTGGGGGTTTGGCCTCTTCCTGTATTGATTCCATTTTTGTGTCTTTTGGTCTCTGGCCCTCTCGCAATTTCTGTTGAACGAATCCTGTTTCCTAGTTCTGCATCTCTGTTTTGGTATAAATTTTTTTGTGCCTTTATCATATATTTCACAAAACTTGACATACATCTCATTCACTTCCTTGCCTAGCAACAAGTCTGTCCAATTATACTCACTAAAAAAATTTCTAAGGTTGCCATAATGTCCTCTCCTAAAGTCAGGTTTTTCAATTTCATCAACTATCATATTTTCTTCTAGATTATAACGCATTGCATACTTTATTCCCAAAAAGAACTTGTTCCCCCCTATTCTTATTTTTCACTCTCCCTCTCTCTAATGATTTTGTTGGTTTGCCTTTATGTACCACTTTACTGGTCTGCCTACCCCTATCACTTTGTAGAAAAAAGAATTGATTTCTTCTTCATTCCTGTTCTCATTTAAACGTTTTGCCTCGGCGAGGTTCAGTTTCAGCTTCTCTCTATCTTCTTTTGAAAGATCTCGTCTTAACGACCACACTTTCCCATCCTCATCACTTTGTAATTTTCTAGCATTCCTTAGTACTTCTTCCATCTGTGTGGCACCATTTAGGGTGATCCTCAAAGGTTGATCTTTCCCTTTTACATATCTGCGTATTCCCCTGTAGTCGCACACATTCTCTATGGTTGTAAGACCTTCCACGAGGCCAACAATTTTATCTACTACTTTAGCTTCTTCTACAGCTCTTTCTGACCTAGATGTTATCTCCCTTTCTTTGCAGCCAAAAATTATCAGGGACTTACTCCGATTAACTGTGTTTTGCACCAACTTCGGGTTAGATGCCAATTCTTTTCTCACTTCCAGCCTAATGTTTGTTTTATCTTGGTTGCTGCAGTGTTTGGCTTCCTTTACTGCTTCTTCAATTTTTTCCTTCTCCTTGGCCACTTGTGCATAGGTGAGTTGCATATCTTTCTTGCACTGTTCTATTACCTGTGTAACTTCCTCCATCTGTGCTGACAAAAGCTGTTTCTATTGTAGTCATTTATGTTTAAATTTACTTTAACTTCTTCCAAAGCTATTTTTAAGAGTTTATTTTCTTCTTCCATGGCTTTGCAATTTGTTTCCAATTGATTCTTATCCTTGCGCAAGTCTTTCACTAAACCCTCAAGACATACAACTTTGCTATTTAAATGGTCATTATTTTCTTTCAATTTACTAATTATTTCTACATGAGAGGTCACCACAGTATTTAATTTTACCAACTTTTTGTAAAGACTGGTTATATCAATGGTTTCTTCACTGAATCCAGCAAAATCAAACTCTGTTTTGAATTTCCTCTTGCCGGCAGCCATCTTGAATGCTCTTCTCTGCACTGGAAACACTAGGGCAACTTTTTCTCATCCAATTTTTCACTTCCCTTGGCACATTCCTGTTAAAAGGTGACATTCCTGTCACCTATTTTTCAAAAGCACTATACCGTTATGTTCTCTGGGACACCACTCACTATCATCATCCTGTACTACAATACTTAGGATTGTTGAAATATGCTGGAGCTCCTCTTGTCTGCCTCTTGGGAAAGAACTTGGGATAAAAATGTGTGTGTGTGTGCACATGTGTATACGCACATGTGTATACACACGTGTGTATAACATACCTTGTGTGTATGTGTACATGTATGTGTATTTACATAATGTGTATATGTGTGTGTACTTTTTCTTTCGGAAGGGGTTCTGTTCCCCTCTCTGTTGACGGGGCGCTGGGGAAGCAGCTTGCTTTGTTGACTCTCACATGGTCCCGGTGTTGGTGGGCGCTTTTGGTTGTCTTCCGGCCTCTGGTGGCGTCGGTGGACAGCTTCTCCCCCTTTGGGGTGGGGGGGGGGGGGGCAGAGCTGGGGGGGGGGGGCAGAGCTGGCGGGGGTGGGCTTCTTTCCCTGCGCTTCGTCATGTCATCTTAGTGGGTGCGTTGGACATGGCGATCCACCCCATCCTTCTGGGGTTCCCGTCTGCTCTTTGCAGTCATGGGCCTTTCGCATCTGCAGTTCTTCTGGACTTCTTCAGTCTGCGCCCTGGATTCTATGCCCTCCTCGGAGGACTGTTGTCTCTTGTCCGGCTTCTGATGGGGCCGGGTGCCTGGATGGTGGCCCTGGACCTCCAGGTCACTTCTTGGCGCGTTCCTCTCCAGTTTTCTGGGACTGGCACAGTTGGTGGTGGGGCTTCAGGGTTGCCTTCCCTATTTTTTTTATTTTTTTTTTATTTTTATTTTTTGCATCTTTCCCAGATCTTAGTGCCCTGTCTGAGTCTGCTTGAGATTCGGTGTCTGGCCTACCTCGATGACTGGCTGGTGTGGGCTCTGAGTCAGTCCGCTTGTCTGCTCGCCAGGGGTTTGGTTCTTTCGAGAGCGCCGGGTTTGGTTTCCTGGTGATCTGGAGGCCTTTCCATCTGTTTCCGTCCCGGGTTCGGACCTGGGCCTTGTTTAGGGCTATTAGGCCACTCATTGTCTTTCCCTCCAGAAGTGTTACTGCGGCTGTGGCTGTTACTGTTACTGCGGCTGTACCCCCTCATGTACAGCTTTCGGCTGTACATGAGGGGGTCCCGGGTTGCTCAGCGGTTGCTTGAGCAGTTGTGCGGGAGTCTGAACTTCGATGTGCTGGTCTGCCCGCGGAGTCGGGTTTGGCTTCGGCGTCTGTTTCGTTCCTTCAGAGACTCCCCTTCCGCCTCTTGCATTCGTTGGGTTCGTTCCTCTGGGGATCTTGTGTTGGTGCTGCGTCACCAGCTTCCTCTTTGGGGTTTTCGGGGTTCCGTGCCTTGGCACCTCCCCGAGCCTTCGCTCGATGTGTTCACGGACGGGTCATCTCTCGGCTGGGGCTTTGTGACCAGTGCTCACCAGGTCGGCCGAGGATGGTGGAGTCTGTCCGTCCGTTGGGCTCATAGCATGGTTCAGGAGTTTGTGGCTGTCTGGTTTGCGCTTCAGAGGGTTTGGGTCACTCTGTGCTCTACAATTCAGCTCTGTTCGGACTGTTCTCTGGCGGTTCTTGCCGGAACCACAGGGGTTTGGCTAACCGTGAGGTTCATGTCCAAGGTGTGTCCTGTGTCCTGGCGGACAGCTGTCTCGGTTCATTCCTCTGTTCGCGGATTGGCCTGTCGTCGCCGACTCGTTTTGTTGGCTCTGTCGGACTTATGGACTCCTGGCCGTGGACGTCTTCCAGTCGGCGTGGTCTAGGCGTCACCCATTTTATGTGGCGCCTTTACCCACCTGCGAGGCATTCACTGTGGATGCTTTTCGGCAGGACTGGTCGAGGTGGGGGTACCTGTTCCTCTTCTCCCGGTCCAGCTGTTGCTTCGGGCTCTGGCTTTGTTGCAGCCCATTCCCACGAGAGCAGTCCTTATGGTTCCTTGGTGGCCGGCCCAGCCTTATTTTCAGACGCTACTTGATAGGTGTCCGAACCCGGGGCGTTTTCCCACGGCTCCGCCTCTTTCGGCAGGTCGAATCGGTCATGTACATGACTGGTTCGGCCTTCTCCTCGGCTCTTCGCGTCTGGTATTTTGACGCGGGTATCACCATCTCTGTGGTGTTTAGTTGGCTTTGTTGACGGTGTCCCACCTGCGAGCTTCATCTTGGCGACAGTATGACGTTTCGTACGCTTTCACATGTTTTGTTTCACCTCCGGCCTGCTCATGCGTCGCCTGAGCCGTCCTGGTCCTTGAACAGGGTGCTGTCTTATCTTCTCCTCAGTTTGTGGTAGCCCCTTTGGTTCAGGTTTCTGCTCTTTGGTACTGGTGGTAGATTTGTACGTGTGCAGGCCTTTCTCCGTCCTGGCGACGGTCGAGACGGCTGCTTTCCGGAGGGGTTCTTGGGTTATTGATGCTTGATTGGGTTGGCCGGGGGCGAGTCCTGTGTTGGCCGGGGGTGCGTCCTGTGTTGTTCGGTTGTGCTTTTTGCTGTTACCTGCATACCGTATCTGGGGATGCGCTTTGGTTGATCCAGTTCCCCTCGTTCCCTGTTTTCAGGGCTCGGGTCTCCCAGGTCGTCCACAGAGTTTTTAATTCTTCCAGCCTGCGGTCTGTCTTTGCGCTCGTGCTGTTCAGACGTTTGCAGCTTTTGCTGCTGTGTTGACGACGTCTAGGGCTCATTTCGGGCGCAGGGATTTGAGGGTCGTACAGGTTCTTGGCCGCCCATTCTTTATGCGCGTCTGCTCCTGTGCGTTCTTGTTGCCTTGGGTCACAGGTTGCAACCTGTTGTCTCGGCTTTGTGTTGCAGAGTTTGTGGCGGCCGCCTCCCAGGTTAGCCCTTTCTTTTCCTTCTCTTTGGGTATGAAGCTCCAGAGAGCCGTAGGGGCTCCCCACAGAAACCAGTGTTGAATGTAATGAAACGCCATTTTCTGGGTGAGCCCCGGAGGCTCCCTGGCAACCCTCCCTCCCACCAGTTGGCGTTTTTTTTGCGTTGGTTGAAGCTTAGCTTCCGAACTGAAGCTTGGCAGCCGGCGCAGTAGGTCCGGGGCTCCCCCTTTCCCCTCTCAGGGCGGGTAGGGCTGCGCGGACGATCGGCACGGCAGTAAAGTGTGATGTTTGCTTGTTTGCTTGTTTCCTTGTGATTGTAGGGAGTTTCTACCTCTGTGTTCGGTTTTTTGTTTTAGTTTTTTTACCATATGGGGTTTGTTTTGTTATGCCTACCTTTCTGGGTGCCTGACTCCGGTCGATGGCAGATAAGGAAAACCCTAACCACAAGGGGGTTTCCAGGGCTATTGCTCCCTGAAACCTCTCTGAAGGGGCCAGGTTCTGCCGCTGGTCCCTGGTAGGTCTGAACTCCTTAGCTAATGTCCCGGTCTAATATAACATACATTAGCCCGATAAGCTCCAGGGAGCCTCCGGGGCTCACCCAGAAAATGGCGTTTCATTACATTCAACGCTGGTTTTTTCACGTTTTTGATACTCAGCCTCTGAACTGGGGAGAGTTGCCAGTGCAGAGGTCTGGGACCCCTCCATCCCCCTCCCGGGGAGGGGGGATTGTGCAGACGGATGAGCGGCGTTTGTGGTGACTTCTTACTGGTTTCCTTGGTTTTGATTGACTGTTGCTAGTTTGGCTTTCGGTTTGCAATTAATTAATTAGCAATAGTTTGTTTTGGAATTCCTACCTTTCTGGGTGTCTGACCTGGTAGATGGCAGACAAAGACTGCTTCCAATTACACATGGATGTCGTTAGGCCATTGCTCCTCGTGCCTCTCTTGAGGGGGCCAGGTTCTGGCTCTGGTCCCCGGTAGGCCTAGAACTCCTTCGATTGACTGTTCCCCGGTCTAATATATACACATCAGCCCGGTATAGCTCCGGGGAGCCGAAGGGGCTCTCCACAGAAAAAACAAAAATTATAAAAATAATTTTTCATTGTAGAATTATTAATTTGTAGACAAAATGAAAGAAAAATATGAAAATAAGTGAATATTTATTGTTACACTGGTTGGAGGTGCTCTGGAAAGTTGCTTAGTGACTGTGTCTGGTGTCTCAACACTCTGGCCCAACTTTGCTTCCTGTGTTATTCTGAGATGTTTCACCAATTGTTTATCACTTGTTTCTCTTTATTTACAAGAGTATGTATGTTGAATAACTTGATAAATCACATAATTCACATAACGCATGATAATGTTTGAATTGGTGATTGATTTACTTGGTATACCACATTACATCCACATGAAGTTGTGGAAACCATATAAATATCATTGTACACATATCATGTAATTATGATGAATTTTTATACAATGACAATGACCACATCCACCTAGTAACTTGCATGACGATAACTGCATCCACCTAGTAGCGTACCATGAAATGATAGCAGGATTTATTTCGTGGATTAAGGTAAACTCTATTACATCCAAAGAGTGCTATTATATCCTTATTTGCATCATACATGTAACATCCAGACAATTATTTAAATTGTCATATGATGATAATCACATTAATCATATGTGAATCAACATATCACAATAACTGCTGTTTAAGGATAAAGAAAGGGAAGTTCTGATCCCATAGGAACAATAACAACAACTACCACTACCACTACCACTACCACTACCACTACCACTACTACTACTACTACTACTACTATTGGGTGGAAGATTACCTGATTTTTTTACATTTGTTTTGCTGTTGTCTATTTTGATTTGTTTTACCTTTCTAGTGGTTGTTTCTTGCTGAGAGTGATCATAAATTTCCTGCTCTCTGTACCTCTTTGAAGGGGCCAGGTTTTGGCCTCTGGTCCACAGTAGGACTTTACTGACTTGCTAGGACCTGGTGTGACTCAACAGGTATGGAACTGACCAGACAAGCTGGCTACAAGAAGCCACCGAGTAGCCCCCTTCAGAAAGAGTCATGTTAGCCAACTGACTCTCTTTACAGTATTGGTGATGACCACCTGGTTAAGGGTGGCAGCCACAGCCAGGTGAATGACTAGCTATTGGTTGGCAAGAGTACCCTAAAATACTTAGCAATTTACTTGATTTCAAATATTGCTGGGAGAAGGGGGGGTTTAAAGTGTGGAGAAATGTGCTTCTTCACGATCATTTGGCTGGATCGAAATTTCAAAAATGACTTCATCTGGTTAAGGCCTTACCTAGTCATTTTGAAAATGACAGATGTATTAGATGGAAATTTACACTGGCCCGGGATGGAGTTTGCAGCATCCAGAGAAAAGTAGGATATTGCCCAAGGGAAGATCAGTGTCTATGGGGAACCAAAGTCTAGCTCTTTATGCCCCACCTACTAGCTCACCATCAAAGTGGTGTTCCACCTCACTGTTCCACCAATATCCAAAACTTACACATAACTGTTAACATACTGTATCTAATATAAGAATTAAACTCAATTATTATTTATTATACTCTATTTATACTTGGCTCTAACACCCAAGAATACCAACCTCATACTCCCAGTGTGAAGATGAGCCAGCACCTCTCATCTCGTAGCCTGGTATGCTGATACAGATTCCACACGACATGTCGTAGTCACCAGCTGGAAAAGTACAGATAAATACCATGTGTGTTTATGCTTGCCTTACTATCTGCAAGATTCATGTACAAACAAGACAAAATATAATTAACACTTTCGTGCGCCAACAACATCAAATGTCGTCACTCATTTTTCTCCTGATTCATCTCCGGTGACAAGGTCCGGCGTCACTCATTAAAATATTTGCTAAAAATTTAAATTTCATCCGATCAATCTGGGAATGGTTTCAAAATGAGCACCTTCAGACTGCGCACAATTTGATACCAAAATTAAAGACGTAACATGAAAATTGATGTCAGAACACTGGAAAGATATAAATAATTTTGTGGTGATGAGCGTCAAAAAGTGTCCAAAAAGTTAAAATATTATTAAAATTCTATTTATTGTTCTATTATTATGGGACTAGTTTTTAAATACGCGCCTTTTTATTGCGAACAATTTGATACCAAACTGAAAGACGTAGCATGAAAATTTATGTTATCAAACTGAACGAGTATATACATTAGTCTGCAGGTGTGCCAATAGGTGCTCGAGTAACAATCACGAGTAACTTGGCCGACTTTAGGCTCTGCTGTGAGACTCACTCCGGGCTTTTAGACCTTACATACATATACCTACTGGATCTGTCAAAGAGACAGACAGATGTGGGAAAACATCACCAAACTAATGAATAACATTCCTGAAGTACACAGGCTACAATTCACACAAAAACTACCAGAAATATATGCAGAGTATATAAAGACAGCAACGAACTCTGAACACAACCCAGGGACTGAGAATTTAGAGAGTCAAAGTAGCAATGTAGAAGGGTATAGTGTCGAGGTACACAAAAATGAAGGCAATATTGTAGAGCACACTGGTGATATGAATAAGGAGAGAAAAAATGAGACGAATGAGAACACAAATGAGAAAGACGAAAGCAACAAGGAGAAAGATAAGGGCAATACCGAGAATGAATGCAGAAACGAGAAAGTTGGAACAAAAAACACAGAGGTAGCCAAGTCGTGCACGGGTACAAACAAGAATAATACAATCACAAATGAAAATATTTGCTGGTATTATGCAAAAGGACAGTGTAGATATGGGCCCAGAGGCACGGAATGCTCATTCATGCACCCACGGAAATGCCGAAACTGGTTAGGGAAAGGCAGATGTCGTTTTGATACAGAGTGTAGATATTTTCACCCTAAGCTATGCACACTCTCAGTCAATGAGAGGAAATGCTACGATCTTCACTGCCCCGATTTCCACGTCAGAGGTACACAGCGCTATATAAGAGAAGAAGTCCAATATAATAGCCCTGAAAATTTTTTAGAGGCAGGTACAAACAGAGGGAGAAACAGACAGGCAGAAACGTGGCAGGAGTACGGATGGAGAAGGGGAAATGCCCAAGACTGGACTACAGTTCGTCATCAAGCCCACACATACTACACCCCCCAACTACACAGAGACTACCACACTCCCCAGTATCACTTCCAAAACTGGACAAACCATTGCCACAACAACACACCCTGGGTCAGGGTAGAGAGGAGGGAGAACTACCAAAACCTTCCAGAAGTTACACACAATATGGACAATCATTCATATTTGCAAACATTCAAGGTTTAAAGCCAAAGTCAAGAAATAAAGTTAAGTTCATAAATGGCCTCCTATTAGAGTCAAACTCAATATTTGGGGCATTCACGGAAACTCATACAAAAGATTACATGGATGGTGAAATCTGGATTCCAAATTATAATCTATATAGATGTGATAGAAAAACTAGGTCAAATGGAGGAGTAGGTCTGTATATTAAAGAAGACCTGGTATGCACAGAACTACTAAACTCAACTAATGAGGTGGTAGAGGTACTTGGAATGAAGGTAGAGAAACTAAACCTAATTATTATTCTAATATATAAACCGCCAGATACAACGATTGAGGAATTCACAGAGCAGATGCACAAAATAGAGAACATACTTGACAACCTAGCAAACCCAGCTCCAGATATTATCTTTCTTGGAGATTTCAATTTACCGAGTCTAAGATGGAGAACGGCAAACACAAATATCATAGCAGGGAATGACCCGGGAAATAACCAACCACAGGTCAGAGAACTTTTGAGATTCTGTGACAAATTCTCGCTCAATCAACAGATTACAGAACCAACTAGGAACGAAAACACACTAGACTTGTTATTCACAAACAATGATGAACTAATCAGGGATATCACAATCTCAGATACTTCATACTCAGACCATAAGCTCATTGAAGTGCGAACTAGCATAAATAACGGTAGTAGGTCTAAGAGACCCAACAAGCGAGAAGGAATATTCAATCAATTCAATTTCAACAATAAGAGGATTGACTGGGAAAAAATAAATGTAGACCTTGCAACCATTCAATGGGAGACGGTCTTAAGCGACAAAACTCCCACACAGGGAATAGCTCAACTGACAGCTGAAGCTTACAAGGTCTGCTTGAAGCACGTACCTGTGAGGAGGGGCAGAAAGAGGACCACTCTAGAAAGAGAACGGAGACGACTGTACAGGAGAAGGAAAAAAATAACGGAAATGCTTCGGCAGACACAACTATCACAAGCAAGGAAAACAAGCCTAAGCAGGGAGATTGAGGAAATAGAACAAACGTTGAAGCGATCATATGAGTCTGAGGAAATGGAATTGGAACAGAAAGCTATACAAGAGATAAGGAAAAATCCGAAATATTTTTTCACATACGCAAAATCAAAATCCAAAACCTCGACCAGTATTGGACCGTTAATTACAAATGAAGGTACGTACACAGAGGACAACAAAGAGATTAGTGAAATTCTAAGAAGCCAGTATGAGGCTATGTTTAGCACACCAATAAACAACATGAAAGTTGATGACCCAGACAGCTTCTTTATGAATGACATTCAAGCTGCAGATAATATAACGGATATTACCACAAACTCGGAAGACTTTGAAAGAGAAATTGATAATATGCCTATGCACTCAGCTCCTGGGCCTGACTCATGGAATTCAATATTCATAAAGAAATGTAAAGTACCAGTAGCAAGAGCACTCAGCGTAATATGGAGAAAGAGCCTGGATACAGGGGAGATACCAGCAGCACTTAAATCTGCAGATATAGCTCCGTTGCACAAGGGGGGGAATAAAGCCTTGGCAAAAAATTATAGGCCAGTTGCACTAACATCACACATAATAAAAGTGTTTGAAAGAGTGATTAGGAATCAAATTTCTAGTTTTATGGAAAACAATGAATTGCACAATCCAGGACAACATGGATTTAGAGCGGGAAGATCCTGTCTGTCACAGTTACTCAACCACTATGACAAAATCACAGAAGCCCTAGAAGAAAAGCAAAATGCAGATGTTGTATACACAGACTTTGCAAAGGCGTTCGACAAATGTGACCATGGGGTGATAGCTCACAAAATGAGGTCAATGGGAATAACTGGAAAAGTAGGACGCTGGATACTCAATTTCCTGTCGAACAGAACACAAAGAGTAACAGTCAATCAGATAAAATCGAGTCCAAGCGATGTTAAAAGCTCTGTACCTCAAGGTACAGTCCTTGCATCGCTACTGTTCCTTATTCTCATATCTGATATAGACAAAAATACACGCCACAGCTTCGTGTCGTCCTTTGCAGATGACACAAAAATCAGCATGAAAATTACCTCTGCTGAAGACATTGAAAAACTACAAGCAGATGTCAACAAAGTTTTTGATTGGGCAGCAGAAAATAACATGATGTTTAACAGTGATAAATTTCAGGTACTCAGGTACGGCAAAAATGAGGATCTGAAACATAATACAGGGTACAAAACACAATCGAATCTTCCCATAGTAGAAAAACAGCATGTCAAGGATTTGGGAATAATGATGTCCGACGATCTAACGTTTAGGGAGCATAACCAAGCAAATATCGCGTCAGCCAGAAAAATGATCGGATGGATTACGAGAACTTTCAAATCCAGGGATCCCATCACAATGGTTGTACTCTTCAAGTCACTTGTGTTGTCCCGTCTCGAGTACTGCTCAGTACTCACTTCCCCCTTCAGAGCAGGAGAGATTGCTGAAATAGAGGGAATACAGAGAACATATACGGCACGCATAGACGCGATAAAACACCTAAATTATTGGGATCGTCTCAAAGCTCTCCAAATGTACTCTCTAGAAAGGAGACGAGAGAGATACCAAATAATATACACATGGAAAATACTGGAGGGTCAGGTCCCAAATCTACACAGTAAAATAACAACGTACTGGAGTGAACGATATGGAAGAAAATGCAAGATTGAACCTGTGAAGAGCAGAGGTGCCATAGGCACAATCAGAGAGCACTGTATAAACATCAGGGGTCCGCGGTTGTTCAACGTCCTCCCAGCGAGCATAAGAAATATTGCCGGAACAACCGTGGACATCTTCAAGAGAAAACTGGACGATTTTCTAAGAGAAGTTCCGGATCAGCCGGGCTGTGGTGGGTACGTGGCCCTGCGGGCCGCTCCAAGCAACAGCCTGGTGGACCAAACTCTCACAAGTCGAGCCTGGCCTCGGGCCGGGCTTGGGGAGTAGAAGAACTCCCAGAACCCCATCAACCAGGTATCAACCAGGAGAAAACTTAAACAAGTATATACATTTTACAGATTTTGTGCGCTCACGGGAAACTTGGCCGACTTCAGGCTTTGCTGTAGGAGTCACTCCGGGCTTTTAGACCTTATATGCATATATCACTATAGAGAATTCAATTGCGAACACAATGATACCAAAATGAATGATGTAGCACGAGAAATAAGGTGAGGAAACTGAAACGAGTATATACATTTTACAGATTTTGCGCGCTCACGGGTAACTTTGCCGATCATTTAACTACCACCGCCTAGTCTTTATACTTTGTTATTGGTATTGCTTATATATATTGTGGTTGTTATTGCTTATATTTGTCTTTCTATTTAGAGCATTTTATTGCGAATAATTTGATACCACAATGAACAATGTTGCACAAAAACTTTTGTTAGCAAACTGTATGTGTTTGTCTGGTGTATTGGGTGTAGCGTGTAATTACCTAAGTGTAATTACCTAAGTGTAGTTACAGGATGAGAGCTACACTCGTGGTGTCCCATCTTCCCAGCACTCTTTGTCATATAACGCTTTGAAACTACTGACGGTCTTGGCCTCCACCACCTTCTCCCCTGATCACACGGACTATCAGACTATCAAACACGGGTTAGGCACCCAGAAAGGTGGGCGTCCCAAAACAAACCCTTATTCTGTGTGTGTAATTACCTAAGTGTGTGTGGCAATGAGTGTGCTGTAGCGGGTAAGGCTTCGATGACTTTAGGGGTCGTTACAGGTGAGGAGCGCCCAGGTTGTCTAATTTATATGCATATGTCTGTGTAGGAAATTTTATTGCGATCACAGTGACACAAAAAACCAGCGTTGAATGTAATGAAACGCCATTTTCTGGGTGAGTCCCGGAGGCTCCCCGGAGCTATCCCAGGCTGATATGCTAATGTCAGACTTTGGCATCAGTCATGTGTATGGAGTTCTTAGGCCTACCGGGGACCACGGCCAGAACCGGGCCCCCTCAGAGAGGCAAGGGGAGCAATGGCCTATAGAAGCCACCGTGTAGTTGGAAGCATTCTATGTCTGCCATCGACCGGAACAGGCACCCAGAAAGGTAAGCGCCCCAAAACAAACCCCTATTCTGGTTAAAATTGCTACCTAATACCGAACTAGTGGATAGAACTCCCCAACCGAAAACAAGCAAATTAGTGTGACGTCACACACTGCCGCGCCGCTGTCTGCGCAGCTCCCCCCTCCCCGGGAGGGGGAAGGGGGAGCTCCAGACCCCCCGCGCCGGCTACCCACACCTCAGTTCTTGAGGCTGGATGTCAAAAACGCGAAAAATCGCCGACCGGAGGGAGGGAGGGAGGGATGCCGGGGAGCCTCCGGGACTCACCCAGAAAATGGCGTTTCATTACATTCAACGCTGGTTTTCTGGGGGGAGCCCCGTCGGCTCCCCGGAGTTACGAACCCGAGGGTTTTCTCGCGGCTCCGCCTCTTTCAGCAGATCGGGCCGGTACGTCACGTACCTGGTTCGATCTTCTCCTCGAGTCTTCGCGTATGGTTTTTTTGACTCGAGTCTATCATCATCTCTATGGTGATCAGGTGGCCTCCTTGTTGGTGTCCCACCTGAGGGCTTCTTCTCGGCGGCAGTATGAAGTTTCCTGGCGGTCCTTCCGTTTCTTTTTGCGTCTTCGTCGTGTTAGCTCTTTGTCTGTTCGGGTGGTCTTGTCCTTCCTCTCGTGGTTGTTTCAGGACCGTCATCTTATGCCTAACACTGTCGCTTCGTATCGTGCGGCGCTGGCGGAGCCGCTTCAGCTTGCTTTCGGTATCGATGTTACGTCTGCGCCGTTTCGCAAGCTGTCTCGTGCATTGTTTCACCTCCGGCCTGCTCATGCGTCGCCTGAGCCGTCCTGGTCTTTGGACAGAGTGCTCGCTTTCCTTTCATCTCCTCATTTCGTTGTGGCCCCTTCGGTCCACGATTGTTTTTCCAAGGCCCTTTTCTTGTTGGCTTTGGCCTCTGGGGGTCGGGTAGGGGAGCTCCATGCTCTCCTCCAGCGCAGGGGTTTCTGCTCTTTTGGTCGTGGTGATAGTTTTGTTCGTTTGCAGCCGTCTCCTTCTTTTCTGGCAAAGAATGAGACTGCTGCGTTCCAGAGGGGTCCATGGGTGATTGATGCTTGGTTGGTCAGGCCGGGGGTGCATCATGTTTTGTGTCCGGTTGCGGCGCTTCGCCGTTATTTGCGCGCCACAGCTTCTGTGTCCGGGGACGCGCTGTGGGTTGATCCGGTTTCCCTTCTTCCCTGTTCGCGGGTTCGGGTCTCTCAGGTCGTCCGCAGGGTTATTAGGTCCAGCCAGCCTGCGGTCTATCCCCGTGCCCATGACGTTCCTAAGTTCGCGGCTCTTGCTGCCGTCTTTGGGAATATGTCTTGGTCTGATATTCGGGCGCGGGGATTTTGGCGGTCGAACAGGGTCCTGGCTGCTCGTTACCTTGTGAATGTCCCTGGGCCTCGTCGGGCCTGTGTTGCTTTGGGTCGGCGGTTGCAGCCAGTTGTCTCGGCTTCGAGTTGAGGGGTGAGCGACGACCGCCTCCCGGGTAAGTCCCTCTTTTTCTGTCTGTGGGTAGTTAGCTCCGGGGAGCCGACGGGGCTCCCCCCAGAAAACCAGCGTTGAATGTAATGAAACGCCATTTTCTGGGTGAGTCCCGGAGGCTCCCCGGCATCCCTCCCTCCCTCCCTCCGGTCGGCGGTTTTTCGCGTTTTTGACATCCAGCCTCAAGAACTGAGGTGTGGGTAGCCGGCGCGGGGGGTCTGGGGCTCCCCCTTCCCCCTCCCGGGGAGAGGGGAGCTGCGCAGACAGCGGCGCGGCAGTGTGTGACGTCACACTAATTTGCTTGTTTTCGCTTGGGGAGTTCTATCCACTAGTTCGGTATTAGGTAGCAATTTTAACCAGAATAGGGGTTTGTTTTGGGGCGCTTACCTTTCTGGGTGCCTGTTCCGGTCGATGGCAGACATAGAATGCTTCCAACTACACGGTGGCTTCTATAGGCCATTGCTCCCCTTGCCTCTCTGAGGGGGCCCGGTTCTGGCCGTGGTCCCCGGTAGGCCTAAGAACTCCATACACATGACTGATGCCAAAGTCTGACATTAGCATATCAGCCTGGGATAGCTCCGGGGAGCCGACGGGGCTCCCCCCAGAAAAACAGCGTTGAATGTAATGAAACGCCATTTTCTGGGTGAGTCCCGGAGGCTCCCCGGAGCTTACCAGGCTGATATGCTAATGTCAGACTTTGGCATCAGTCATGTGTATGGAGTTCTTATGGGCCTACCGGGGACCACGAGCCAGAACCTGGCCCCCTCAGAGAGGCAAGGGGAGTAATGGCCTATAGAAACCCCCGTGTAATTGGATGCATTCTATGTCTGCCATCGACCGGGTTAGGCACCCAGAAAGGTAGGCGTCCCAAAACAAACCCCTATTCTGGTGAAAATTGCAACCAAAAACCGAACGAGTGGATAGAACTCCCCAAACAAAAACGAGCAAACTAATATGACGTCACCCATCATCGCGCCGCTGTCTGCGCAGCTCCCCATCCCCTGGGAGTGGGAAGGGGGTAGCCCCAGACCTACCACGCCGGCGATCCACACCCCAGTTCTGAGGCTGGATGTCAAAACACGCGAAAAAACTCCGACCGGAGGGAGGGAGGGAGGAATCCGGGGAGCCTCCGGGACTCGCCCAGAAAATGGCGTTTCATTACATTCAACGCTGGTTTTCTGGGGGGGGGGGGGCCCTACGGCATCCCGGAGCTAACTACCCACAGAGGAAAGAATTGGGACTGACCTGGGAAGCGGTCGCCGCACACTACTCAACCCGATGTCGAGACAACAGGCCGCATCCGCCGACCCAAAGCAACACAGGCCCAACTGGGCCCAGGTACATGTACAAGGTAACGAACAGCCAAGGACCCTGTTCGACTGCCAAATTCCCCGTGCCTGAACGTCTTCCCAGGACACAGTACCAAAGACGGTGGCAAGAGCCGCGAACTTGCGGACGTCATGGGCATGGAGATAGACCGCAGGCTGGAGAGCCATAATCGAATAAAAACAAAACGCACCCCCTGGCCCAACCAACCAAGCATCAACAACCCAAGGACCCTTCCAGAAAGCAGCAGTCTCATTCTTCGCCAGAAAAGAGGGAGAAGGCAGCAGACGACCAAACCGATCACCCCGATTGAAGGAGCAGAAAACCCCTGCACAGGAGGAGAGCATGAAGCTCACCTACCCGACCCCCAGAGGCCAATGCCAACCGGAAAAGAGCCATCAAGAAACAAACTGGAACCAAAGGGGCCACAAGAAAACGAGAAGAAAGAAAAGAGCACTCTGTCTAATGACCAGGACGGCTCAAGCGGCACAAGAACAGGCTGGAGGCGAAACAAGCACGAGATAGCTTATAAACGGCGCAGATGAAAGTCCGAAAGTAAGCCGAAGCGGCTCCGCCAGCGCCGCATAAAACGAGGCGACAGTATGCGGCAAGTCGACGGCCTCCAACCCCTAGCAGAAAAACCAAGCCGACGCCAACAAATGCAGCCACCGAAGAAAGGTCAGAAGGAAAAGGAAGGAAAAGGAAAGACCGCCAAAACACCCCATACTGCTGCCAAGAAGCACACAGATGGGGACACCAACAACGAAGTCACCTGACCACCAACAGACGCGAGATACTCGAGGCAGAACGTAATCAGCCCAGCCAAGGGTCATCCGAGCCTAGGAAGAGGCGGAGCCGCAGGAAGATCTCGGGTGTGACCACCAAGGAAGCAGAGCTGGAAGCCCAAGCCGGCAAGAAGGAGATGGAACGTCTGCTGAACAGTAAACTCCCCAACGCAAGCAAGCTCGCCAGGAGATCGGAAACGACGGGTCCGACGTGAGACACCAGAGAAGGGACATCGCAAGACCCTGAAAAAACCAACAGGCAGGGCAAGCCAGGAAAACAGGAAATCAAACCCAGCAACAGGAAGGGCAAAAGGCACAAACAAAACACACAAGTGTGAAGAAGGAAATGATAAAAAGACTAGCAGAAACACCCCAGCACCAGCGGCCAGGGACAAGAGTGAAGCAGGAAGACGAGAGGAATGCATGAGGAAGGGAAGTGGCAGAGGCCAACCCCACACCCAGCATCCAGTGCAGAGAAGAGCCCAAGCTCATCCCCAGCCAGCTCAACTAGGCGAGGATAACAAGGTTAGGACAGAGAATCCAAGGAACATGGAAAAACCAGGCCCGGCAGAGCAAGACCGGTAAGGAAGGAGGGCCCCAGAAAAATAAAGGGAACCAAAAAACCCAAACAAGGAAGGCGCCAGAAGAAGCACGGAAAGGCCGAACTAAACGCCACCACCATACCCCCACACGCAGCCGCAGTATCAAAACCGCAGCAAAACGTCACCACACTCCCAGGGTAGGGTAAGTGACAGGGTAGATAAAGATAAACTGTAACACGAGTGGCACACAACAAGGGGACACAGGTGGAAACTGAGTACCCAACCGAGCCACAGGAACGTTAGAAGAAATGTGTGCAGTGTAACAGGCAACCGATGGAATACATAAGGCACCCCATACCTGGGCTGACCCCTTACACAGCTCCAAGTGTAGAGACGAGAGAGCCCAGGAGGCACAGAATCCGCACGTCAGTCAAATGACAGGTGAGAGGCAGAACCAAAGAGCCAGAGCCCAACCCCGCAAGCACAATTAGGCGAGCACAATGAGGCGAGCACATAACACCCTCGACACAGGAAAACGTACCACTGAACAGGCACTTCCACTATTACACTGTGGAACAAGGTGGAGGCGGGGCCCCGAACTCAAGCATAGGAGAGGGGCAGGAAAAGAAAGAAAAGCACCCACCGACAGGACGGAAGCAACGAGCATAATGGACAAGGAACCGAGCCTAGGGAGGGGCCAAATACTCATATGGAGAGGGGAGGAAGGAAAAACCCCACTCCACAAAACCGCAAGCCCCGCCCAGATGGGTAGAAAAACCCCAGCGGGGACCAACGGGGCCTGAGGCCCCCCCACGTCAGCCCCACTCCAGCCCCGGGAACCCACCCGGCAGGCCTCGAGGCCGAACTGTCCCCCCCAAAGCCCCAACCTCAAGAAAAACCAGGGAAGCTGTGAAAAGCACTAAGGAAGGCAGCTCACTGGCAGACTCTTACAACAAGGCTGAAGGAAACAGGCTCGAATGCCCCTGTCGCTACCCCAGAAGGGGAAGTCCCCGAGACCAACCGAGTCTCAAAACCATGGAAGCCCCGCCCCGACCCCGAACCCACAGACGGTAAAGACCCAGATGTAGGGAGGAAGGGGGGGGGGGGGGGACTCGAAAAGACCACCAACGAAAACGGGGCAGCCTTGGGGCTTCTGGGAAGCAAACAACTAGCCCATTGCGACTGAAACCCAATGTGCAACGCCCGTGCAGCCTACACCCACATAATCAGCATAAGACTGGGTAACCGAGTCACAAACAAGCAACAAAACTTGCAGGACCCCGGGCTGAAAGTGTCACCGACCCCACAGGCTGCAGACGGAGGCAAAACCGTGAGTCACCCTGAGACAAGGGGACAGAGCAACACTCGAACTCGCACAAAGCGAGGGGGGGGGGACTCCGGGGTCACATCTATCAGGCCCATGCTCCCCCTAGGGGTTTCCCAGGGTCCCAAGCGTTTACTATAAGAGGACTCGCACTCAGGTAATCCCAGGCAGGGTACTGCTAACCAGCGCCCATGGCTACCAAACAACATTCTAAGAGGTGAACCCCCGGGACGTGTACACTCACGGGGACCTAGCAGGGGGAACCACCGGAAGAAGGAAGAGAACTCGGCACAAAGGGGGGAAAGAACCAAAGGCAGAGCCCCCCACCAGGTAGACAAATAAAAAGAAAAAGAAAACTCTACAAGAGTACAGCATACCCAGGCGGAACAGAGCCGGCCTCTATGATTGGCGAAAACAAGCTGCGCAGCACCCTGCACCCTGCCAGTGCAAACTGCCCCTTAGGGCGAACAAGGAAGACAGAACCCCCTATCACACAAAGGGCGGCCGACAACCGAGCAGCAAACGGCCTAGCAGAAGCAGGACCCAAGGAACTTGTGGAAGGTAACCCCAAGCCCCAAGGGCAGTACTTATAGGGCACCTAGGGAAGGGAACCCTAAGTGCATGCAGCCCGAGTACTGGAGACTCACTCCCAGCTCACGCACCACCTAGAAGACAGACACCACACTCTAGGTACAGTGCTGAAACAACCACTCGAACCGGAGCACACAACCGGTGCCAATAGCATCAGCCGAAGAACTGGGGTGTGGATCGCCGGCGTGGTAGGTCTGGGGCTACCCCTTCCCCCTCCTGGGGAGGGGGGAGCTGCGCAGACAGCGGCGCGATGATGGTGACATCATACTAGTTTGCTCGTTTTTGTTTGGGGAGTTCTATCCACTCTTTTGGTTTTTGGTTGCAATTTTCATCAGTAAAGGGGTTTGTTTTGGGACGCCTACCTTTCTGGGCGCCTAACCCGGTCGATGGCAGACATAGAATTCTTCCAACCACACGGGGGTTTCTATAGGCCATTGCTCCCCTTGCCTCTCTGAGGGGGCCAGGTTCTGGCTCGTGGTCCTCGGTAGGCCCATAAGAACTCTGTATACATGACTGATGCCAAAGTCTGACATTAGCATATCAGTCTGGTAAGCTCCGGGAGCCGTAGGGGCTCCCCCCAGAAAAGAACGATGTCGAACAAGTTTGGAGTTGATAAACCTGAAAAGAGTAGCAACATGTTTGCGCTGTTTGGCATGAGCGGTTAACAAACGGCTTAGTTTTCTATTTGGTGCCGGCATCACGTTAGCTTTGGTGATATGTTATACATATGTTCCTCTAGAACATTTCATTGGCAACACATTGATACCAAAATAAAACTCGCACATCGAAAATGAAGGTCAGAAACATGAAAAGAGTATAAACTTTTCAGTAGTTGTGTAGTCGATGTGCAGTTGGGCATGTGGTAACGGGTAACCCTTGGGCAACTTCCCACTGTCTTGCAGGTGGGACGCGCCCCTGATTTGTACTTTATATTCATATGTCCGTGTAGGGAATTTTATTGCGATCACAATGTTACCAAAATTAACGACATAGACCAATTCTGGGGTTGACAAACCTGAAAAGAGCATGAACATTTCTTCGCAGTTTGGCGCTCACGGCTAACGATCGCCATAGTTTTTTATTAGGTGCGGATCTCACGTCGGCTTTAGAGAAATTTTATAGATATATTCCTTTAGAGCATTCTCTTGCGAACAAAATGATACCAAACTTAAATACATACATGGAAATTTAAGGTTAGCAGACTGAAAAGACTATAAACATTTAAATGTCGCTGTGCGGTCGCCTGAAACGAACGGCGCACACGGGGAAAGTTACACAGGTACTGTCAAGCGCACGAAAGTGTTAAGACACCTCACATACCAAATTGTCTTATCCTGTCCACTTTTTGTTGTTTACATCAAATACCTCAAAATACCTTACAGTATTATCACTATCAATACCTGTACTATAACTGTAGTTCTTTTGTTACAACACTTTGCAGCAAATAATATAGTTGAACCTTCTGTCATTTCCAAACAGCTTCTCTGCAGTTTCCTGATTCTGATGTTCTCATTCCTAACCTCCTTTAGTGCCTCCCTATTTGCCTCTGTATCCATGTCCCAATACCTTTTCTATGCCCTCTTTTGTCTTCTCATTTTCCTACTTACACTGTCTGTTGAACCATGAGTTTGCTGTTCTCCTTTCATTCACTTCCCTCTTGAGAGGTATGAATTGTTCCTCTGTATCTTTGCATTAGTTCGCTCATCTCATTTGCTGACTTCCCTTCTGTTTCAGTCTCCTACTGAACCTACTGCAGATAATCCCTAACTCTCCAAGTAGTCCCCCTCTTCTGTTTTCTCTCATGCACTTGACCTGTTCCCAACTCTTTCTTTCAGTTCTTTCTGTTGGCTATCCTTGGAACATTTAATTCTGCACTGACACCATTGAGCTGTTTCTTCCATTTCATGTTTCATTCCCTTTTGTATTTCGTACCACCTGTTCAGTGTGTACTTTGTATATATTTTACAAGGTATATTTGTATATATCCTTTGCAAGGCCTGTTGCTGGGAAGTGATAGCAGTTAGCTATGTTCTTAAGTGGATATCACATCCGGCTCAGCTCTATTTGACTGGTCCCTGCTGGAAGGGTAGAAACACTAGTGAATAACCCACAGAGATAATGTGCACAAGAGTTAATTATTTCATTTCATATCACATGCATGTATAAATGAGCACCCATATGCCAAGGTCCAAACCTGAGACAGAAGTCCTCAGGCCCCACCAAGACAGTGCAGTGATTTTAGAGGAGCTACCCCTAATTGAAGGTAATGCCTCTGTGCATCAGAGAGAATATCCATGGTAATCAGGGAACAAAACATGGAAACAAAGCTGATAGCCAATAACACTAGACAGAGGCATGTAAATAATTGGTCACACATAATGGAGTGAATATTAAAGCATGGGGGATCTCCTACATAGAGAGAGAGTGTATCAAAGAATAAACCAATTAATGGCTTTTTGGGAGAGCTCCCCCAGTGGCTTTCTGAAGCTATCTCACTGAAATGGTTCCAATCTACGAGTCACATCAGTTACACAAGTTCATTTGGCCTACTAGGGACCAGAGCCAAAACCTGGCCCCTTCATATGAGGCGCAGAGAGCAAATGACATTCTGTCATTTTACTGGGAAAAAAACCATAAAGTTAGCAATGCTCAACAGACAACTGCTGGGTTATCAAAACTCAAAAACCACTAAAATGCCAAATAACTCCCCACAGAAAGCAAAATTAAAAAACACAAAACTAGCTAGAACCATAAAGTACCAAATGCCACCACCAGGCGGCCCGACGCTCAGTTCAGTGTCAGCTATCAAAGCAGTTCATCCACTGATGCATTGCCCAGAGCAACATGATAGTACTCCTTTGTCACATCATCTTGCAGCAAGTCCTAGAGCTTCTAAGCTAAGTATTAGCCATCCTAGGGTTCATCCTATGGGTGGCCTTTTTGTTAGAGTGTATTATTCCATATTAGTGTTTGCTTCATATGCATTGACAGTTTTTCTCTAGTGAGTTCAGAGGTTTACCCTTTCGAGGCCAGGCCACTGGGGTGGAGTGCCTTACCTCAGGTATTACAGGGATCTTCTAATTATTTGTTTTGGCACTTGGTTGGGGGCATGGTTGGGGGAAGTGGCTCGTAAAATTATTCCTATCTCAGTTCTGTTTTGGGTTCTCTGATATGTTAGGATAGGGTACTTTAATATGATAGTTTCTTTACATTGGAAAGCCTTAGGAAGACAGGCTGATTCATTAGGCTGCGTGGATGCACTCGGGTCTTGTGCGCTCGTTTATATGGCATGGAGCTGGCGGCATTTTGCAGCACAGAGTGTGGTGCTGTTGGTAATTCCCGTTTTCTTTGGCAAGATTCTCCAGTGCCTGGGAACACTTATTTGCAGTCCCAGTGGCGCAGTAATAAAACACTCGAACGGCACTTCACGAGCACTTTGGCCTGGGTTCGTATTCTGGCCGTAGAGGATCGTGTCAGCAAGGCGGACAGCCTGCCTGCTTTCATACCTCTCACTGTATTTCCCACTTCTATACTTCCCTTTGCCTATGCCTCTCCTTCCTCTTTACTAAAAAAAAAAAAAAAAAAAATCCAGCGTTGAATGTAATGAAACGCCATTTTCTGGGTGAGTCCCGGAGGCTCCCCGGAGCTATCCAGGCTGAATGGATATGTATAACTTTCTGGCATTAGTCAATGCATGGAGTTCTTGCCTACCGGGGACCACGAGCCAGAACCCGGCCCCCCTCTAGAGAGGCACGAGGAGCAATGGCCTATAGAGACCCCCCTTATGATTGGGAGCATTCTATGTCTGCCATCGACCGAGACAGGCACCCAGAAAGGTAGGCGCCTCAAAACAAACCCCTATTTTGGTAAACTATTGCGACCGAAGACCGAACAGGTGGACAGAACTCCCCAAACGAAAATTAGCCCTCATGATGTCATCATGTCGCCGCGCCGCAATCTGTGCAACCCCCCCCCCCTCCCCAGGAGGGGGAAGGGGGGAGCCCCAGACCCCACCGTCGGCGACCCAACCATTAGTTCTTAGGCTGGATGTAAAAAACGCGAAAAACACTGCCAACTGGAGGGAGGGAGGGATGCCGGGGAGCCTCCGGGACTCACCCAGAAAATGGCGTTTCATTACATTCAACGCTGGATTTCTGGGGGAGCCCCGTCGGCTCCCCGGAGCTAACTACCCAAAGATAAGGAAAAAAACAGGGACTTACCCGGGCGGCGGTCCGTCCTCACTCCTGAACGCGAAGGAAGGACAACTGGCTGCAACCATCGACCCAAAGCAATGCAGGCCCGACGAGGCCCAGGAACATTCACCAGGTAGCGAGCGGCCAGGACCCTGTTCGATCTCCAAAAACCCCAGGCCCGATTGTCCACCCAAGGCATGTTGCCAAAGACAGCCGCCAAAGCAGCAAATTTACGAACGTCGTGGGCCCGGGGAAAACCCGCAGGCTGGCTACACTTAATAACCCTGCGGATAACCTGAGAGACCCGAGCCCGGTAAAAGGGAAGAAGGGAAACCGGATCAACCCAGAGCGCATCCCCGTCAACAGAAGCCGTGGCGCGCAAATAACGGCGGAGAGCCGCAACCGGACACAACACATGATGCACCCCCGGCCTGACCAACCAAGCATCAACAACCCACGGCCCCCTCCGGAACGCAGCCGACTCATTCTTCGCCAGAAAAGAGGGAGACAGCTGCAAACGAACAAAACGACCACCAGGACCGAAAGAGCAGAAACCCCGGCGCCGGAGGAGAGCATGAAGCTCGCCAACCCGACCCCCCGAGGCTAATGCCAACAGGAAAAGAGCCTTGGAAAAACAATCCCGAACGGAAGGGGCCACCACAAACCAGGACAGAGAGAGAAACAAGAGCACGCGGTCCAAAGATCAAGACGGCTCAGGCGGAGCAGAGCAGGCAGGAGGTGAAACAACGCCCGGGATAACTTGCGAAACAGGGCGGAAGTAACATCAACCCCGAAAGCAAGCTGAAGCGGCTCCGCCAACGCCGCACGATACGAAGCGACAGTATTCGGCATAAGATGACGGTCCTGAAACAGCCAAGAGAGAAAGGACAGAACAACCCTATCAGAGACCGAAGAACACCGACGCAGTGATAGGAAAAACCGGAAGGACCGCCAGGAAATCTCATACTGCCGCTGAGACGAAGCACGCAGGTGGGAGATCAACAACGAAGCCACCTGCGCACCATACAACGAATGATAAACCCGAGTCAAAAACACCAAACGCGAAGACTCGAGGAGATGGAACCAGCCTCGTACAGGGCTGGACCGATCTGCTGAAAGAGGAGGAGCCGCGGGAAGACCCTCGAGTACGGACACCGAGCAAGCAGCGCCTGAAACCAAGACTGGGCCGGCCACCAAGGGGCCAGAAGGACCACACGACCCTGGTAAGTCTCCAAGCGAGTCAGGACCTGGAGCAACAGCGGAACCGGGGAAAAGAGGTACAGGTAATCCCACCTTGCCCAGTCCAGCCGAATGGCGTTGACCCCAACGGCTTCGCAGTCAGGAAAGGGCGCCACATAAACTGGAAGACGCCTCGACCACGCCGATGCAAAGAGATTCACGCCCGGAGTCCCGAACATTCGGCATAGCCAACGGAAGGAGTCGGCATCGATCGTCCACTCCGAGGACAGGGGACGGAACCGAGACAGGCCGTCCGCCAGGACGTTGGACACCCCCCGGACATGAACCGCTAGGAGAGCCAAACCCCGAGAACTCAGCAGACGAGTCACCCGAAGCAACCAGCCCCAAAGAGCCAAGGATCGCATCGAACCCCCTCGGTTCAAACAATGAACCACCGGGGTGCAGTCCGAATGGAGCCGAATCGTCGATCCGCGAGCGACTCGAATCCTCCGGAGTGACATCCACACTGCCGCGAACTCCTGCACTGTGCTGTGAGCCCGACGGAAAGACAGAACCCACCGTCCCTGGCCGGCCTGGTGAGCACTGGTCACAAAACCCCAACCAAGAGACGACGCGTCCGTGTACACATCGAGCGAGGGCACGGGAAGGTGCCAAGGCACCGAACCCCGAAAAACCCGAAGAGGAAGCCGGCGACGCAGCAACTGACGCAAAGCCCCTGCAGGTCGAACCCAACGATCGCGAGAGAGGCGGAAGGGACGGCCCCGAAGGAACCAGAACAGCCGACGAAGCCACACCCAACCCAGCGGGTAGACCATCATGGCAAAGTTCAGGCTCCCACACAAACTCTCGAGCAACCACCTTGTGACCCGCGAACCCCTCAGAAACGGGCGAAGGTGGGACCGCAGGCGCAAGAGAGCCACCGGAGGAAGAGACAAGGAAGCAGTCCGAGCGTCCCAAACCAGACTCAGCCAAGACCGAACCTGAGAGGGAACCAGATGGGACTTCCTCCAGTTCACCAAGAACCCGAACCTGGCGAGCTGGGAAAGAACCAAATCCCTGGCGAGCAGACATGCGGACCGGCTGGGAGCCCAAACCAGCCAGTCGTCGAGATAGGCCAGCACCCGAACACCTAGCAGACGCAGGCGGGCCACCACGACCCGAGTGAGGCGTGTGAAAGCGCGTGGCGCCAGACTCAACCCAAAGGGAAGACAACGAAAGCGGTAACCTTGACGCCCCACAACAAAACCGAGCCAGTCCCTGAACTCCGGATGAACCGGGACGTGCCAATACGCGTCCTTGAGATCCAGGGACACCATCCAAGCACCCCTCTCCAAGAGAAGACGGACCTGGGACAGCGTAGTCATCCGAAAGGAGGGGCACAACACCCACGGGTTCAGACGGTTTAGTGAAAGACTTGCGCAAGGATAAGAATCAATTGGAAACAAATTGCAAAGCCATGGAAGAAGAAAATAAACTCTTAAAAATAGCTTTGGAAGAAGTTAAAGTAAATTTAAACATAAATGACTACAATAGGTTAGGCAAGGAAATTCAACAGGAGAAACAGCTTTTGTCAGCACAGATGGAGGAAGTTACACAGGGAATAGAACAGTGCAAGAAAGATATGCAACTCACTTATGCACAAGTGGCCAAGGAGAAGGAAAAAATAGAAGAAGCAGTAAAGGAAGTCAAACACTGCAGCAACCAAGATAAAACAAACATTAGGCTAGAAGTGAGGAAAGAATTGGCATCTAACCCGAAGTTGGTGCAAAACACAGTTGATCGGAGTAAGTCCCTGATCATTTTTGGCTGCAAAGAAAAGGCGATAACATCTAGGTCAGAAAGAGCTGTAGAAGAAGCTAAAGTAGTAGATAAAATTGTTGGCCTCGTGGAAGGTCTTACAAACAGAGAGAATGTGTGCGACTACAGGAGAATAGGCAGGTACGTAAAAGGGAAAGATCGACCTTTGAGGATCACCCTAAACGGTGCCAAACAGATGGAAGAAGTACTAAGGAATGCTAGAAAATTGCAAAGGGATGAGGATGGGAAAGGGTGGTCGTTAAGACGAGATCTTTCAAAAGAAGATAGAGAGAAGCTGAAACTGAACCTCGCCGAGGCAAAACATTTAAATGAGAGCAGGAATGAAGAAGAAATAAATTCTTTTTTCTACAAAGTGATAGGGGTAGGCAAACCAGTAAAGTGGTACATAAAGGCAAACCAACAAAATCAATAGAGAGAGGGGGAGTGAAGAATAAGGAGAGGGGGAACAAGTTCCTGAAGATTGCATACACCAACATAGATGGAGTGAGATCGAAGATACTGGAGTTAAGTGATGTAATACAGCTGCAGACACCAGACATTGTTGCACTCACGGAGACAAAACTTGAAGATGTAATTTTAAATGAGGTCATATTCCCAAGGGGCTACTCAATTTGGAGACGGGACAGAAAAATTAGGAAAGGCGGTGGCGTTGCTGTGCTGGTAAAAGAACACCTAAAGGTGAAGGAAATAATGACTGCCAATCCACAAGAAGTTGACATAATAGCACTAGAGATCTGCTATGAGGATGATAAACTAATGATGATAAATGCATATAGTCCACCGCCAAGCAGCACATGGTCAAAGGAGGAGCTAGATAGTAAACGTGAAGGTCTTATAACAATAATGAGAGAGATTATAGCGAGAGCGGATAACGATAGATCACGACTGTTGATAGTCGGTGACTTCAACTTGAAATCTATAGACTGGGAAGCATATGAAGCTAAAACAGAAGATTTTTGGACCTGTAAATTTGTAGACCTCATCCTGGAAACATTCTTGTATCAACATGTTAAACAAGCTACGAGGATGAGGGAAGGGGACGTTCCCTCCATGCTAGATTTGATATTTACCAGGAAGGAGGAAGAGATATTTGACATTCAGTACCTTCCTCCCTTGGGTAAAAGTGACCATGTCTTTTTGGGAATAAAGTATGCAATGCGTTATAAGCTGGAAGAAAATAAGGAGGTTGAAGCAGTTGAAAAACCAGACTTCAGGAGAGGACATTATGGTGACCTTAGAAATTTTTTTAGTGAGTATAATTGGACAGACTTGATGCTAGGCAAGGAAGTGAATGAGATGTATGGCAAGTTTTGTGAAATATATGATAAAGGCACAAAAAAATTTATACCAAAACAGAGATGCAGGACCAGAAAACAGGATTGGTTCGACAGAAATTGTGAGAGGGCAAGAGACCAAAAGACACAAAAATGGAATCAGTATAGGAAGAGGCCAAACCCCCAAACATACCAGCGATACAAAGATGCGAGAAACAATTATACAGCAGTAAGGAGAGAGGCAGAAAGAAATTTTGAAAAAGGGATAGCAGATAAATGTAAAACAGAACCGGGCCTATTCTACAAATTCATAAACAACAAATTGCAGGTAAAGGATAATATCCAGAGGTTGGAAATGGGAAACAGATTCACGGAAAATGAAAAGGAAATGTGTGAAACATTAAATGAAAAGTTCCAAAGTGTGTTTGTACAAAATGAAATCTTCAGAGAACCAGACACAATAAGAATTCCAGAGAACAACATAGAGCGGATAGAGGTGTCTAGAGATGAAGTGGAAAATATGCTAAAGGAGCTCGGGAGGAACAAAGCAGCTGGCCCAGATGGCGTTTCACCATGGGTTCTGAGAGAATGTGCATCTGAGCTCAGCATTCCACTTCACCTGATCTTTCAGGCATCCCTGTGTACAGGAATCGTAGCAGACGTGTGGAAACAGGCTAACATAGTTCCAATCTACAAAAGTGGCAGCAGGGAAGACCCCCTCAATTATAGACCTGTATCATTGACAAGTGTAATAGTGAAAGTATTGGAAAAGCTAATCAAAACTAAATGGGTAGAACACCTGGAGAGAAATGATATAATATCAGACAGACAGTATGGTTTTCGATCAGGAAGATCCTGTGTATCGAATTTACTCAGTTTCTATGATCGGGCCACAGAGATATTACAGGAAAGAGATGGCTGGGTTGACTGCATCTATCTGGACCTAAAAAAGGCTTTCGACAGAGTTCCACATAAGAGGTTGTTCTGGAAACTGGAAAATATTGGAGGGGTGACAGGTAAGCTTCTATCATGGATGAAAAATTTTCTGACTGATAGAAAAATGAGGGCAGTAATCAGAGGCAATGTATCGGAATGGAGAAATGTCACAAGTGGAGTACCACAGGGTTCAGTTCTTGCACCAGTGATGTTTATTGTGTACATAAATGATCTACCAGTTGGTATACAGAATTATATGAACATGTTTGCTGATGATGCTAAGATAATAGGAAGGATAAGAAATTTAGATGATTGTCATGCCCTTCAAGAAGACCTGGACAAAATAAGTATATGGAGCACCACTTGGCAAATGGAATTTAATGTTAATAAATGTCATGTTATGGAATGTGGAATAGGAGAACATAGACCCCACACAACCTATATATTATGTGAGAAATCTTTAAAGAATTCTGATAAAGAAAGAGATCTAGGAGTGGTTCTAGATAGAAAACTATCACCTGAGGACCACATTAAGAATATTGTGCAAGGAGCCTATGCAATGCTTTCTAACTTCAGAATTGCATTTAAATACATGGATGGCGATATACTAAAGAAGTTGTTCATGACTTTTGTTAGGCCAAAGCTAGAATATGCAGCTGTTGTGTGGTGCCCATATCTTAAGAAGCACATCAACAAACTGGAAAAGGTGCAAAGACATGCTACTAAGTGGCTCCCAGAACTGAAGGGCAAGAGCTACGAGGAGAGGTTAGAAGCATTAAATATGCCAAAACTAGAAGACAGAAGAAAAAGAGGTGATATGATCACTACGTACAAAATAGTAACAGGAATTGATAAAATCGACAGGGAAGACTTCCTGAGACCTGGAACTTCAAGAACAAGAGGCCATAGATTTAAACTAGCTAAACACAGATGCCGAAGAAATATAAGAAAATTCACCTTCGCAAATAGAGTGGTAGACGGTTGGAACAAGTTAAGTGAGAAGGTGGTGGAGGCCAAGACCGTCAGTAGTTTCAAAGCGTTATATGACAAAGAGTGCTGGGAAGACGGGACACCACGAGCGTAGCTCTCATCCTGTAACTACACTTAGGTAATTACACTTAGGTAATTACGGGACAAGTCCAGAATGAACCGGAGGTCCGCGCAGTCCTGTTTCGGAACCGGAAACAGACGGGGAAACCCACCTGAGGGACGACGTTGTTTCGTCTACGCCCAAGCAAACCCACTCCAAGATGACCTGACAGAGCGCAGGAGAAGAGGCCTGCCCCGCAAGCCCTGAACTCCCCAAGGGAGGAAGAGCCACCCAACGCCACCACAGGCCGCGCAAAACGACCCGAAAAGCCCATGAATTGTGGGACCAGGCGTGGGCAAACCGAGCGAGCCGCCCCCCCCCCTCCATCGCCCCGTCAATGGGGCGAACCGCAAAAGGGCCGACGCACCTTGCGAGAACCAAGGCGGCGAACAGGTCGGAGCCCACTCCGTCCAGCAACAGCCAGAACCGAAGGCGCCGTCAGCCCCGAATCTGGCACCAAAGGCCTACCCCGACGAAAAGTCCCCCGAGCCCTGGCACGACCCTTCCGGGAAGGCCCCCCACGAGCCCCCCGGAGCGACAACTAACCGTGGCTGCCTGCAGATACTGCCCCACCGCAGTCTCCGTTTACAGCAACGGACAAAAGGACGAAGATAAACGAAGAGCCAGGGCCCAGGCGGACTCCAAGGAGGAAGTTAGCACCACCTGACGACATGCGAGGCGAGAAGCATAGAACCACGAAACCGCATCACGCAGGATGGGTGCGAAGAGCTTCAACAAAGCAGACGATGCCCGCACAGCCGAGGGCAGTGCACCAGACCCAGCTGCGGCCCCAAGCGCTCCCACATCCAACTCGAGCCAATCCGAGGATAGCTCCAGAAGGGAAAAGAAATGCAGAGCCGAAGCAAGCAGGCCACGAGTCCGCAAATCCTCCGCAATCAAGGCAGTCGAGAGGGAAGGAACCTGCACGTAAAGCTGCATGACACCAACATCCCGCGGAAGGGCAGGGGCGAACAAACAAGCATTCAGATGCTCGAAAGCGCCCCCCAGGAAAACCTGCAACGCCAAGGAAACTTCTCGCCACTCAAGCGCACAGGACCGACAGAACGTGTGCCAAGCCTCCAACGAAAAGAGAGGACAGTCTGCCAACCAGGACGACTCCGGAACCTCATAACGAAACCAGCACGAACCTGGAGATCCGTACACGAAGGAACGAGGATCCATCAGGAAGGCATAATCCGGGTCACGCAAGAGGTAAGCCGCCAAGGCCTCCCGCACCTCCGAAGCCGAAACACGGAAAGCGGGAAACCTCTGGAAAGACGGAACCGAAGAACCCTCGGGATCACGGAACCTAACTCGGGGAGGGGTGGACACCAAATCCAATTCGTACGCGGAGGGACCGAAAGAGAACCCCTCTCCTTGTAACAACAAGCCCCGCTCGGAGGGCAAAAAAACCCAGGCGAGGTCCAATGGGGCCCAAGGCCCCCAAGCCAACCCCTCCCCAACCCCAGGAACCTCACCCAGAGGGCCCGGGGCCGAGCCGTCCTCCTGAGCCCCCACCCCCAAAGAAAAGGTGGGAGCAGCCGACAAAGCAGGAACAAAGGGGGGCCCACTGGCCAGACCCAGAAGCTTCGGCAGAAGGACCAGGCTCGAATGCCTCCGCCACTGCCCCAGAAGGGGACACCCCCGAGACTGCCTGAGTCTCACAACCGACTAAACCCTGCCCCGGCTCCGAAACCCTCAGACGTTTAGGAGCCGGCAGCAGGATGGGGGGGGGGACCGAACGAGCAACAGAAGGGAAAGGACTTGGAGGGGCAGACGGAACCAGAGCCGAAGCGACCCCCACCCCCAAGTCCGGGTCCCTATAATCAAAACGGGGCAGTCTCGGGGCATCCGGGGCAGCAACCAACCTAGCGCATTGCAGCAACCTAAATCGAGCATGCAACGCCTCAGCTACCCTCACCCGCATATCAGGCGCAGTAGCCTGGGTGAACTGGAGTACGTACAGACAACACACGTCGCACGACTCTGGGTCAAAACAATCACCGACCCAACAGGCAGCATGGCGGAGGCAAAACCGGTGAGTGTCCCCCTGAGACAAGGGGACAGAGCAACCGTCAAACTCGCAGGACGTGAGGGGGGACTCAGGGGACACATCCATCAGACCACGTAGCCCCTGTGGGGTTTTCCAGGGCCCTTAGCCTTGATAACACGCTAAGAGAAGCCCAGGCAGGGTACTGCGATCCGGCACCCAAAACTACCAACAAACTGCTATAGCTGAACCCCCGGGACGTGTACACTCACGGGGGCCAAGCGGGGAGGACCACCAAGTAGACAATCTGGAGACAAACCCCAAGAACAGCGATGGGGGATCAAACAGGCAGACCCCCCCCACCAGGTAAAAACAAAAGTAAAACCCCGCAAGAGGACAACATACCCTTGCCGCTGTTATTGGTGAAAACTAGCTGTGCAGTACCCCGTGCCCCTGCCAGCGACAAAAACTACCCCCTACCCAGAGACAAACTAGGGCAAGAAAAAAACCCAGCTGACCCCAAGGGCGGCCAAGTACCGAGCAGTACACGGCACAGCGGAGGTAGACCCCAAGGCGACCCAGGGAAGGTAGCCCTAAGCCCCAAGGGCAGTACTTACAGGGCACCTAGGGAAGATAACCCTAGGTGCATGCAGCCCGAGCACCGTGGAATAATACTCCTGGCCCACACACCACCGGAAGGGACAGCTCAGACCACCAGGAACAGAACTGCAACTGCAAACAGGAGCCAGAGGCACGACCGCACCAGATCCCATCAGCCTGAGAACTAATGGTTGTGTCGCCGATGGTGGGGTCTGGGGCTCCCCTCTTCCCCCTCCAGGGGAGGGGGGGGGGTTGCGCAGACAGCGGCGTGGCGACATGATGACGTCATGAGGGCTAATTTTCGTTTGGGGAGTTCTGTCCACCTGTTCGGTCTTCGGTCGCAATAGTTTACCAGAATAGGGGTTTGTTTTGGGGCACCTACCTTTCTGGGTGCCTGTCCCGGTCGATGGCAGACATAGAATGCTCCCAATCATAAGGGGGGTCTCTATAGGCCATTGCTCCTCGTGCCTCTCTAGAGGGGGCCAGGTTCTGGCTCGTGGTCTCCGCTAGGCAAGAACTCCATGCATTGACTGATGCCAGAAAGTTATACATATCCATTCAGCCTGGATAGCTCCGGGGAGACGACGGGGCTCCCCCCCCCCCCCAGAAAAACAAAAAACAAAAAAAAAAAAAATGAGGATTTACTGGGCACCAATCCTTAGATGTAGCCTCTGTTTAACCAGCAATAAATGGGTACCTGGTTGTTAAACGATTTGGGGGGTCGTATTCCGGGGAAAATAAGGATTAAGGACTTGCCCGAAATGCTGTGTGCTAGTGGCTGTACAAGAATATAAGAACTCTTGTATATATAAATAAATAAATAAAAACCAGCGTTGACTGTAATGAAACGCCATTTTCTGGGTGAGCCCCGGAGGCTCTCTGGAGCTTATCGGGCTAAAGTATTTTATATTAGATCGGGACATTAGCTATGGAATTCAGACCTACCAGGGACCATGAGCCAGAACCTGGCCTCTTCAGAGAGGTTTCAGGGAGCAATGGCCCTGGAAAAACCTCCCCTGTGGTTGGGGTTTTCCTTATCTGCAATCGACCGGGGTTAGGCCACCCAAAAAGGTAGGCATAATAAAACACACCCCACATGGTAAGAAGTTAAGAACAAAAACCAAACAGAGAGGTAGAACTCCCTTCAATCCCAAGGAAACTATCAAACAAGCAAACGTAACACACTACTGCCGTGCCGCGCGTCAACGCAGCCTTCCCCTCCCCGAGAGGGGAAGGGGTCGGCCCCAGACCTCACCACGCTGGTTGCATAGCACTCCAGTTCGGAAGCTAAGCTTCAATCAACGCAAAAAAAATGCTGACCAGTGGGAGGGAGGGTTGCCAGGGAGCCTCCCGAGCTAACTCAGAATGTAATGAAATGCTCAATTGGCATTTCATTACATTCAACGCTGGTTTTCTGAGGGGAGTCCCTACGACTCCCTGGAGCTACATATCCAAAGAGAAGGATAAGAGAGGGCTGAACCGGGAGGCGGCTGCCACAAACTCCACAACGCGAAGTCAAGACAACAAGCTGCAACTTACAGCCCAAAGCCACACAAGAACGCCCAAGAGCAGCCACGCCCACAAAATAACAGGCGGCCAGGACCCTGTGCGACCTCCAAATCCCCGCACCCGAATATGAACCAAGACATGTTACCAAACACGGCAGTCAAAGCTGCAAACGGCCGAATGGCACAGGCGCGAGGAAAGACCGCATGCTGGCTAGACTGAATAACCCTGCGGACGACCTGGGAGACCCTGAGCCCTGGAACTGGGAACGAAGGAAACTGGATCAAACCAAAGCACGTCCCCAGCCACAACAACCGAGGCACGCAGGTAACGGCGAAGAGCCGCAACTGGACACAACACATGATGCACCCCTGGCCGAACCAACCAAGCATCAATAACCCAAGGACCCCTGGAAAGCTGCAATCTCGTTCTTCGCCAGTAAAGGCGGAGAAGGCTGCAAATGTACAAACCTACCACCAGGACCAAAAGAGCAGAAACCCCTGCGCCTCAGGGGAGCAGGAAGCTCCCGACCGACCCCCAGAGGCTAATGCTAACAAAAACAGGGCCCTAGAAAAACAATCTTGATTGAAGGGGCCACCACAAACCGAGGAGAGGAAAGATTAGAGATCACCCTGACCAAAGACCAGGACGGCTCAGGAAGTGCATGAGCAGGCCGGAGGTGAAACTAAGAATGAGAAAGCATACGAAACAGGCCAGAAGTGAAGTTCACCCCGAACACAAGCTGGAGCGGCTCCGCCAGCGTCGCACGATACGAGGCAACAGTAATAAGCATCAAATGATGGTCCTGAAAAAACCAAGAAAGGACAAGACAACCTGATCCGAAAGAGAAGACAACCTACGAAGAGCAAGAAAATGACAGAAAGAAACGCCAGGAAACTATATACTTGCAGGTGGGACACCATCCACCGAGACCACGCCGACACGAAGACGTCCATGTCCGGGAGTCCGTACATCCGGCAGAGCCTACGAAACCAGTCAGCGATGACAGGCCATTCCATGAACAGAGGAATAAACCGAGACAGGCCATCTGCCAGAACGTTGGACACTCCCAGAACATGAACTGCACGGAGAGTCAAACCCCGAGAATCCAGTAGACGAGCCACTCGAAGGGACCAACCCCAAAGAAGCAAGGACCAAAGAGAACCCCTGTCCCCCCTGACGTGGAATTCTCCACGTCAGGACCCGGGGCCGTGCCGTCCTCCAATCCCTCTGCCTCTTGAGAAAAAGCAGAGTCCACCGGAAAAGCAGGGATGAAGGGGGCCCACTGGCATGGCCCAAAAGCTCTGGCAGGAGGACCAAGCTTGAATGCCTCCACCGCCGATCCGGAAGGGGCAATCCCCGAAGCCGCCTGAGTCTCACTCCCAGTATAATTCAGCAGGGCAGCTGTGGGGCATCCAGAAAGGCAACCAACCTCACACCTTGCTGCAACCTGAACCTTGAATGCAACGCTAAAGCTGCCTGCACCCGAATATCAGTCTCAGTGGACTGGGTGAATGGAGTACAGCAAAGTACACCACTCGCAGGAATGCAGGTCATAGGTGTCACTGACCTTGACAGGCAGCAAGGCGGAGGCAGACGGTGAGTGTCACCCTGAGACAAAGGGACAGAGCAGCCTTCAAACTCACACAAGGCAAGGTGGGACTCAGAGATCTCCTACATTGAACCACTGAGCCCCAAAGGGGGTTTCCAGGGCCCTTAGGCTGACTGCTAAGGGAAGCCCAGGTGAGGTACTGCTAACCGGTTATCCCAGAGCTACCAAGCAAACAACTAAAAGCTGAACCCCTGCGACATGTGCAAGCACGGGGACCTAGTGGAGGGCCACCAAAATGCTACAAGTGGTCCTACTGCCACACCAGGCAGATCTCCACCAGGCAAAACAAAACAAAAAGAAAAGAAAAACCCCGCAAAAGCAAAATGTCTCCAGGTGAACAGAACCAGTCGCTATGCGTATATCAGACAGCTGCACAGTACCTCACGTCCCAGCCAGCAACAAAACTACCTTCTACCCAAGGTCAAACAGGAGTAAGAACCTCCCCAGCTGAACCTCCAATGGTGGGCAATCACCGAGCAGCGACAGAACCACACAGAGGTAGCTGCTCCTGAATGGCTCATGGAAGATAACCCTGAGGCCGCAAAGATAGTACTTACGGGGCACCTCGGGAAGGTAGCCCTAGGTGCATGCAACTCCAGTACTCTTGTGTTACTTCTAGCTCACACGTCACCAAAACAGAGCAACAACACCGCACTGGAACATTGCGCAAAGAGTGGAGCCAGAGCGGTCAACCATCAACACAATAGCCTCTTGAAATGAGGAGAGTTGCCGGCATGGAGGTCTGGGACCTCCTGTCCTCCTCCCGGGGAAGGGGGGGTTGCGCAGACAGATGCGTGGCGGTTGTGGTGACGTTATGTTTGTTTCCTTGTTTTTAAATGGGGAGTTCTGTTTGCTAGTTCAGCTTTCGGTTTGCCATTTTTGACCAGCAGTAGTTTGTTTTGAGATTCCTACCTTTCTGAGTGCCTGACCTGGTAGATGGCAGACAAAGACTGCTTCCAATTACACGGGGGTGTCTTTACGCATTGCCCCTTGTGCCTCTCTAGAGGGGGCCAGGTTCTGGCTCTGGTCCCCAGTAGGCTTAGAACTCCTTCAATTGACTGTTGCCACGGTCTAATATATACACATCAGCCCGGTATAGCACCGGGGAGCCGAAGGGACTCTCCACAGAAAAACGTTCTTATTTTTAAAAAAATTTGTCTAAAATCAATTTCTGAAAATATTTTTATTAAAGCTTCACGACACTCAAACTAATAAGTTGGAGATACGTTTAACATTTTTAAGTTATTTTTACATAATTTGAATATTTTTCGGTACCAGGCCCCCAATATGTACTGTAATATGTGCAGTCTAAGGGTTAAAACCACTGCACTGCGCCAAACAACAAATCTCGTTTTGAGAGTTGCGCATTTTTTTTTTTTTACTTAGGCTATATTTTAATGTTTTTTTAATATTTTCACCACTCTGTGTTTTGAAATGAAAATAGTTGAGTTTGGAAAAATTTTGACATTAACTTTACCTGACCATTTATAAAAACAACAAAAATATGTCCTTAACCCTTAAAGTGCGCATCACTTCATATGAAGTGTAAATCGTTTTACCAGTCAACTGCGCTTCACTTCATATGAAGTGTATGGGTACCGCGCACGATTTGAATGGCCCGCGGTGTAGCTGGGGGTCCCATACGCTGCCCAGGGGCTCTAGTAAACAGCGGCCATTTTGAAAAAAAATCCAGCTCACGCTCCGATGGCATGGGAGGCCTCAGTTTAGCGAGAGTCACCATGGCGAGCGCACGGTCAAACGCCTCACGAGCACGCATCACTCAGTCCCTCACCCCAGAGCAAATAGCCCACGAATTATTCTCTGAAGGTGAAGAAAGTGTGTTTGACGATTCAGACAACGATGAGGATTATACACAGTTGTCGGGAGATAGTAGCAGCAGCAGTGAAAGTGAGAATGACCGCCATGCCATGGCGAGGCCTATACGCTCTCCCATGCCTCCTCGCCCATTTTCTACCCCAATTCTACCACGACCTCACAGTTCCTGTGGATATTTTCTGTTTGAGGGTGACGAGTCAGAGGGAGGTGACTCCTTTTCTGGGTTTAGTGACTCAGATCAAAGTTTTATTGAGCCTGTGGCTGGTACCAGTGGTGTAACTGGGCGAGAAATTGTCGCGTCAGCAGCATCTCGCCCAGCCAAGCGCCACCGCATAGCACCAAATGAGGGACCAAGACCCTCGTGTTCACGTGCACCCACCTCACGTGCACGTAGCCGCCGTGCTTCTCGCAGACGGTATTCAGCTCCTGGTCGCCGGTATGCATCGCTTCCTCGCCGTCTTTCCTCTGCATCTCGCAGGACACCTGGTGTACTTGAGTGGAGTGATGGTGACGATTTTATTCCTAATATTCCTCACTTTGACGATAAAGATGTAGGGATTACAAACCTTTTCCCTAATCAAGGTGAGGACATGGCTGAGATGGAATATTTTACAGCATTCTATGATGAACCACTCATGGAATACATTGTACACCAAACGAACCTGCATGCTGCTTACCTGATTGAGAGGGAAATCACAGAATTTTCACGACTGCAGCGTTGGAAAAATACCACAGTGGCGGAAATGTATGTGTTTTTGGCACTCTGTTTGTTGATGAAGCACTGTCACAAACATGCAATAAATGACTATTGGAGCAAGGACAAGACAATACCAACACCTTTATTCGGGAAATATATGTCACGAGACAGGTTTCAGATACTCCTCAGGTGTCTACATTTTGGAAGTGTTCAGGACCGAACACCTGATGATAGACTGTGGCGAGTGAGGCACTACATGAACGATGTTATTGGAAAATTCAGAGATTTTTACGTACCAGCACAGAAGCTGGTGGTTGATGAATCTCTCATACTTTTCAAGGGACGTGTTCCATTCAAACAGTACATTCCCTCAAAACGAAACCGATTTGGCCTGAAATTTTTTGTTCTTTGTGATTGTGAGACAGGATACGTGTTACACATGATTCTGTACTCGGCTAGTGATGTAGACATTCCCGGTAACGACGAACATGGATTCTCGGGGAGTGTAGTGAAGACCATCATGGCTCCGTGGATGAACAAGGGACACATTTTATACACAGATAATTACTATACAAGTCCCTTGCTAGCTCGGTTCTTGCTAGAAAATAGAACCGGATTGGTTGGTACAGTAAAGCCACAACGAAGGGAAATGCCTGTGTTTGACAACGACATTGCAGTTGGTGAGTGTCAGAGAAGGAAAAGTGATAACATTCTGTCAGTTCGGTGGAAAGACAAAAGAGAGGTGAACTTGTTGACAACAATTCATGATGGAACAATGGTGAACAGTGGGAAAGTGAGCCATAAAACAAACGCACCACTATATAAGCCAGACTGTGTTTTAGACTATAATATCAACATGCGGTTGATTGATAAATCAGACATGATGATTGGCACTGCAGAGTGTGTGCGGAAGACATGTAGGTGGACGAAAAAAGTGTTCTTCCATCTTGTGGACATGAGCATGCTGAACTGTTTCAACATGTACCTTGTGAGAACTGGACGTAAGCCCACTTTCCGTGACTTTGTATTTGATGCTGCAATACAGTTATTAGGAAAGTTTGCAAAAGATGTCCCAGGTATTCAGCGGCCCATCATAAACCCACTGTTGCAGCATGCTGGTACTCCACGCCTCGCTCACACTGAAGGCTTCCTAGCACACAAACTTAAGTATTTGCCACCTGGTGTGAAGCGTGCAATAGCCCAACGTGATTGCTTGGTGTGTAAAACAACGACACGTAGAGACAAGAAACGGAAGCTTGTGCAAACATGGTGTGAAACGTGTGGTATCCCATTATGTGCTGTCGACTGCTTCAATGACTACCACAGTCTAGAAATCTTCTAAGTGTGCTTCAAAGTGTGTATAGCGTGTGCGAGTGTGTAAATATGTAAACATATAAGCAGAACATATAATATAATAGACTGTAATGACATATTATATTGCCGTAATTGAAAACATTTGTGTGCGCCTGTGTATACTCAAATATGCAACAATTATTGATACAAAATATGTTCAAACAGTATTTGAAACACAATTAGTGAAAAAAAATTAGATAAAATGCGCTTAGACATTGTAAATAAATAGCGCGAAAATATATTTGTGGCAACTCTGGCTGTTTGAGGACCGCGCTTTATCTCCCGGGCGTGTACTGCATGAGCGACCATGCAGATTGTGACGTCATCGCAGAGCTTCTCGGCTCTATTGCAACAAAAGTAAGTACAATAGAATTTTTTTTTTATTTTTCCCGTGATCAGTGAACAGAACTTAACAGATTAGCAAAAAAAAAAAATTTTTTTTTTTTTCAAAATGACATGCGCCTGTGTGGATAGCAGGATATTAGACCCCGAGCATGTTAAGGGTTAACCCTTAACATGCTCGGGGTCTAATATCCTGCCATCCGCACAGGTGCATGTCATTTTGAAAAAAAAAAAAATTTTTTTTTTTTGCTAATCTGTTAAGTTCTGTTCACTGATCACGGGAAAAATAAAAAAAAAATTCTATTGTACTTACTTTTGTTGCAATAGAGCCGAGAAGCTCTGTGATGACGTCACAATCTGCATGTTCGCTCATGCAGTACACGCCCGGGAGGTGTTGCGCGCGGTCCTCAAACAGCCAGAGTTGCCACAAATATATTTTCGCGCTATTTATTTACAATGTCTAAGCGCATTTTATCTAATTTTTTTTCACTAATTGTGTTTCAAATACTGTTTGAACATATTTTGTATCAATAATTGTTGCATATTTGAGTATACACAGGCGCACACAAATGTTTTCAATTACGGCAATATAATATGTCATTACAGTCTATTATATTGTATGTTCTGCTTATATTTGTATATATTTACACACACGCACATGCTATCTGCTTATATGTTTACATATTTACACACTCGCACACGCTATACACACTTTGAAGCACACTTAGAAGATTTCTAGACTGTGGTAGTCATTGAAGCAGTCGACAGCACATAATGGGATACCACACGTTTCACACCATGTTTGCACAAGCTTCCGTTTCTTGTCTCTACGTGTCGTTGTTTTACACACCAAGCAATCACGTTGGGCTATTGCACGCTTCACACCAGGTGGCAAATACTTAAGTTTGTGTGCTAGGAAGCCTTCAGTGTGAGCGAGGCGTGGAGTACCAGCATGCTGCAACAGTGGGTTTATGATGGGCCGCTGAATACCTGGGACATCTTTTGCAAACTTTCCTAATAACTGTATTGCAGCATCAAATACAAAGTCACGGAAAGTGGGCTTACGTCCAGTTCTCACAAGGTACATGTTGAAACAGTTCAGCATGCTCATGTCCACAAGATGGAAGAACACTTTTTTCGTCCACCTACATGTCTTCCGCACACTCTCTGCAGTGCCAATCATCATGTCTGATTTATCAATCAACCGCATGTTGATATTATAGTCTAAAACACAGTCTGGCTTATATAGTGGTGCGTTTGTTTTATGGCTCACTTTCCCACTGTTCACCATTGTTCCATCATGAATTGTTGTCAACAAGTTCACCTCTCTTTTGTCTTTCCACCGAACTGACAGAATGTTATCACTTTTCCTTCTCTGACACTCACCAACTGCAATGTCGTTGTCAAACACAGGCATTTCCCTTCGTTGTGGCTTTACTGTACCAACCAATCCGGTTCTATTTTCTAGCAAGAACCGAGCTAGCAAGGGACTTGTATAGTAATTATCTGTGTATAAAATGTGTCCCTTGTTCATCCACGGAGCCATGATGGTCTTCACTACACTCCCCGAGAATCCATGTTCGTCGTTACCGGGAATGTCTACATCACTAGCCGAGTACAGAATCATGTGTAACATGTATCCTGTCTCACAATCACAAAGAACAACAAATTTCAGGCCAAATCGGTTTCGTTTTGAGGGAATGTACTGTTTGAATGGAACACGTCCCTTGAAAAGAATGAGAGATTCATCAACCACCAGCTTCTGTGCTGGTACGTAAAAATCTCTGAATTTTCCAATAACATCGTTCATGTAGTGCCTCACTCGCCACAGTCTATCATCAGGTGTTCGGTCCTGAACACTTCCAAAATGTAGACACCTGAGGAGTATCTGAAACCTGTCTCGTGACATATATTTCCCGAATAAAGGTGTTGGTATTGTCTTGTCCTTGCTCCAATAGTCATTTATTGCATGTTTGTGACAGTGCTTCATCAACAAACAGAGTGCCAAAAACACATACATTTCCGTCACTGTGGTATTTTTCCAACGCTGCAGTCGTGAAAATTCTGTGATTTCCCTCTCAATCAGGTAAGCAGCATGCAGGTTCGTTTGGTGTACAATGTATTCCATGAGTGGTTCATCATAGAATGCTGTAAAATATTCCATCTCAGCCATGTCCTCACCTTGATTAGGGAAAAGGTTTGTAATCCCTACATCTTTATCGTCAAAGTGAGGAATATTAGGAATAAAATCGTCACCATCACTCCACTCAAGTATACCAGGCGTCCTGCAAGATGCAGAGGAAAGACGGCGAGGAAGCGATGCATACCGGCGACCAGGAGCTGAATACCGTCTGCGAGAAGCACGGCGGCTACGTGCACGTGAGGTGGGTGCACGTGAGGTGGGTGCACGTGAGGTGGATGCACGTGAACACGAGGGTCTTGGTCCCTCATGTGGTGCCATGCGGTGGCGCTTGGCCGGGTGAGATGCTGCTGACGCGACAATTTCTCGCCCAGTTACACCACTGGTACCAGCCACAGGCTCAATAAAACTTTGATCTGAGTCACTAAACCCAGAAAAGGAGTCACCTCCCTCTGACTCGTCACCCTCAAACAGAAAATATCCACAGGAACTGTGAGGTCGTGGTAGAATTGGGGTAGAAACTGGGCGAGGAGGCATGGGAGAGCGTATAGGCCTCGCCATGGCATGGCGGTCATTCTCACTTTCACTGCTGCTGCTACTATCACCCGACAACTGTGTATAATCCTCATCGTTGTCTGAATCGTCAAACACACTTTCTTCACCTTCAGAGAATAATTCGTGGGCTATTTGCTCTGGGGTGAGGGACTGAGTGGTGCGTGCCCGTGAGGCGTTTGACCGTGCGCTCGCCATGGTGACTCTCGCTAAACTGAGGCCTCCCATGCCTTCGGATCGTGAGCGGGATTTTTTTTCAAAATGGCCGCTGTTTACTAGAGCCCCTGGGCAGCGTATGGGACCCCCAGCTACACCGCGGGCCATTCAAATCGTGCGCGGTACCCATAATCTTCATATGAAGTGAAGCGCAGTTGACTGGTAAAACGATTTACACTTCATATGAAGTGATGCGCACTTTAAGGGTTAATAATTGCACTATGAAGTTTTCACCAAAAACAGGTGCATAGTACAGGGGTTAAGGCGGTGTTTTTGGTGGCTCTTACCACCAGTTGTTAGACTTCATGCTCTTCTCCAGAGGTAGGGGTTCGGCTCTTTTGGCCCTCGTAGGCATTTTCATCGTTTGCAACCGTCTCCTCCTTTTCTGGTAAAGAATGAGTGGGCAGGCTTCCAGAGGGGTCCTTTGGTTATTGATTGTTGGTTGATTCAGCCAGGGTGCATCATCTGCCGAGTCCAATTGCAACAATTTGTCGCTACCTCATGCCATTACCTCAGCTTCGGTGGAGGCTCTTGGGGTTGATCCAGTCTCCTTGATACCGTATTCCAAAGGTTTGTGTCTGCCTAGTTGTTCGGTATCATCAACTTACAGTCTGCCCTCAGTCCTATGATGTTTGCAAATATTCTTCGCTTACACCTGCCATTTCTAATATATCTTGGATGGATATTCGGGTTTGGGGGTTTTGGCGGACTAACTGGGTCATGGTGGCCAAGTATTTAATCAATGTTCCTGGACTTCTTTGGTTTTGTGTTGCCCCGGGTTGTGATTCCTGGCTGTTGGTCTCTAATTCGCCTTGGTGCCTCTCCTCCTTTTTGGTAAGTCTCTCTAATTTTTCTCCATGGTTATTTAGTTACAAGGAACCATCAATGGACTCCCCCCAGAAATCCAGCACTGATTGTAATGAAATGCCTCATTATGGATGGTGGCTCGAGTCTGATTTGCCACAGTGTTCTATTCCTAACAGTCCGGAATGCTACTGATCATGGTAAGTGAACAGGTCATAACAGCCTGGTAGATGAAATGTGCCACTGTGGATCTAAAGAGGCCACTGACTCAAGGAACCAACTGGGTGTCTGTCTCAGAAAACTGAACTTTTAAGTCAGAAAATATATTCAGATAAACAGCACAAACATGGATAAATAAATAAATAAATGCCCCAAAACTTCAAGCATAAACAAATTCTACACAGCCAAAATATAATTTAGTGACTGATAAAATTAGATACTGTACATTTTCTGTACGATATTTTTCATACAGACCATAAAGACCATAATACTGTAATCTAATACTCATCTATTAATGCAGATAATTACTTAATGGAGATTGTATGGGAGCAGGTGTGAGTAGTAGATCATCTGCAGATGTTGCACTCTGATAAAGACGATTCCCAATTTCACCTTCCATATCATAGCCAGCCTGAGGAGAGTAATAAGCTACATTTGCAATATGTATAGTAGACTAAAACTGCAACTGTAATCTAAAAAGAAGACAGTTTGATAACCTTTATGCACTTTTCTGAACCTTATATACAGTAACTCATTGTTTTCAATAAAATTTACAGGCATGTCAACAATCCATTACTAATGGTTGATGTCTTTTCTGGGAAGAGTACCATGGTGACCCTCTGAAGCTATCTCGGTGAGATAGTTTCTTACCACAAAGTCACATTAGTTATAGGAATCCTGTTGGCCTACCACAGACCAGAGCCAGAACTTTGTCCCTTCAAAGAGAAACAGGGAGAACAACACCAAGCAACACAGGGCCTCCTGGTTGCTGATCTAATCAACCAGGGCATTCAATGTCTCAAAGCTCTCTGAATGTACTTGCTAGAAAGACAACGGGAGAGATAACAAATAATATACACATGGAAGATAATGGAGGGCCAGGTCCCTAATCTGCACAGTAAAATAAAAACATACTGGAGTGAACGATATGGAAGAAAATGCAGAATAGAACCAGTGAAGAGCAGGGGTGCCATAGGCACAATTAGAGAGAACTGTATAAACATCCGAGGTCCACGGTTGTTCAACATACTCCCAGTGAGCATAAGAAATATTGCCGCAACAACAGTGGACATCTTCAAGAGGTAATTAGATAGTTTCCTCCAAGGAGTGCCGGACCAACTGGGCTGCGGTGGGTATGTGGGCCTGCAGGCCGCTGCAAGCAACAGCCAAGTGGACCAAACTTTCACAAGCCGTCAAGCTTGACCTCGGGCCGGGCTCAGGGAGTAGAAGAACTCCAAGAACCCCATCAATCAGGTATCAACCTGGTAATGAAGTTGCCAGCAGCCTAACAAATGAGTCACAGCTTCACTGATCAGATGTCCTTTGATGGTGCTTGTCGGGTTCTCTTTTGATCACTGCGAGAGGTTGGTTAGTTATGCCCTGTATGTGGAGTGGAAAGAGTGATGAAAAGTCTTGGGCCTTTAATCCCAAATCCAAAGACCATAGGGCTGGTCAGTGAGGGGAAGAAGGATGGAGTGAGGATGCAGGAAAACTTGAAAAGAGTTAGGGATAGGAGGTGTAGGAGGGGGATCACAGGTGAGTGGCCCAACCACTCTGGGTTTTTTAGTGATAGAGGTGATACTGTAGTGTGGGCTTGGGGTGATGTGATGTGATGATTTATGTGGTACTCGCTTTTTTTTTTATAAGGGATCTGACACTAGTGATGGGGGTTGGGGGAGGTTTGCCGGCTCGCCGTATTAGTTCCTGGGGAGTTGTGCATTCACAGTTTGAGCTCAGTGGTTTGTCAGAAAAGTTGAGTTAATTTGTTAGACTTTGATCTTCTGGTTGTGGGACTTAGGTAAACATTAGGGCTGATGGTTCCAACTTTTTCTCTGTTGACAGATTACTCAGAATTCTGAGTCTTGAGAAGCCCCTGTCATGGATGTATCTATGTACATTTACATACTTGGTTGGGTATTTCAGAGGTAGTTGCATTATGTATCATAAAGGGGTCTTCACAGTTGGGTAGATGCATGTTCTCCATTTTGTGCAGCTGCTTGATCAAGGGGCTGTGCAGACAAATGTTTAGCAGATACATTTTCAGTCTGTTGTCAGTGCCCACCTTGTCCATAAGTGACACGTTAGCCACAAATTACAGCTCTCTGTTCTGGACGCCCTACATGGTCGTGCATCTGGCTGATGCACAACTGTGGCACTCCCGCCAATAGAGTAAATGCTAGTGCTACTTTGGTGTTAAACCGTGGAATGACTCTCCTGTTCTTCAGAAAGTTGTTGATCAGCCTCAGGAAGATCCAATTGTGGTGTGGTAAGGTGGTCAACTTGTATAGGAGACCGTTGTGCCAAAGGTGGTCAAAGGCCTTTCGAATGTCTTTGATTGCTATTAGTACCATTTACTTCGGTTTGCAAATGCTGTCGGCTGCGTCATGATGTTAATAGCATGTTAAGTGAATCTTTGGGTCCTGAAGCTGAACTGCTTTTCTGTGTAGAGATGGTGGTATTCCATGTAGTAGTTTACCATATTCGATATTATTTTCTCGAGGCATTTACTTGAAGTTTCCAGCAAGGAGATCAGCCTATAGTTCTCTGGGGTGTGAAGATTCTTTCCCAGCTTGGGGGATGAAAATCATCTTCACTATCTTAAACGCTGGGACAAAGTGCCCTGTTGCCAATATGGCATTGGAGATGTTGAGCAGCATTTGCAAGTGGCTGATGGGGAGGAGTTTGAGTTGGTTGGCTGTGGTTCCAGTTAACCCGGGCACCTATTTCCTGGTCTTCCTCAGAACATTCCTCATTTTTTCTGTCTTAACTTAGGAAGGGAGAGAGACGTGTGTGCCTGCGCTCCAGAATAAATGCATATTATTCTGAGTTTTATAGGGGAACACTGATCACAGACATCACCAAGTGCATAGTGACTCGTAGGAAAATAGAGTATAGTGATTAACATTTGAACTTTGTGTTAAATAGAGATTAAAAGCCACACAGGCCCACATGGGAGCAGTGCCACGAGGCCATGTTTACAAATGTTTACATAAGTATAGGTGATATATTTGGACCATAGTGAACAGTTATACAGTGAAGTGTAACACAACACGCATAAAAGTTGGAATGTAGAAAAATTGCCATGTGAAAAAGTGGAAATGTATAAGAGAGTACCAAAATATGGCAACACCCTTGAATGTGTATAGACTAGCCACGTGGTGAACAGGGTTAGAGTCATCCTCAGTGAGAATATACTGTGAATTTATACTGTAATACGGGAATGTCAATCTAGAAATAAATAGAGCAAGCCAGAAATAAGCCGAAAATGCCTTATGGTAGTTGATACAGCCAGTAAGTTATTAATGGTTTAAGCACAAAGAAATGGTAACAGGACACATCCAGCCAGAGACCTGGGGGAAGGTTATGGTCAACAACAGTTGACTTGGAGTACCTCCTCTACATATGATAAGTACCTGCACATAAGGGTTAAGCTTATAAATTTAAATATATACATATACTGTAATATTATAAATAATAAAATATTGAGGACAGTGTACTAAATACTAAAATATTAAGATCATTAAATATGAAATTGGCACCTCCACACTGGTGGTGACAGTGACCCAGAGATCATCCTGGGAGTGTAGACACCCACTCAACTCCAGGTATATATTTCAGTATACCCTGAAATATGCAGCTAGGTAATGTTTGAGATAAAGAGAAAAACAAACTGGTCTTACATACTGAGTATTAAAATACTACACAATTGCAAGATTAGATAAGAACAAGAGCTTGACATTCATGCAAAATATTAAAGACTGGCCACTATGAGATAGCCCCATTATAAGTACAGACAAACAACAGCAAACAGGGCCAAATGGCAGTAAACAAACTAATTTGAGGTCACTGCAACAAAACTTTGAAGACAAAGACAACGGGAATTGAATGTTATATATGTAAGAATTTATTTCATTCGGCTTGTACAGAAGTGAGCAACACTACCGCCCTGAAAACTGGCCATTTACTCTGGGTATGCAACAATGATTTGCCAACTTGGAATATACTAAAAAAAAAAAAATTCTAGATACTATGACACATAACCGAAAAAACCAGCGTTGAATGTAATGAAATGCCATTTTCTGGGTGAGTCCCTATGGCTCCCTGGAGCTATGCAGGCTGATAGGGATAGTCCTAACTTTTGGCATCAGTTGATGCGGGTGGAGTTCTAGGCCTACCTAGAACCTCCGGGAGTCTCCGGGACTCACCCAGAAAATGGCATTTCATTACATTCAACGCTGGTTTTCAGGGTGGAGCCCCTAAGGCTCCCCAGAGCTACTTCACCAAGGACTAAAGCAAAGAAGGGGTCTTACCCGAGAGGCAGTCGGTGCTCCACATTTCATCTTGAAGTCAAGAGGCTGCAGCCGCTGACCCAAAGCGACACATGCCTGACTAAGCCCAGGAACATTACCGAGGTAGCGTGCAGCCAGGACCCCGTTCGACCTCTGAAAACCCTGTGACCGAATGTCAGCCCAGGACATGTTACAAAGACGACAGCAAGAGCAGCAAACTTACAAACGTCATGGGCATGGGAATAGACCGGAGGCTGGCTTGACTTAATAACCCTGCGGACGATCTGAGAGACCCGTACCTGCGAACAGGGAAGAAGGGAAACCGGATCAACCCAAAACGCATCCCCGGACACAGAAGCCGTGGCATGCAAATAATGGCAGAAGGCCACAACCAGACACAACACATGATGCACCCCTAGCCTGACCAACCAAGCATCAACAACCCAAGGACCCCTCCGGAAAGCAGCAGTCTCATTCTTCTCCAGAAAAGAAGGAGACGGCTGCAAACGAATAAATCTATCAGGAGAACCAAAAGAGCAGAAACCCCTGTGCCGGAGGAAAGCATGAAGCTCCCCGACCCAACCCCCAAGAGGCAATGTCAACAGGAAAAAACCAGCGTTGAATGTAATGAAACGCCATTTTCTGGGTGAGCCCCGGAGGCTCCCTGGAGCTTATCGGGCTAATGTATGTTATGTTAGACCGGGACATTAGCTAAGGAGTTCAGACCTACCAGGGACCAGCGCCAGAACCTGGCCCCTTCAGAGAGGTTTCAGGGAGCAATGGCCCTGGAAAACCCCATATGGTTGGGGGTTTTCCTTATCTGTCATCGACCGGGGTTAGGCACCCAGAAAGGTAGGCGTAACAAAACAAACCCCACATGGTAAGAAACTACAACAAAAACCGAACAGAGAGGTAGAAAACTCCCTACAATCCCAAGGAAACTAGCAAACAAGCAAACATCACACTTTACTGCCGCGCCGATCGTCTGCGCAGCCCTCCCCACCCCGAGAGGGGAAGGGGGGAGCCCCGGACCTACCGCGCCGGCTGCCAAGCTCCAGTTCGGAAGCTAAGCTTCAACCAATGCGAAAAAACCGCCGACCGGTGGGAGGGAGAGTTTCCAGGGAGCCTCTGGGGCTCACCCACAAAAAATGGTGTTTCATTACATTCAACGCTGGTTTTCTGTGGGGAGCCCCTACGGCTCCCTGGAGCTACATACCCAAAGAGAAAGAAAAGAAAGGGCTAACCCGGGAGGCGGCCGCCACAAACTTTGCAACGCAAAGCCAAGACAACCGGTCACAAACCTGCGACCCAAAGCAACAAGAATGCCCAAGAACAGACGCACATATGGATGGGCGGCCAAAAACCTGTGCGACCCACAAATCCCTGTGCCCGAAATGAGCCCGAGACGTCACCAACACAGCAGCAAAAGCTGCAAACGCCTGAACAGCACGGGCGCAAAGACAGACCGCAGGCTGGAAGAAGGAAAACACTGCGGACGACCTGGGAGACCCGAGCCCTGAAAACAGGGAACGAAGGAACCGGATCAACCACAGCGCATCCCCAGACACGGTACGCCGGCAACAGCAAAAAGCACAACCGGACAACACAGGACGCACCCCCCGGCCAAACCAATCAAGTACCAATACCCCAAGAACCCCTCCGGAAAGCAGCCATCACGACCGGCGCCAGGACAGAGAAAGGCTGCACACCTATAAAGCTACCACCAGTACCAAAGAGCAGGAAACTGAACCGAAGGGGCTACCACAAACTGAGGGGAAGATAAGAAGGCACCCTGAACAAGGACCAGGATGGCTCAGGCGACGCATGAGCAGGCCAGAGGGGAAACAAACCACGAGAAAACGTAAGAAACGTCATACAGTCTTCCAAGACGAAGCTCGCAGGTGGGACACCGTCAACAAAGCCACCTGAACACCATAGAGATGGTGATACCCGCGTCAAAATACCAGACGCGAAGAGCCAAGGAGAAGGCCGAACCAGTCACGGACAGGACCGATTCGGCCTGCTGAAAGAGGCGAAGCCTCAGGAAAAACGCCCCGGGTACGGACACCTATCAAGCAGCGTCTGAAAAGAAGGCCGGGCCGGACACCATGGAACCATAAGGACTGGGCTGCAACCGAGCCAGAACCCGAAGCAACAGCTGGACCAGGAGAAGAGGAACAGGTACCCCCCACCTCGACCAGTCCTGCCGAAAGCCTCCACCGTGAAGTCCTCGCAGGTGGGAAGGGCGCCACAAAATGGGCGACTCCTAGACCACGCTGACCCGAAGACGTCCATGGCCAGGAGTCCATATGCCCGACAGAGCCAACAAAACGAATCGGCGACGACTGGCCAACCCACGAAGAGGAATGAAACGAGACAGCTGTCCACCAGGACGCAGGACACACCCCAGACACGAACCACACGGTTAGCCAAACCACTGTGGTTCCGGCAAGAACCACCAGAGAACAGTCCAAACAGAGCTGAATGGTAAAGTACCTAGTGACCCAAACCCTCCGAAGCGCAAACCAGACAGCCATGAACACCCGAACCATGCTGTGAGCCCGACGGACAGACAGACTCCATCAACCTTGGCCGACCTGGTGAGCACTGGTCACAAAGCCCCAGCCGAGAGACGACCCGTCCGTGAACACATCGAGCAAAGGCTCGGGGAGGTGCCAAGGCACGGAACCCCGAAAACCCCAAAGAGGAAGCTGGTGACGCAGCATCAACACAAGATCCCAGAGGAACCCAAGGAATGCAAGAGGCGGAAGGGGAGTCTCCGCAGGAACCAACCGACGCCGTAGCCAAACCCAACTCCGCGGGCAGACAAGCACGCCGAAGTGCAGACTCCCGCACAACCGCCCAAGCAACCGCTGAGCAACCCGGGACCCCCTCCTGAACAGCCAAAGGCGGGACCACAGTCACAGTAACACTTCTGGAGGGAAGACAATGAGGGGCCCAAGAGCCTGAAACAAGGCCCAGGTCCGAACCCGGGACGGAAACAGATGGAAAAACCTCCAGATCACCAGGAAACCAAACCCGGCGATCTGGAAAGAACCATCCCCTGGCGAGCAGACAAGCGGACTGACTGGGAGCCCACACCAGCCAGTCGTCGAGGTAGGCCAGACACCGAATCTCAGACTCAGACAGGGCACTAAGAACCGGTAAAGATGCAAAGAGTATACGAAGTGCCCATTACAAAATAGGGAAAGCAATAAAAACAGCAAACCTGAAGCCCCACCACCAACCGTGCTAGCCCCAGAAAAACTGGAGAGGAACGTGCCAAGAAGTGACCTGGAGGTCCAGGGCCACCCTCCATGCACCCGGCCCCAACAGAATCTGAACAGGAGACAACAGACCTCCGAGGAGGGCAGAGGATCCAGGGCGCAGACTGAAGAAGTCCAGAAGAACTGCAGACGGGAAAAGCTCATGACTGCAAAGAGCAGACGGGAAGCCCAGAAGGATTGGGCGGATCGACCACGCCCCACGCACCCACGAAGAGGAAATGACGAAGCGCAGGGGAAGAAGCCCACCCCGCCAGCTCCACGAGAAACCACGAGAAACGAGCATACCGCCCGTAAACAAAACGCACACCGCGGCCCCAGCACACGAGGTACGAAACGTACCACCCGTCCACCAGGAGGCGTGGCTCGTACACCAGGCGGACACACAGATCGTACACACAATGTAGACACATCGTAAACACACATCGTACAAACACCAGGAAGGCGTGCGGAACGAAGACGAAGAACACCGAAACTGGAAGTAGAGACGATGCGAAAACAAAACAAGGCGAAAACAAAGCAAAAGAAAACATATGATGGACGGGAACCAACAAGGCCGACAAAAGACCCGAGGGAAACCACATCGAAAATCAACAGACGTTCCAATTATATTGGAAGGTATGAAGAGACTCACGAACCAACGAGAACCACAACAAGCACCCCTGACCAAGGAACATACAGGGACAACGATACGAAGCGGGTTAGGCACTATGTACTAGGTCAATAGAGAAATCCATCAATGTTCGTTTCACACCTTGTATGGATGTACCTTACCTGAATACACAGTTGATATTCTTTCCCCCCCCCCCCGAGAGAAGTATCGCGATGTAAGAGCGAAAAGGTTAAGGAAAAGGAGGTGAAACACACCCCCAGGAACGACGGGACAGACGAACCCGAAGGAACACGGAACCGAACCCAGGGAGGGGTATACCCGAAAACAACAGGAACACAGAGGGAAGGAACAACCCCACTCTGAGGAACTGCCAGCCCCCACACCAAAGGTATAAAGACCCAAGAGGGGCAAACGGGACCGAGGCCCCCTAGGAAACCCCTCCCTAACCCCGGGAACCTCGACGGCATCACCCAGGGCCGAGCTGCACCCCCAAAGCCCCAGCTTGACAAGGAAAAGCTGGGGAAGCCGTGCAAACACTAATGAAGGGAGCCCACTGGTCAGACCCATACGGAACGGCTGGAGGAACCAACTCAAATGCCTCCACTGCCACCCCGGAAGAGGAAAACCCCCGAGACCACCCGAGTCTCAACCCAACCAGACCCTGCCCCTACCCCGAAACCCGCCTATGGGCCAGAGCAGGAAGCAAGGAAGTGTGTAAAACAGAAGGGGAAGGACAAGAAGCAGAAGGAGCCAGAGTCGAAGCGACCCCCACCCCCAAGTCCGGACCCCAACCACCAAAACGGGGCAGCCTCGGGGCATCCGGGGCCGCAAACAACCAAGAGCGTTGCAGCAACCTACACCCAGCAAGCAACGCCGCAGCCGCCTGCACCCGATTGTCAAGACCAGTGGCCTGGGTTATCTTGAGGTTATCTTGAGATGATTTCGGGGCTTTTTAGTGTCCCCGCGGCCCGGTCCTCGACCAGGCCTCCACCCCCAGGAAGCAGCCCGTGACAGCTGGCTAACACCCAGGTACCTATTTTACTGATAGGTAACAGGGGCATAGGGTGAAAGAAACTCTGCCCATTGTTTCTCGCCGGCGCCTGGGATCGAACCCAGGACCACAGGATCACAAGTCCAGTGTGCTGTCCGCTCGGCCGACCGGCTCCTTCACCGGCTGGGTGAAGGAGAGCGCGTACTGACAACAATCATCGGACGACTCCGGGTCACAAGAACAAGGACCCAACAGGCAGCATGGCGGAGGCACAACCAGTGAGTGTCACCCTGAGACAAGGGGACAGATCAACCGTCAAACTCGCAGGACGCAAGGGGGACTCCAGGGACACACCTAGAGGACCACGGAGCCCCCGTGGAGTTTCCCAGGGCCCTTAGCCTTTGGTACATGCTAAGGGAAGCCCAGGCAGGGTACCGCGAACAGGCGCCCAAATCTATCAACAAACTGATAAAGCTGAACCCCCGGGACATGTCCACTCACGGGGGCCAAGCGAGGAGTACCGCCAACAGAAGAATTAGAAAGAAAATCACCTAGAACAGGAAAGGGGGACCATAGTAAAGGCAGACCCCCCCACCAGGCAAAAACAAAAACAAAAGAAAAACCCGGCAAGAGGACAACATACCCAGGCGGAACAGAGCCGGCCGCTGTTAATGGTGAAAACTAGCTGTGCAGTACCCCGCGCCCCTACCAGTGACGAAAACTACCACCTACCCAGAGACAAACCAGGGCAACAAAACCCCAGCCGCCTCCAAGGGCGGCCCAGTACCGAGCAGTAAAGGGCACAGCAGAGGTAGAACCCAAGGCGACTTGTGGAAGATGGCCCCAAGGGCAGTACTCAAAGGTCACCTAGGGAAGATAGCCCTAGGCACATGCAGCCCGCGTACCGTGGAATCTTACTCCTGGCTCACACCCCACCGGTAGAGACAGTCCACACCACAAGGCACAAAACTGAAACAAAAACCGGAGCCAGAGGCACTCGACCAGCCAGTAATACCATCAGCCAAGAACTGACAGTTGGATCGCCGGCATGGAGGGTCTGGGGCTCCCTCTTCCCCTCTCAGGGAGGGGGGATTGCGCAGACAGTGGCGTGGCGACGTGATGACGTCATGCTAGTTTGATAATTTTGTTTGGGGAGTTCTGTCCACTCGTTCGGCTTTCGGTAGCAATAATTTCACCAGAATAGGGGTTTGTTTTGGGGCGCCAACCTTTCTGAGTGCCTGTCCCGGTCGATGGCAGACATAGAATGCTCCCAATCACAAAGGGGTTTCTAGGCCATTGCTCCTCGTGCCTCTCTGCAGGGGGCCAGGTTCTGGCTCATGGTCCCCGGTAGGCAAGAACTCCTAGCACTTTGACTGATGTCAGAAAGTTATAAATATCCATTCAGCCTAGATAGCTCCAGGGAGCCGACGGGGCTCCCCCCAGAAAAGAAGAGTCAAAAAGAAATGGAAGGACCACCAGGAAACTTCATACTGCCGCCGAGACGAAGCCCGCAGGTCGGACACCATCAATGAAGCCACCTGATCACCATAAAAATGGTGATGAACTCGAGTCAAAAATAAGGAAGAGATGGTGCAACTGTCTCTGTTGTCGATGTGGAAGGGGCAAAACCCAGAGATGGTCAAGTTACACCCTCAAATAAATGCCTGAAACCATCAGATGCTTTGGAATCCAGAGCATGGGTGAGGGCAGTGGGTATGGACAAGATACCTAGCAAACCAGACATAACTGGAAAAGGAGTGACAAACTTAATACAGGTGGAATTCACCATAGAGGCCAACTATGGAAGAATCGATCCCATAAAACATCTGCTACCTGTTAAGCCTTTTGTCTAGAGGAAGGTTCTGTAATAAGTGAGACTGAGTGAGCACAAACCTAACAGATCTTGGGGAGGAAGGTATCATCCACACAACAGGCAGCATTCAGTGCAGCTAGCTTTAGGGAGCAACCACTCAGCCCTCCAGAAAATAATTATTTTTAATATTCCATGATGGATGTCACATTCTGGTGTCGGAACCTTTACTGTCGAAGTGTTATCTTCTTGAGGTTATCTTGAGATGATTTCGGGGCTTTTTTAGTGTCCCTGCGGCCCGGTCCTCGACTCCACCCCCAGGAAGCAGCCCGTGACAGCTGACTAACACCCAGCTACCTAATTTACTGCTAAGTAACAGGGGCATAGGGTGAAAGAAACTCTGCCCATTGTTTCTCACCGGCGCCCGGGATCGAACCCAGGACCACAGGATCATAAGTCCAGCATGCTGTCCGCTCGGCCGACCGACCGGCATCATCGAAGTGTGGATGATGCATCATCAGAAGTGTTTATTTTTTATTCTGTCTGCAACTTTTTCTTTAATATTAGCCAAGAATGCTTTTTGTTTTTTCACTCAAATCCACCTATTTATTATGGTTGATCCCGAGGTATGTGAATAAAACCAGCGTTGAATGTAATGAAACGCCATTTTCTGGGTGAGACCCGGAGGCTCCCCGAAGCTTTACCGGCTAATATGCTAATGTCAGACTTTGGCATCAGTCATGTGTATGGAGTTCTAGGGCCTACCGGGGACCACGGCCAGAACCTGGCCCCCTCAGAGAGGCAAGGGGAGCAATGGCCTATAGAAACCCCCGTGTGGTTGGAAGCATTCTATGTCTGCCATCGACCGGGTCAAGCATCCAGAAAGGTAAGCATTCCAAAACAAACCCCTATTCTGGTGAAAATTGCTACCTAAAGCCAAACTAGTGGATAGAACTCTTCAACAGAAAACAAGGAAACTAGTATGATGTCATACGTCACCGCGCCGCTGTCTGCGCAGCTCCCCCCTCCCCGGGAGGGGGAAGGGGGAGCCCCAGACCTCCCACGCCGACTATCCACCCATCAGTTCTGAGGCTGGATGTCAAAACACGCGAAAAAAACGCCGACCGGAGGGAGGGAGGGTTGCCGGGGAGCCTACGGGTCTCACCCAGAAAATGGCGTTTCATTACATTCAACGCTGGTTTTCTGGGGTTGGCCCCGTCGGCTCCCCGGAGCTAACTACCCACAGAGGAAGGTCAAAGGGACAGAACCGGGAGGCGGACACCACTCACCCCCCAAGGAGGCGAGACAACCGGCAGCAAACGCCAACCCAAGACGCCACAGCCCCGAAAAGTCCCGGGAACAACACGAGAACAACGAGCAGCAAGGACCCTGCACGAACACCAAAAATCTATGCCCAAAAGACCACAAGGCCACGTCGTCCAGACGGCAGCGAGAGCAGTGAAGCCACGAACGCCACAGGCATGAGGGAAGAACACAGGCAGCTTAGCCGCAAGAACACGGCTGACCACCTGGGACACTATCACCCGCGAACCAGGAAGAACAGAACCGGATCAACGCCAAACGCGCTCCGGACCCAAACGCCGTGGCACGCAAATAACAGCGGAGGGCCGCCACTGAACACAAAAACGACACACCCCCGGCCCGACCAACGAAACACCAACAAACTCTGGACCCCTCCAGAACGCAGCAGCCCCACCCCGCGCCAGAAAAGATGGAGACTGCTGCCACCGAACAACCAAAACACTAAAACCGAAGGAGCAAGAAAACTCAGCGACTCGACCCCCAGAGGCAAAGGTCATAAGGAAAGAGCCGACGAAAAACATCGGAACCGAAGGGGCATTAACACCCGAGGAGAAGACAGCACGCCGACCAGAGACCAGGATGGTGCAAGCGGCGCACGAACAGGCCGGAGGTGAAATGACGCACAAGACAGCTGACTAACGGTGCAGAAGCAACACCAAGACCGAAAGCAAGCTGAAGCGGCTCCGCCCGCGCTGCACGAAAAGAGGCGACAGTATGTGGCAAGACGACGGCCCCCAACCCCCACCAGAAAACCTAGCCGAGAGTAAACCAAGCTAACAAGAGTAACCACCTAAGAAGGGACAGGAAAAGGAAGGACCGCCAAAATACCCCATACTGCCGCCAAGAGAAGCACACAGGTGGGACACCTACCACGAAGCCACCCGACCACCAACCGGAGGCGAGACCGCGAGGCAGAACATAAGCAGCCCCGACAAGGCCCCCTACGAGCCCAGGAAAAAGGTGGAGCCGCGGGAAGATCTCGGGCGCGACCACCGAAACCCAGGCGGCACAAGGAGATGGAACGTCTGCCGAACAGAAAAACTCCCCAAAGCATGTAAGCCCGGCAGGAGTTCAGAAACGACGGGTCGATGCGAGACATCGCAAGACCCAAAAAAAAAAAAACCGGCAGGGCAAGCTAGGAAACCAAAGAAGGCGGAAGGGTCGCCGCCAGAACAGTACCCGAACCAAGGGGTACGAACAACTGCAATAGACTGAGACAAAGAAGCACATCACAGGACACAGGCTGACAAACGCCTAAGAACACACGCAGAACACCCCTGCTGCAGAGGAGGCAGGAAGAAAGAGCAGAAGCACAAAAACCCCAGGATAACCCCCATGGGTGGACAATCAGGCAGGGACAGAAATCCCCCACGCAATCCCCAGGCACAAAACGGCAGCAAAGTGCCACTCCACAACCGGACACAGGAACAAGGACACGCCACCGTGAAACACGGTACCAATGCCCACGTGCAGCAGCAGCAACAGGCAGCACTGCAACATGCAACATGTAAATAGCAACTCCCTTCTGCAAAGGCAGAGAACGAAGCAAGCAGACCCCAGACAGGGCCAACGGAGACACGACAAAACCCCGCAGGCCCAGAAACCTGCACCAGGCGACCGACGGCGGAGAAACCCCGCTCGATACCTGCTGGATGAGGTACTGGGAGCTCTGTTACACCTCAAGCCCGGCCCAAGGCCAGGCTAGACCGGCCAGAAGGTGGCCCACCAGGCAGCTGCTAGGAGCAGCCTACCGGCCCACATACCCCCACGACCAGGACGGGCCGGAACTGCCCTACGAAAACAGGTTAGTGCGCCCTGGAAGTCCACGGACAAACCAGCAAGAAGGCTTATGCTCGCAAGTAGGTCGTGTAACAAGCACAGACCTCTGATGGTAATACAGTGTTCCCCAATTGTGCCAATAGCACCACTGCACTCCACTGGTACTATCCCGCAAGTTCTACTAGATAGGCGGGACCCAAGAGCGAGAGCTCAAATCCTGCAAGCACAGCAAGCCTTACCAGGTGAGTACAGAACCAACCCTACAACCCCCACACCTCACAACATTAAAAAAGGAGGGTCCCCTGAATGACTCCAGCATGGGTTGGACATGCACATGAGGGGGACAGGAAGGGTTGAAAAAGGGACAGTCACTGGTGTGCGAACGGTCTCAGTCGTACAAAAATATACCTAAATAAAGACAGGTATATCAACAACTCCGCACCTAGCGCCCGGCCAAAAGACGCCAGACCACAGAAACTCACCTGGCGAACGGTGGCACGAACTTGACGACTCAACCGTGCCCAGAAGAACCTGGGAGCACCGCCAGGTGAAGACGCCAAAGCCGGACCCTGCCGGACCCGCAGGAGAGCAGGGAGAGGCGAAGGAGGCGGTCCACACCCATGACAGGGAAAACCGAGGTGTCTTCCCCCACAACTGGGAACCAGGACACCCCCCGAGCGAAGGGGCACATACCGCAGCCAGGGAGAAGAACGAGAGGCGAAGCACTGTAGCAAAAAGGGCGCAAAACACCAGCACTGAAACACCGCTCAGACCAAAACAAACTCCACGGCGCATGCGCATAACACGCTGGCCGAACCGCACACCCTCTCTGCGGGAAGGCGCCAGCCAGGACTACTGCACGAGAAAAGTAGCCAAAAGAGGAAGCAGGAACAATAAAACCGGCCAAAGAAGCAAAGAGCCCAAAAAGGAACCCAACCGGGCGACAAGCAGCCTAACCAGGCGACAAGCAGCCCAACCGGGCGACAAGCAGCCCAACCGGGCGACAAGCAGCCCAACCGGGCGACAGGCAGCCCAACCGGGCGACAGGCAGCCCAACAGGGCGACAGGCAGCCCAACAGGGCGACAGGCAGCCCAACAGGGCGACAGGCAGCCCAACAGGGCGACAGGCAGCCCAACAGGGTGACAGGCAGCCCAACAGGGCGACAGGCAGCCCAACAGGGCGACAGGTAGCCCAACAGGGCGACAGGTAGCCCAACAGGGCGACAGGTAGCAAAACAGGGCGACAAGTAGCCCAACAGGGCGACAAGTAGCATAACAGGGCGACAAGGACGAGGAGCCGACAGACGTTTCAATAATGCGGGAAGTAGTGAAAAAACTTCCCGTACCCTCGAGAACACAGAAGCCAACACTAGTCCCGAAGGCACACGAAGGCGCAGGCGCACCCGAGATCAGAAGTCACGCAGAACCCCATCGAACAGGGAAACATGACGAAAACACCGTCCCAAAAAGGGGTGGGAGGAAACATCCACCCACAGGACGGAACCAACCGACTCAAAGGCCAAGGAACCGAGCCCAGGGAGGGGCCGACGCCCAACAGCACGTACGGCGAGTGGGGAGGAAAGACCCCACTCCGCGTAACCACAAGCCCCGCCTAGAGGGGGATAAAAAAAAACCCACGGGGTCCAACGGGGCCAAGGCCCCCCAAGTCAGCCCCTCCCCAGCCCCGGGAACCTACACGACAGGCCCCGGGGCCGAGCCGTTCCCCCAAAGCCCCGGCCGTACCAGAAAACCGGGGCAGCCGTGAAAACACTAAGGAAGGGAGCCCACTGACAGACTCATACAACACAGCTGGAGGAACAGGCTCAAATGCCCCCGTCACTACCCCGGAAGGGGAATTCCCCGAGACTGTCCGAGTCTCAACACCATCAAAAACCCCGCCCCGAACCTACAGACGGTAAGGAACCGGATGCAGGCAGGAAGGGTGATCCAGGGGAAAGACAAGGGGGCGTGGATGGAACCGAAGCAACCAACACCAAGTCCCAAAACGAACTACAACGGGGCAGCCCCGGAGCTCCCGGGGAGGAAACCACGAGAACGTTGCCACCACCAAGGCTCAAGTGCAACGCCCCTGCTGCCCACACCCGCTTTGTCAGCACAACTGGGTAACCGAGCCCCAACGAGCAATCAAACTCGCAGGACTCCGGGTCGAAGGTGTCACCGACCCCACAGGCAGCAGACGGAGGCAAAACAGAGAGTCACCCAGAGACAAAGGGTGAGAGCAACCCTCAAACTCGCTGGAAGCGAGGGGAAGACTCTGGGGTCACATCCATCGGACCCGCCCGCCCCCAGGGGTTTCCCAGGGTCCCGAGCGTTTACTATAAGAGGACTCGCGCTCAGGTAATCCCAGGCAGGGTACTGCTAACCGGCACCCAAAGCTACCAAACAACTTTCTAAGAGCTGAACCCCCGGGACGTGTACACTCACGGGGACCTAGCAGGGGGTACCACCAGAAAATACTCAGAACACAAGGGACACAAGGGGCAAGAACGAAGGCAGACCCCCCCCCCACCAGGTAGATAAATAAAAAGAAAAAGAAAACCCCGCAAGAGGACAGCGTACCCAAGCGGAACAGAGCCGGCCGCAATGATTGGTAAATACAAGCTGCACAGTACCCCGCGCCCCACCAGTGCAAAAACTGCCCCTTACTCTAAGGCGAACAAGGGAGACAGAACACCCGATCACACAAAGAGCGGCCGAAAACCAAGCAGTAAACGGCCAAGCAGGGGCAGGACCCAAGGAACTTGTGGAAGGTGGCCCCAAGCCCCAAGGGCAGTACTTACATGGCACCTAGGGAAGGGAACCCTAGGCGCATGCAGCCCGAGTACTGGAGAATCACTCCCGGCTCACGCACCACCTAGAAAACAGACACCACACTCTAGGAACAGTGCTGAAACAACCACTGGAGCCGGAGCACATAACCGTTGCCTATAGCATCAGCCGAAGAACTGATGGGTGGATAGCCGGAGTGGGAGGTCTGGGGCTCCCCCTTCCCCCTCCCGGGGAGGGGGGAGCTGCGCAGACAGCGGCGCGGTGACGTATGACGTCATACAGTACTTGTTTCCTTGTTTTCTGTTGAAGAGTTCTATCCACTAGTTTGGCTTTAGGTAGCAATTTTCACCAGAATAGGGGTTTGTTTTGGAATGCTTACCTTTCTGGATGCTTGACCCGGTCGATGGCAGACATAAAATGCTTCCAACCACTCGGGGGTTTCTATAGGCCATTGCTCCCCTTGCCTCTTTGAGGGGGCCAGGTTCTGGCCGTGGTCCCTGGTAGGCCCACAGAACTCCATACACATGACTGATACCAAAGTCTGACATTAGCATATCAGCCGGTAAAGCTCCGGGGAGCCGACGGGGCTCCCCCCAGAAAATGTCATGCACTGTACAGTAGTAAATTCAGGTTCTATGGTGTTCTTCAGGATTGTTTTGGGGTTTTGTAGTGGGTCGTTGGGAGAGGGGTAATCCAAAGCAACAATTGTAAGAGAACAATCAAGTACCACCTGTTGCATTATGGTAGCCCTTCTGGGTTGAGATTCCAAGGCCTCATTACTAGGAATATATTTATTTATGCCCTTCACATGGTTTAGTGTTACTTGTGAGCAATACTAGACTGCTCTCTTAATTGGTGGAGTATGCAAGTGCTCCCCATCCCCCACCTGCTAGATGCTCAAGGCAGTAAGTGCTCAAGAGGGAAAGGGAGGCAAATATGAGCAAATGGATGGAGAAATATACTAGCCTGTTCATCTGGACAAAACATATATTAAAGCAAAATGCATGATACAATTTGAGACATCATTTAGAAACTGAGATACCAATCTTCAATATCTTGACAAAGTAAATCACTTACACTCATTGAAGTGTATGGCCTCAGTTCTGATGGAGATAAGACCCTCACTCCTCTGGAAAGAAAAAGTTGAATTACTGAGAGCTATAAATTAGCAAATATAGGATCAATTTATTCAAACAAAAAAACATTTCTGCAGAGGCCAAATGGTAGCTCCCTATAACAAGCTAGCTGAGGTAGCTCCACACATGGGTCACATCAACCTTTGGAATCCTAGAGTTTTCCAGAGACCAGAGCCAGAACCTGGCCCTTATCACAGAGGCTCAAGGAGCAGGGGATTGTTATGATCACCCACCTCAAGAAAACATCCAGAAAGTAAGCAAATAAAAAAAATCCAGCATTGAATGTAATGAAACGCCATTTTCTGGGTGAGTCATGGAGACTCCCGGGAGCTATGCAGACTGATATACTAAAGTCAGACTTTGGCATCAGTGATGTGTATGGAGTTCTGTGGGCCCACCGGGGACTATGAGCCAAAACCTGGCCCCCGCTCACAGAGGCACGAGGAGCAATGACCTATAGACACTCCCGTGAGGATGGAAGCATTCTATGTCTGCCATCAACTGGGTTAGGCACCCAGAAAGGTAAGTGTCCTAAAACAAACCTCTATTATGATGAAAATTCGTACAAAAAGCCTAGCAAGTGGATAAAACTCCCCAAACAGAAATGAGCAAACAAGTATGACGTCACATGCGCAGCTCCCCCCCTCCCAGGGAGGGAAAAGGGGGAGCGCCAGACCCCGCGCCGGCCATCCACAACCCAGGTCTGAGGCTAGATATCAAAAACACACGAAAAAACACCGACCGGGGAAGAGAGGGTTGCCGGGAGCCTCCGGGACTCGCCCACAAAATGGTGTTTCATTACATTCAACGTTGGTTTTCTGGGGGTAGCCCCATCAGCTCCCTGAAGCTACTTACCCACAGATGAAAACCACAGGGACTCACCCAGGAGGTGGTCACTGCTCACTCCTTAACGCAAAATCAAGACAACTGGCTGCAACCACCGACCCAAAGCAACACAGGCCTGACTAGACCCAAGAACCACACATAGAGATCACACTAACGTGATGCATCAAATGAACAAATCCACAAGGGCCGTGACGAGGATTCGAACCTGCGTCCGGGAGCATCCCAGACACTGCCTTAATCGACTGAGCTACGACAGGGTTAAAAGGGTTGAAACCGAAGTTCTACTGAACTTACTGGATCTCGTAGCCTCTCCGAGGCACAAACCAGGCTTTTACACAACCCCCCCTGCACCCGAGCTATGTCAATAGGCCGTTCTCCCTCTTCGCCCTTACATCTTCACACACAGAGATCACACTAATGTGATGCATCAAATGAACAAATCCACAAGGGCCGTGACGAGGACTCGAACCTGCGTCCGGGAGCATTCCAGACACTGCCTTAATCGACTGAGCTACGACAGGGTTAAAAGGGTTGAAACCGAAGTTCTACTGAACTTACTGGATCCCGTAGCCTCTCCGAGGCACAAACCAGGCTTTTACACAACTCCCTCCTGCACCCGAGCTATGTCAATAGGCCGTTCTCCCTCTTCGCCCTTACATTGACATAGCTATTGACATAGCTCGGGTGCAGGGGGGGGTTGTGTAAAAGGACGACTCAAGCGACGCATGAACAGGCCAGAGGTGAAACAAAACACAAGAAAGCATACGGAACAGGGTAGATGTGACGTCCACCCCGAACGCAAGCCGAAGCCGCTCCGACAGCGTCGCACAAAACGAAGCGACAGTAGGAAACATCAAATAACTGTAGTCCAGAAAACCCAAGAAAGGACAAGACAACCCGATGCAAAAGAGAAGACAACCTACGAAGAGCAAGAAAAAGGTGCATAGAAACACCAGGAACGTCATACTGTTGCCGAGACGAAGCTCACAGGTGGGACACCGTCAACAAAGCCACCTGATCACCACAGATGGTGATACCCACGTCAAAAACCAGACGCGAAGAGCCGAGGAGAAGGCCGAACCAGTCACGTACAGGACCGGTCCGACCTGCCGAAAGAGGCGGAGCCGCGGGGAAAACGCCCCGGGTTCGGACACCTATCAAGCAGCGTCTGAAAATAAAACTGGGCCGGCCACCAAGGGACCATAAGGACTACTCTCGTGGGAATGGGCTCCAACCGAGCCAAAATCCGAAGTATCAGCTGGACCGGGAGAAGAGGAACAGGTACCTCCACCTCGACCACCTCGGCCTTATAAGCTCCAGGGAGCCGTAGGGGCTCCCTACAGAAAAGAGCCTTAGCAAAGCAATCCTGAACCGAAGGAGCCACAACAAACCGAGGAGAAGAAAGATAGGAGAGCACTCGGTTCAAAGACCAGGACAACTCAGGTGGCGCATGAGCAGGTCGGAGGTGAAACAACGCATGAGACAGCCTGCGAAACGGTGCACAAGTAACATTGATACCAAAAGCAAGCTGCAGCGGCTCCGCCAGCACCGCACGATACGAGGCAACAGTATTAGGCAGCAGATGACGGTCCTGGAACAACCAAGAGAGAAAGGACAACACCACATGAACCAAAAGCAAACAACAACGAAGAAGGGCCAAAAAGAACCGGAAGGACCGCCAGGAAACTTCATACTGCTGCCGAGAGGAACCCGCAGGTGAGAAACCAACAAAGAAGCCACCTGCTCACCATAGGGATGGTGAGAAACACAAGTCAAAAACACCAAACGCGAAGACTCGCGGAGAAGAGCAAACCAGTCTCGTACCGGACCGACCCGCTCTCCAGAAAGAGGCGGAGCCGCGGAATAACCTCCGGGTTCGGACACCGTGCAAGCAGCGCCGGAAACCACGGCTGGGCCGGCCACCAAGGGGCCAAGAGGACCATACAACCCTGGGAAGCCTCCAAGCGAGCCAGGACCAGGAATAACAGCTAAACCGGGGGAAAGAGGTACAGGAACCCCCACCTCGACCAGACCTGCTGAAAGGTGTCGAACCCAACAGCCTCTTAGTTGGGGAAGGGCACCACGGAAAACGGAAGACTCCTTGATCACACCGATGCGAAGAGGTCCACCTCCAGGCGCCTGAACGTCCGGCAGAGCCAACGGAAGGAGTCAGCGTCGATCGACCACGCCGTAGACAGGGTACAAACCTGGACAGGCCAACCGCCAGGACGTTGGACACCCCCTGGACGCGAACCGCCAGAAGAGCCAAACCCCGATAACTCAGCAGACGAGTCACCCGAAGCGACCAATCCCAAAGAGCCAAGGACTGCATCGAACCCCCTCTGTCCAGGCAAGGAACCACCGGGGAGCAGTCCGAATGGAGCCAGATCGCCGATCCGTGGGCGACCTGAATCCTCCGAAGAGCAAACCACACCACTGCGAACACCCTCACCATGCTGTGAACTCAACGGAAGGACGGACCCCACCGCCCCTGGCTGGCCAGGCCTCAACTCACCTGACTCACCCACATTCTCCTCCCACAATACTTTTTTTGCTTTTATTCACTATATACAGATGTTATATATAAGTATCTACATGTTTTGTTCACCACAACTATACAACTAAGTTGATATAGTTAGTTCAGGCACTAAGAGTCGTCGCTACACACAGTCAGCTGGTGGCTACCTCCCTTACACATTCAAGGTCAGATGGACTAAAATTTCACCCCAACAATACTGTTTGTGGTGTTGTTACCCTATATACAGATGTTATATATAAGTATCTACATGTTTTGTTCACCTGTTCAACTAAGCCAGTATAATGCCCAAAGAGCATAGTGGCCACCCTTACCAAAATGACAAATCATACAGATGTTGCCACCCCCATCACCAAAATGGCTTCTTCCCCACACTCCTTTTGCTGTTATTACACTGTATATACATGTTACATATAAGTATCTACATCCGTGTTCACCATAACGAACAACTAAGCTGGTATAGTGAGTCAAGACAGTAAAAGGTGGTCACACAGAGTCAGCAGACAATGCTACCTCCCTCCCCACCAAGACTACTCCTCCCACTACAGTACTAATTATCACAACAATCCTGCTATTATCAGAATCCTGGTCATTTTTATCAGTCAGGGGTATTCTGTAATAATATCATCACTAAATAATAGCATGAGCATATATATTATGGCATTTTTAGGCGATGCTGTGGTCACAAGCTGAACAGCAGTGCTGTGAGCTCATGCTGCATGTGTCAGGCTTGGTGGCTCACTCATTAATGAAGCCCTCACACCCGGGAATTTGCCCCACGATTTTTTTTTAAATGGCGTCTGTTTACAAGAGCCCTGATGAAGGTGAGGTGAACCCTGTGTATGCGTGGGCCGTTTAAATCTTGCGTAGTACTCCAATACATCATATGATGCGATGTGCATTTAATAGCAAGGCACTCAACCCATCATATGATGTGTTGCACAACTTAAGGGTTAAATATGTAAACATAAACATATGCAGTATAAATCAACCAAAAAATATCATCAACTTACAAACTCCAAGGATCCAATGAGGCGCTCATGGAACGGTATGTTCTTCGGAAAGGTGACCTTGCACTCAAAGTTGCACTTTCTCGGGCAACAACTTCTTCAAGAACACGTCTCTGAACTTCTCGCTCAATAAGCAGAGCTAATCTGAAAAGTTACAATGAATAACTTGATAACCACTGCATATTCATATTTTACACACAGCAATACATTGGTACCTCCCTTTACGAATTTAATCCGTTCCCAAAGACGGGTCGTAACTCTAAAATTCATAACTTGAAATGAATTTTCCCATAAGAAATAATGTAAATTCTATTAATCCATTCCACACTCCCAAAAATATTAACTTCAAATACATTTCATACATAATACAGACACATATTTTGTACTATAGTATGTACAAGTTATAGTTTACCTTTATTGATGATTCTTGTTGGCATATGGAAGACGGTGAGGAGGGAGGGGGGGGGGGGGAGTTGGAGAGGTGTAAGTGTTAGGAAGGGGAGTCCCCCTTCCATTATAACATCAAGCAGTGATGACTTCTCTGGGGAACTCTCCTACATTTTGCCTGCATACCACTAAGACCTGGTTGTGGCTTACTACTTGTTTTTCTCACTAAGAACCTTTCCTTAGAGACCTGTTTTAACATTTGTCTGAAGTGAGGCATCACAGTGTCACTGAAAAGGTTAAGACAACGGCCTAATGCAGCTTGATTTGGGCAAGTTGTTTCAACAAAACTTTGCATTTCTTCCCATACTATTGAGGAACCCAAGGTGTGGTATATTATAATTACTTTTATGTTTAGAAAACAAAAAACCGACGTTGAATGTAAAGAAACACCATTTTCTGGGCGAGACCCGGAGGCTCCCCGGAGCTATCCGAGCTGATGTGACTGTATTAGACCCAGGAATTAGTCATAGTGAATGGAGTTCATAATCCTACTGGAACCACAAGTCAGAACTTGGACCCCTCAGAGATACACGGTGCGCAATGGCCAATAGAAACCCCTGTGTGGTTGGAAGCATTCTATATCTTCCATCGACCGGGTCAGGCATCCAGAAAGATTAGCGCCCCAAAACAATGCCCGATTCTGGTTAAGAAATTGTTACTGAAATCCGAACTAGTGGACAGAACTCATCAAATGAAAACTAGCATGACATCACCACGCCACCGTGCCTCTGTTTGCACAGCTCCCCCCTCCCCGAGGGGGGTGAAGAGGAAGTCTCAGACCCCAAACCAGCTATCCACACCCCAATTCTGCGGTTGGATGTCAAAAATATGCAAAAAAACGCCGACCAGAAGGAGGGATGGTTGCCAGGGAGCCTCCAGGTCTTACCCAGAAAATGGCGTTTCATTACATTCAATGCTGATTTTCTGGGAGGAGCTCCGTCAGTTTCCTAGAGTTACTTACCCAAAGACAAAAACAAGAGGGATTTACCAGGGAGGCGGTCGGCACTCGCTCCTTAATATGAAGTCGAGACCACTGGCTGCAATCACCGACCCAACACAGGCCCGACTAGGCTCAGGAACACTGACAAGGTAGTGAACAGCCAGGACCCTGTTCAACCTCCAAAAACCCGGCGCCCGCATGTCAGCCGAAGACATATTACCGAAGATGGAAGCCAGCACAGCAAACTTACGAACGTCGTGGGCACAGGGATAGACTGCAGGCTGGCTGGCCCAAATAACGCTGCGCACGACCTGAGAGACCTGAAAAAGGGAACAGGGAAGAAGAGAAACCAGGTCAACCCAAAGCACGTCCCTGGCCACGGAGGCCGTGGCAAGCAGGTAACAGTATTGAGCCGCGACTAGACACAACACATGATGCACCCCAGGCCTGATCAACCAAGCATCAACAACCCAAGGACCCCTCTGGAAAGCAACCGTCTCATTCTTTGCCAGAAAAGGAGATGGCTGAACACAAACAAACCTACCACCAAGTTCGATAGAGCAGAAACCCTTGCACTGGAGGAGAGCATGAAGCTCCCCGACGTGGCCCCCAGAGGCCAGTGCCAACAAGAAAAGCACCTTAGAAAAGCAGTCCTGAACCGAAGGGGCCACCACAAACTGAAGAGAAGAAGGACGGGTGAGCACCCGGTCTAAAGACCAGGACGGCTCAGGCGGCACATGAGCAGGCCGGAGGTGAAACAACACCCGAGAAAGCTTGCAGAACAGAGCAGAAGTGACATCCACCCCAAACACAGGCAGCAGCAGCTCCGCCAGTGCCTCATGAAATGAAGCGACAGTATTCAGCAAAAGATGAGGGTCCTGAAACAACGAAGAGAGAAAAAGAATACAACAACCCAATCAGAAATCGAAGACAACCTACAAAGAGACAAAAAGTGCCAAAAGGACCGCCAGGAAACTTCATACTGCCGCCGAGACAAAACTCGCAGGTGGGACACCATCAACGAAGCCACCTGATCACCATATGTGGTGATAAATCTGCGTCAAAAAGACCTGACGTGAAGAACGGAAGAGAAGATTGAACCAGCATTGTACCAGACTGGACTGATCTGCTGAAAGAGGCGGAGTCACAGGAAGACCTCTCGGGGTTCGGATACCGAGCAAGCAGTGCCTGAAACCAAGGCTGTGCCGGCCACCAAGGTGCCAACAGGACTATCCTTCCCTGGTAAGTCTCCAAGCCAGCCAGGACTTGGAGTAACAACTGAACCGGTGGGAAAAGGTATAGGTAACCCCACCTCAACCAGTCCGATTAAAAGGCATAGACCCCGATGGTCTCGCAGTTGGGAAAGGGCGCTGCATATACCGGAAGACACCTCGACTAAGCCGACATGAAGAGGTCCACTTCCAGGCACCTGAACGTTCAGCAGAGCCAATGTAACAAGTCTGTGTCGAATGTCCATTATGTGGACAGGGGGAATGAAAAGGGGACAGGCCATCTACTAGTATGTTGGACACTCCCTGGACATGAACCGCTAGGCGAGCCAAACCCTGAGAACTTAGCAGACGAGTCACCCGAAGCAACCAGCCTGAAAGAACCAAGGACCACTTTGAACCCCTGTGGTTCTGACAATGAACCACAGGGGAGCAGTCCGAATAGAGCCGGATCATCGATCCGCAAGTGACCCGCACCCTCCAAAGTGACATCCACGCAGTCATGAAGTCGCGCACCCTCCAAAGTGACATCCACGCAGTCATGAAGTCCCGCACCGTGCAGTGAGCAAGACGGACCACACAGCCCCTGGCCAGCCTGGTGAGCACTGTTCACAAAGCCCCAGCCAAGAGACGTTGCATCCGTGAACACATCGAGCAAGGGCTCGGGGGCGTCAAAGCACTGAACTCTGAGAAATCTGAAGAGGAAGCTGGCAACGCAGCAATCGGCCCCCGGAGGCCGAACCGAGTGATTGCGAGAGAGGCAAAAGAGATGTCCCAGAAGGAACCAGAACAGCCAACAAAGCCAAACCTGACCCGGTGGGTAGACCATCATAGCAAACTTCAGGCTCCCGCACAAACCCTCAAGTAACCGTCGCATGACCCAGAAGCCTCCCAGAAACAGGCAAAGGCGGGACCACAGCCGAAGCAGAGGCTCTGGAGGGAGAGACAAGGAAGCAGTCCGAGCATCCCACACAAGAGCCAGCCAAGACCAAACCTGGGAGGGAACTAGATGGGACTTCTGCCAGTTCACCAGGATCCCGAACCCGGCAAGCTGAGAAAGAACCAAATCCCTGGCGAGCAGACACGCGGACCGGCTTAGAGCCCACATCACCCAGTCACCGTGGTAGGCCAGAACCAGAACCCCTAAGAGACGCAGATGGGCCACCACGACCCGGGTAAGGCGTGTGAAAACGCGAGGTGCCAGATTCAAGCCGAATAGGAGGCAACGAAAGTGGTCACTTTGATGCCCCACAACAAAACCGAGCCAGTCCGTGAACCGCGGATGAATCGGGACATACCAATACACATCCTTGAGGTCCAGGGGACACCATCCAAGCACCCGGCTCCAAGAGAAGGACGTGGTAAATTATGTGGTATATATATGTGGTATATATACCTGGGACAGAGTAGTCATCCTAAAAGTGGAGCAATAAACCGACGGGTTCAGGCAGGACAAGTCCAGGACCACACCCAAGCGAACTCACTCCGAGATAACCTGACAGAGCGCAGGACAGGAGGCGTGCCCCACCAACCCCTAAAGTTCCGAAGGAGGAAGGGCCACCCAATGCCACCCTAAGGCTAACCAACACCGAGCATGCAACATTGAAGCAGCCTGCATCCGCATATCATGATCAGTGAATTGGGTGAACGGGAAAACAAACAAGGAACAACACTCGCAAGACTCTGGGTCGAAAGTATCACTGACCCAACAGGCTGAATGATGGAGGCACAACTAGTGAGAGTCACCCTGAGACAAGGGGGCAGAGCAACCTTCAAACTTGCACAAAGCGAGAGGGGACCCAGGGGTCACGTCCATTGAATTAGAGCGCCCCTGTGGGGTTTCTCAAGGAGCTTAGTCGCGTTATCTCGCTAGGGAAAGCCCAGGCAGGGTACTGCTACCCGGCGCCCAAAAGCTTCCAAGCAAACTGCTAAAGCTGAACCCCCGGGATGTGTACACTCGCGGGGGCCTAGTGGAGGACCACCAAAATACAAAGGGCAGACCTCTCACCAAACAGGAAAACAAAAATACTCGCAAGAGGACAATGTGCCCAGGTGGAACAGAGCCGGCCACTATGAGAGGTGACAACTGGGTGCATAATACCTTGCGCCCCAACCAGTGACAAAAAACTACCCCCTACCCAGAGGCAAACAGGAAAGCAAGAAACACCCCAGCTGACTCCAAGGGCAGTCAATTACCGAGCAGCAAAAGACACAGCAGAGGTAGATCCCAAGGTGACCTGTATGTGGAAGGTAATCTCCAAATCCCTAAGGGCAGTACTTACAAGGCACCTAGGGAAGGGAACCCTAGGCGCATGGAGTCCGAGTACTGGAGAAATTACTCCTGGATCGCACACCCCTGAAGAGACAGCACCACACTACAAGGCACAGAACTGGAAAATTCTGGAGCCAAAGGCACATGACCTTGCCAGTTCCACATCAACTACAGAACTGCAGGGTGGATAGCCGGCACAGGAGTCTGGGGCACCCCCTTGACCCTCCCTGGGAGGGAGTGAGGGTTGCACAGAGGCATGGTGACGTGGTGATATCATGCTCATTTGCTCGTTTTCATTTCGGGAGTTCTGTCCACTAGTTCGGCCTTCAGCAGCAATATTTTAACCAGAATAGGGGTTTGTTTTGGGGGCTTACTTTTCTGGGTGCCTGACCCGGTCAATGGCAGACATAGAATGCTTACAACCACACAGTGGTTTCTATAGGCCATTGCTCCTCGTACCTCTCTGAGAATGCCATGTTCTGGCTCATGGTCCCTGGTAGGCCTAGAACTCCATACACATTGACTGATGCCGGGGTCTAGTACATTCATATTAGCCCGGATAGTTCTGGGGCTGATATGGATATCAGCCGGGATAGCTCTGGGGCTCCAAAGGGGCTCCCCCCAGAAATGGTTATGTTGAGAGAGGTAACTAGCACACCAGGTATAAACAGCTAGGAGGCAGGGCATAAGAGCTAAATCTCGCTTTCCCTCACTTTCTGATAGGTAAGCACTAAGTTACCACAATACTTAGATGGCAAAATTATTTCTTGGAGCTCCCACATTGAAGTGTTGGCAGTCTGTGTACATGCATGTGTGTGAACTTATGTAAATAAGCTAGAAAAAATAAACTGATAAAAATACATAACAAAAATTTGCAGAAAATGTGCCAAATTGTAACAAGTTTGGTGCAACTGGCTACACCTAATCACTATTTGAACACTAACATGCAATATGCTGGATAAGTTATACTGTACTGCACAAAAAAATGGACCAATAAGGACATCATGGAAATTGAATTTACCTGTCCTCTTGCAGAAGAGTCGAATCTAAGGGAAGATGTGCTGGTCTCTCAGCTTTCAGCTCATTCTCCTCATCTTTTAGCTCATTCTCCTCGTCTTTTAATTCTTGAGTAATTGCTGTGCAGCCCTGTGAATCCAGTCTTGTAACAGATGGTTGATGTATTAGTTGGTCCTCTAAATTGCAATAATGATGTTTTAAAGCTTCAAGCTCACGAATCTGAAATACCAGCGTTCAATGAAAAGCGATGAACCCAGTGGCTCCCTGAAGCTACTGTATCTTGCTGAGATTATATTATTAGATCCAAATATAAGATCACATCAGCTGTGGAGTTCAGTTCAGCCTACCAGAGACAAAAGTTTATTTATTTACAACTTATTTTATTCCCCCAACTACAGTATAGAAACAGCGTAGTAATCCAACACAGCCTGACTCCAACGGCTGAGAAGGCCTACCTCGATGTCCTATAGTGTAGATTGTGTGTAATTACTTAAGTGTAATTGCCTAAGTGTAATTACCGAAATGTAGTTACAGAATGAGAGCTACACTCGTGGTGTCCCATCTACCCAGAACTCTTTGTCATATAACGCTTTGAAACTACTGACGGTTTTGGCCTCCACCACCTTCTCACTTAACTTGTTCCAACCGTCTACCACTCTGTTTGCAAAAGTGAATTTTCTTATATTTCTTCGGCATCTTTGTTTAGTTAGTTTAAATCTATGACCTCTTGTTCTTCAAGTTCCAGGTCTTAGGAAATCTTCCCTATCAATTTTATCAATTCTTGTTACTATTTTGTACGTTTTGATCATATCACCTCTTTTTCTTTTGTCTTCTAGTTTTGGCATATTTAATGCGTCTAACCTCTCCTCGTAGCTCCTGCCCTTCAGTTCTGGGAGCCACTTAGTAGCATGTCTTTGCACCTTTTCCAGTTTGTTGATGTGCTTCTTAAGATATGGACACCACACAACCGCTGCATATTCTAGCTTTGGCCTAACAAAAGTCATGAACAATTTCTTTAGTATTTCGCCATCCATGTAATGCGCCAAACGAGTATTCTCGGTCGGCGGGAAACAGCACCAAACGAGAAAACTCTTTTTTATTTTTTCGTACCCATTCTAATTGTGTGTGAGGCTGATTTTGTATGAAATGGACTTTTAGCACTATCGCTCACTGGGCAGGCACCCGGTCAACTTAGGGGTCATGCACCGAGCGAGCGGGCAAGAGCGCGGTGGTACCTAAATGTGTATACTCGTTTCAGCTTTCTCACCTTAATTCTCGTGCTACATCGCTCGTTTTGGTATCATTGTGTTCGCAATTAAATTCCTTACAGGTGTGTATAAATATAATGTCCAAAAGCCTGGCGTGACTCCCAACAGCAAAGCCGTAAGTTGGCAAAAGTTACCCGTGAAACCACAAAATCAGTAACATGTGCATACTCGTTCCATTTTTCTCACCTTAATTCTCGTGATACATCGCTCGTTTTGGTATCATTGTGTTCGCAATTAAATTCCCTACAGATGTGTATGAATATAATGTACAAAAGCCTGGAATGCCTCCCCTGCAGAAAAGCCTAAAGTTACTCGTGAACGACTACCAATTTGTACACTGCAACCTAATGTGCATACTCGTTCAATTTGATAACATCAAATTTCATGTTACGTCTTTCATTTTGGTATCAAATTGTTCGCAATGTAAAGGCGCGCATTTTAAAACTAGTCCCAAGATAATAGGATAATAAATAGAATTTTAACAAATATTTTAATATTTTGACTAAAAGCCTATTTATAATCTTATAAGTGTTCGGACATCAAGTTTCATGTTACATCTTTCATTTTGGTATCAAATTGTGCGCATTCAAAAGGCGCTTATTTTGATACTATCCCGAGGTCGATTGGATAAAAAACCAGCGTTGAATGTAATGAAACGCCATTTTCTGGGTGAGCCCCGGAGGCTCCCTGGAGCTTATCGGGCTAATGTATGTTATGTTAGACCGGGACATTAGCTAAGGAGTTCAGACCTACCAGGGACCAGCGCCAGAACCTGGCCCCTTCAGAGAGGTTTCAGGGAGCAATGGCCCTGGAAAACCCCATATGGTTGGGGGTTTTCCTTATCTGCCATCGACCGGGGTTAGGCACCCAGAAAGGTAGGCGTAACAAAACAAACCCCACATGGTAAGAAACTACAACAAAAACCGAACAGAGGTAGAAAACTCCCTACAATCCCAAGGAAACAAGCAAACAAGCAAACATCACACTTTACTGCCGCGCCGATCGTCCGCGCAGCCCTCCCCACCCCGGGAGGGGGAGGGGGAGCCCCGGACCTACCGCGCCGGCTGCCAAGCTCCAGTTCGGAAGCTAAGCTTCAACCAACGCGAAAAAAACGCCGACCGGTGGGAGGGAGGGTTTCCAGGGAGCCTCCGGGGCTCACCCAGAAAATGGCGTTTCATTACATTCAACGCTGGTTTTCTGTGGGGAGCCCCTACGGCTCCCTGGAGCTTCATACCCAAAGAGAAGGAAAAGAAAGGGCTAACCCGGGAGGCGGCCGCCACAAACTCTGCAACGCAAAGCCAAGACAACCGGTCGCAAACCTGCGACCCAAGGCAACAAGAACGCCCAAGAACAGACGCACATATGGATGGGCGGCCAAAAACCTGGGCGACCCACAAATCCCTGCGCCCGAGACGTCACCAACACAGCAGCAAATGCTGCAAACGTCTGAACAGCACGGGCGCAAAGACAGACCGCAGTAAGAAGGAAAACACTGCGGACGACCCGGGAGACCCGAGCCCTGAAAACAGGGAACGAAGGAACCGGATCAACCACAGCGCATCCCCAGGCACGGTACGCCGGCAACAGCAAAAAGCACAACTGGACAACACAGGACGCACCCCCCGGCCAAACCAAACAAGTACCAATACCCCAAGAACCCCTCCGGAAAGCAGCCGTCTCGACCGTCGCCAGGACAGAGAAAGGCTGCACACCAATAGCTACCACCAGTACCAAAGAGGAGGAAACTGAAACCGAAGGGGCTACCACAAACTGAGGGGAAGAGAAGAAGGCACCCTGAACAAGGACCAGGATGGCTCAGGCGACTCATGAGCAGGCCGGAGGGGAAACAAAACGCGAGAAGACGTAATAAACGTCATACAGTCTCCAAGACGAAGCTCGCAGGTGGGACACCGTCAACAAAGCCACCTGAACACCATAGAGATGGCGATACCTGCGTCAAAATACCAGACGCGAAGAGCCAAAGAGAAGGCCGAACCAGTCACGGACAGGACCGATTCGGCCTGCTGAAAGAGGCGAAGCCTCAGGAAAAACGCCCCGGGTACGGACACCTATCAAGCAGCGTCTGAAAAGAAGGCCAGGCCGGCCACAGTGGAACCATAAGGACTGTTCTCGTGGGAATGGGCTGCAACTGAGCCAGAACCCGAAGCAACAGCTGGACCGGGAGAAGAGGTACAGGTACCCCCCACCTCGACCAGGCCTGCCGAAAGCCTCCACCGTGAAGTCCTCGCAGGTGGGAAGGGCGCCACAAAACGGGCGACGCCTAGACCACGCCGACCCGAAGACGTCCATGGCCAGGAGTCCATAAGCCCAACAGAGCCAACAAAACGAATCGGCGACGACTGGCCAACCCACGAAGAGGAATGAACCGAGACAGCTGTCCACCAGGACGCAGGACACACCCCGGACACGAACCACACGGTTAACCAAACCCCCTGTGGTTCCGGCAAGAACCACCAGAGAACAGTCCAAACAGAGCTGAACGGTAGAGTACCTAGTGACCCAAACCCTCCGAAGCGCAAACCAGACAGCCATGAACACCTGAACCGGGCTGTGAGCCCGACGGACAGACAGACTCCATCAACCTCGGCCGACCTGGTGAGCACTGGTCACAAAGCCCCAGCCGAGAGACGACCCGTCCGTGAACACATCGAGCGAAGGCTCGGGGAGCCGCCAAGGCACGGAACCCCGAAAACCCCAAAGAGGAAGCTGGTGACGCAGCACCAACACCAGATCCCCAGAGGAACCCAAGGAATGCAAGAGGCGGAAGTGGAGTCTCCGTAGGAACCAACCGACGCCGGAGCCAAACCCGACTCCGCGGGCAGACAAGCACGCCGAAGTGCAAACTCCCGCACAACCGCCCAAGCAACCGCTGAGCAACCCGGGACCCCCTCCTGAACAGCCAAAGGCGGGACCACAGCCACAGTAACACTTCTGGAGGGAAGACAATGAGGGGCCCAAGAGCCTGAAACAAGGCCCAGGTCCGAACCCGGGACGGAAACAGAAGGTAAAACCTCCAGATCACCAGGAAACCAAACCCAGCGATCTGGAAAGAACCATCCCCTGGTGAGCAGACAAGCGGACTGACTGGGAGCCCACTCCAGCCAGTCGTCGAGGTAGGCCAGACACCGAATCTCAGATGCAGACAGGGCACTAAGATCCGGTAAAGATGCAAAGAGTATACAAAGTGCCCTTCACAAAATAGGGAATGCAATAAAAACAGCAAACCTGAAGCCCCACCACCAAAGCATTGTATGACAATCATATGAAGACATATTATGACATATGACAATCATTATATGACAATATGACAATTATAATCAAAGCATTATATGACAAAGTGCTGGGAAGACGGGACACCACGAGAGTAGCTCTCATCCTGTAACTACACTTAGGTAAGTACACATAGGTAATTACCAACCGTGCTAGCCCCAGAAAAACTGGAGAGGAACGTGTCAAGAAGTGACCTGGAGGTCCAGGTCCACCATCCATGCACCCGGCCCTAACAGAATCCGAACAGGAGACAACAGTCCTCCGAGCAGGGCAGAGGATCCAGGGCGCAGACGGAAGTAGTCCAGAAGAACTGCAGACTGGAAAAGCTCATGACTGCAAAGAGCAGACGGGAAGCCCAGAAGGATGGGGCGGATCGACCACGCCCCACGCACCCACGAAGAGGAAATGACGAAGCGCAGGGAAGAAGCCCACCCCGCCAGCTCTGAACCCCCCCCAAGGGGGAGAAGCCGGCCTCCGACGCCAGCAGAGGCCGGAAGACAACCCAAAGCGCCCACCAACAGCGGGACCAAGCGAGAGGCAACAGAGCAAGCTGCTCCCCCAGCGCCCAGTCAACAGAGAAGGGAACAGAACCCCTTCAGAAAGAAAAAGTACACTACCGAAGTCATGAGGAGAGACTACGGAAATGAAACCACACTTCGCTGGAAGAGGAAGTGAGGGGAGACCTGATCACCACATACAAGATACCCAAGGGAATCGTCAGGGTGGAGAAGGACAGGATATGTAACACAAGGGGCACACGCACTAGGGGACACAGGTGGAAACTGAGTACCCAAAAGAGCCACAGATAGAATTAAAGTTTTTTTTTTTTTTTTTTTTTTTTTTTTTTTTTTTTTTTTGAGTGTCAGAATGGGAACGGGAAAGCACTAAGAAGTAATGTGGCGACTCCTCACACAAGTAACGAGGCTGACCCCCATACAATGTCACATGTAGACATGACAGAGCCCAAGAGGCACAGGAACCGAAGGTGAAGCTGGAGGAGGCAGAAGTCACACTGCAGCAAGCTCCTGGAAATATCGAATTACCTAAGTATTGGGCACAGGTTGAGGGCTACAGTGGTGTCCCAGGTTACATAAAGGTTCAGGGAAGAGTAAAAGCAAATAAAATACAATAAACAAGTAAAAGTGAGTGAAAATAGCCGAGTGGAAAAGTTTGTTTTGGTCTAGAACAAAATCAAAGATGGCCGCCGCCACCACCCCCACTGAGAAGGTAGACACACCATCAGATGATGGTTTCAAAGGATTCTCACCACAAGATATAAGGAAAGGAGGTGTTCTTGGCAGGTTAGAGATAATTGAGGATATGCAAAAGAAGTATGAAGAAAAAGTGCTTAAATTGGAAGAGGACAATGGAGCTCTTTGGAGTGAGCTTTGCACTCTAAAAGGGAGTATGCTTCAACAAGGTAAGATTATTACTGCATTAACAGACAAGGTAACAAATCAGGAGGAGCAAATCAAGGAACTAGTGAAAGAAAATGAGGCATGGAAAGTGAAGTGTGGTGACTTTGAAGAAATAAACAAGAAAATAGACTCATATGGTGAACAACTCCAAGCAAGCCTAAGGGCTAACATAGAGTTAGGTAAGGATCTCCAACTGGAAACTTCACTGACAACTCACATAGAGGAGGTGAATAAAGAACTAGAAAAGTATAAAGAAGAAATAAAAGCGACATATGCTGAAGTTGTAAAAGAAAAAGAGACTATCAAAGAAGTGTGTTCGGAAGTCAAAACCAGAAATGACCAACAAGAAGCAGAAATTAGGCAAGCAATTAGGAAAGAACTGGTTACCAACAGTAAACTGGTACAAAACACTGCAGATAGAACTAAGTCCATAATCATTTTTGGATGTTTAGAGAAGGAAATTTCATCTAGGGTGGACCGAGCGGCAGAAGAGATGAAAATCATAGAGAAAATAGTAGGTTTAGGAGAAGGCTCAAAGGAAAATGTCAGTGATTTTAGAAGAATAGGAAAATATGAGAAAGAAAAGAACCGCCCCTTAAGGGTGACATTTAATGGAGTGAAAAACATGATGGAAGTGCTAAGAAATGCCAGGAAACTGCAGAGTGATGAGGTTGGCAAATTTTGGTCAATAAGACAAGACCTCTCCAAGGAAGACAGAGAAAAGCTAAAAATGAACTTAATTGAGGCAAAACGTCTAAATGGGGATAGAAATGAAGAAGACAGAAATTCTTTTTTTTACAAAGTGACAGGGACTGGAAAGCTTGTGAAATGGTACATAAAAACAAAGCAACAAGATCAGTAGTGGAAGGGGGAGTAAAGAGCAAAGGAAAAGGGAACATGTTCCTGAAAATTGTATATACAGAGCACCACTTGGTTTCCGAACTTTAGTTATCCGAAACTTCCAGTTTCCCGATTGGGGTTGGGGAGTCATGCTACCCGAACAAAGTTCGGGTAGGAAGAAGTCCGCCAAGCGTCACGCCGGCTTGTGGTGGTGGGTGGGAGATGGTCCAGGGTGCCCACTGTGACTTCACAGATTCACGGCCTATTATTCCTATTACAGTATTTTGAATTGCCATAAGGCTGGAATGTTCATTCTGTGCTTTTGTTTTACATATCTGCACAATCAAGAAACATCTGTGCACCATGTTGGCTCCAAATGGACACATTGCGTCAGTGATGGCTGACTGGTGGGTGGATGGAGCTTAGGTGGGAGGCAGTATGAGAGGGGGGGGGGGAGAATCAGTGAGAGAGGGGGATAATTAGTCAGAAAGGGAGGGAGAGAGAGATGCTAGGATGGAGGGGGAGGTAGGGAGAGATGTTAGGAGGGAGGGGGAGGTAGGGAGAGATGCTAAGAGGGAGGGGGAGGTAGGGAGAGATGCTAAGAGGGAGGGGGAGGTAGGGAGAGATGCTAAGAGGGAGGGGGAGGTAGGGAGAGATGTTAGGAGGTAGGGAGAGATGCTAAGAGGGAGGGGGAGGTAGGGAGAGATGTTAGGAGGTAGGGAGAGATGCTAAGAGGGAGGGGGAGGTAGGGAGAGATGTTAGGAGGTAGGGAGAGATGCTAAGAGGGAGGGGGAGGTAGGGAGAGATGCTAAGAGGGAGGGGGAGGTAGGGAGAGATGTTAGGAGGTAGGGAGAGATGCTAAGAGGGAGGGGGAGGTAGGGAGAGATGTTAGGAGGTAGGGAGAGATGCTAGGATGGAGGGGGAGGTAGGGAGAGATGTTAGGAGGTAGGGAGAGATGCTAAGAGGGAGGGGGAGGTAGGGAGAGATGCTAAGAGGGAGGGGGAGGTAGGGAGAGATGCTAAGAGGGAGGGGGAGGTAGGGAGAGATGTTAGGAGGTAGGGAGAGATGCTAAGAGGGAGGGGGAGGTAGGGAGAGATGTTAGGAGGTAGGGAGAGATGCTAAGAGGGAGGGGGAGGTAGGGAGAGATGTTAGGAGGTAGGGAGAGATGCTAAGAGGGAGGGGGAGGTAGGGAGAGATGCTAGGAGGTAGGCAGGAAGGGACGGAAGTAGTGAGAATTAGGGAGGGAAAGGCAAGCTGGCAGGCACAGGCTGGCAGGCACAGGCTGGCAGGCACAGGCAGACAGGCACAGGCAGACAGGCAGGCAGGCAGGCAGGCAGGCTGGGAAGGAGGCAGGCAGGCAGGCTCGGGTAAGGAAGCGGTCAGCCAAGCGTCGTGCCGGCCCGTGGTGGGTGGGTGGGGGGGGTGGGTGATGGTTTAGTTTGCTCACTGACCGTGTCGGGCGCCGCCGCCTACCCTGTGACGTCACAGACTCACGGCCTATTGTTCCCATTGTTTGAATTTGTCACGAGACTGGAGTGTTCATTCCGTGACTTTGTTTTACATATCAGCACAATCAAGGAACATCCGTGCACCATGTCGGCTCCAAATGCACGCATTGTGTCAGTGAAAGCATCTACAAGCGGGTTACATAAAAGAAAGAGGTCAGTGATGACATTTGAAAAGAAAGTTGAAATAATTAAGAAGGTGGAAAGCGGTGTCCCGAGAAGTGTCGTGTGCGCTGAGTATGGCATTAGTAAAAGTACTGTTTTTGATCTTCTTAAGGCTAAACCTATCATTTTTGACTATTTCTCTAGAAGTGAAAGTGATAAAGCAATACGAAATAGAAAGGTAGTAAGTAAAGCAAAAGTGGAGAGTGTTGATAACGCAGTGTGGGAGTGGTACAGACAGAGACGTGAGGTGACGAAGAAGCCAGTGGCAGGCTGGCTCCTCGTGGAAAAGGCGCGTGAATTTCACCAAGCAATGAAAATTACTCAAAAGTGTGTATACAGTGATGGTTGGCTCAGAAGTTTTAAAACCCGTCATGGCATTAGGTTTATTAAAGTGCATGGTGAAAGACAATCTGCTGATATTGTTGGTGCTGATGAGTATGTGAGTAAATTTGCGGAGATGGTGCAGGAACAAAATTTATCTCCAGAGCAAATTTATAATGCTGATGAGACAGGTTTGTACTGGCGTATGCTTCCCACAGAAACGATGGCTCATAGTGGTGAGGACGATCCTTCAGGTGGTTATAAACAGAACAAACAGAGAATTTCTTTGTTGTGCTGTGCAAATGCAGCTGGCACGCACAAATTAAAGTTACTTGTGATTGGAATTAGTAAAAACCCCAGGGCTTTAAAGTCAGCCAGGTGCCTCCCTGTGATTTATAAGGACCAGCCAAGTGCGTGGATGTCTCGAGTAATATTTGTCGAGTGGTTTAATAAGAACTTTGTACCCGAGGTGAAGGAGCACCTGAAAAGTGTTGGTCTCCCGCAAAACAGCAAAGTTGTGCTGCTGCTAGATAACAGTTCAACGCATCCACGAGGTGATGAGCTTATAAATGGCAATATTATTGGAACGTTCTTGCCACCCAATACAACCTCAGTGATCCAACCCATGGATCAAGGAATAATTAAGAACCTTAAACACCACTACAAGAGGATGTTTGCCAGACGTCTTAACAATCAGCTTGGAACACTTAAGGACTTTTATAAAGTCTTCACAATAAAGTCAGCTATCTGGACTATTGCTAGTGCGTGGGATGAGGTAAAGCAGACAACACTAAGAAATGGTTGGAAAAAACTTTGGCCCGCGTCAAGTCTGTTTCCTGAGGAAGATGACGAGGCAGATTTTGAAGGATTTGCGGTGAAGAAAGTTAGCGAGAAGAAAAAATTAAGAGAGGAACTCCTAGCCTATGTCAAGGGGATTAAGTCCCCTGAGATTAGAGCAGAACTGGTGACTGAAACAATCGAAGATGACATAGATAGATGGATAGATTTTGATGAAGCAGCCCCAAACAATCGAAACATGACTAATGATGAAATTATAGAATTAGTATGTACAGCAAAAAAGCCAGACGAGTGCAGTGAAGAAGATGGAGAGGAAGAGGAAGAGGAAGAGGATGAAGAAACGTTAAAGGAAAAATTTGATATGGAAAAAGTTCAGCAAAATTTTGAATACATTCTGGGATTTATGGACACGAGTTACAGCGAGTTTGAAACTAAGGACATGATGAGTCTGTACAATATGTATATGAAGTTTTTAAAAACAAGAGCCAAGGGAATGAAACAAATGTCAATTACAGAGTCTTTTGCAATGGCTTCCAAGAAAGCTCGCATTGCATCACCTGCACCTGACTCATCGCATGTTGACCCAGTCAATCCAACACCATCAACATCCACCACCACCTCTTCCATGTAAATAACTATGCTTCATCAACATCGATCATCAACATAAGAGGATCAGGACTTCAATTATTGGTGAGTACAAACAAAATACGGTCACGCATTTACGCTATGAACCTGTCGATTTTTTCCCTTAGATTTTTTTCACATTATTTTTTTTATTTTTTCCTCCATTTCTCGTATACGAACTTACATGTTAACCGACGGGTCTCGTCCCCAAGGGGTTCGGAAACCAAGTGGTGCTCTGTACCAACATAGATGGAGTGAGGTCAAAAACTTTGGAGTTGCAAGATATAATCCAGCTTAGGGTCCCAGATATTGTTACATTATCAGAGACGAAACTTGAAGGAAATATAATAAATGAAGTCGTATTCCCAAGAGGCTATTCAGTTTGGAGACGTGACAGGAAAAATAGGAAGGGAGGAGGAGTGGCTGTACTGGTGAAAAAACACCTGAAGGTAAAAGAGTTAATATTTGAAAACCCTCGAGATATTGACATAATGGCATTGCAGGTCTGGAATCAGGATGATAAGCTGATAATTGTAAATACCTACAGCCCACCAGCAAGCAACACATGGACAAAGGAAGAACTGGATGACAAACGAGAGGGCCTCATAATGGTCATGAGAGATATTATTGTACAAGCAGATAAAGATAAATCACGACTGTTGATACTGGGGGACTTCAACTTTAGAGCAATAGACTGGGAGGCCTATGAAGCAAGAACGGAGGACTTTTGGACATGCAGATTTGTGAACCTCATTCTGGAGACATTCTTGTATCAACACATAAAGCAAGCCACAAGAATGAGGGAAGGAGATGTACCGTCAGTACTGGATCTAGTATTCACCAGGAAAGAAGAAGAGATTTTTGACATCCAGTACCTTCCTCCCTTGGGAAAGAGTGATCACGTCCTGTTAGACATTAAATATGCTTTAAGATATCATCTAGAAGAAAATGGGGACATTGAAACAGTTGATAAACTCGATTTAAGGAGAGGCAACTATGGGGAACTTCGAAATTTTTTTAATGAGTGTAATTGGACAGAATTGTTGCTAGGCAGGGAAGTAAATGAAATGTATGCCAAATTTTTAAAACTATACGAGGAAGGCACACAAACATTCATACCAAAACAGAGACGCAGGGCCAGAAAACAGGATTGGTTCGACAGAAATTGTGAGAGGGCAAGAGACCAAAAGACACAAAAATGGAATCAGTATAGGAAGAGGCCAAACCCCCAAACATACCAGCGATACAAAGATGCGAGAAACAACTATACAGCAGTAAGGAGAGAGGCAGAAAGAAATTTTGAAAAAGGGATAGCAGATAAATGTAAAACAGAACCGGGCCTATTCTACAAATTCATAAACAACAAATTGCAGGTAAAGGATAATATCCAGAGGTTGAAAATGGGAAACAGATTCACGGAAAATGAAAAGGAAATGTGTGAAACATTAAATGAAAAGTTCCAAAGTGTGTTTGTACAAAATGAAATCTTCAGAGAACCAGACACAATAAGAATTCCAGAGAACAACATAGAGCGGATAGAGGTGTCTAGAGATGAAGTGGAAAATATGCTAAAGGAGCTCGGGAAGAACAAAGCAGCTGGCCCAGATGGAGTTTCACCATGGGTTCTGAGAGAATGTGCATCTGAACTCAGCATTCCACTTCACCTGATCTTTCAGGCATCCCTGTGTAGAGGAATCGTAGCAGACGTGTGGAAACAGGCTAACATAGTTCCAATCTACAAAAGTGGCAGCAGGGAAGACCCCCTCAATTATAGACCTGTATCATTGACAAGTGTAATAGTGAAAGTATTGGAAAAGCTAATCAAAACTAAATGGGTAGAACACCTGGAGAGAAATGATATAATATCAGACAGACAGTATGGTTTTCGATCTGGAAGATCCTGTGTATCGAATTTACTCAGTTTCTATGATCGAGCCACAGAGATATTACAGGAAAGAGATGGTTGGGTTGACTGCATCTATCTGGACCTAAAAAAGGCTTTCGACAGAGTTCCACATAAGAGGTTGTTCTGGAAACTGGAAAATATTGGAGGGGTGACAGGTAAGCTTCTATCATGGATGAAAAATTTTCTGACCGATAGAAAAATGAGGGCAGTAATCAGAGGCAATGTATCAGAATGGAGAAATGTCACAAGTGGAGTACCACAGGGTTCAGTTCTTGCACCAGTGATGTTTATTGTGTACATAAATGATCTACCAGTTGGTATACAGAATTATATGAACATGTTTGCTGATGATGCTAAGATAATAGGAAGGATAAGAAATTTAGATGATTGTCATGCCCTTCAAGAAGACCTGGACAAAATAAGTATATGGAGCACCACTTGGCAAATGGAATTTAATGTTAATAAATGTCATGTTATGGAATGTGGAATAGGAGAACATAGACCCCACACAACCTATATATTATGTGAGAAATCTTTAAAGAATTCTGATAAAGAAAGAGATCTAGGAGTGGTTCTGGATAGAAAACTATCACCTGAGGACCACATAAAGAATATTGTGCAAGGAGCCTATGCAATGCTTTCTAACTTCAGAATTGCATTTAAATACATGGATGGCGATATACTAAAGAAATTGTTCATGACTTTTGTTAGGCCAAAGCTAGAATATGCAGCTGTTGTGTGGTGCCCATATCTTAAGAAGCACATCAACAAACTGGAAAAGGTGCAAAGACATGCTACTAAGTGGCTCCCAGAACTGAAGGGCAAGAGCTACGAGGAGAGGTTAGAAGCATTAAATATGCCAAAACTAGAAGACAGAAGAAAAAGAGGTGATATGATCACTACATACAAAATAGTAACAGGAATTGATAAAATCGACAGGGAAGACTTCCTGAGACCTGGAACTTCAAGAACAAGAGGTCATAGATTTAAACTAGCTAAACACAGATGCCGAAGAAATATAAGAAAATTCACCTTCGCAAATAGAGTGGTAGACGGTTGGAACAAGTTAAGTGAGAAGGTGGTGGAGGCCAAGACCGTCAGTAGTTTCAAAGCGTTATATGACAAAGAGTGCTGGGAAGACGGGACACCACGAGCGTAGCTCTCATCCTGTAACTACACTTAGGTAATTACACTTAGGTAATTACCTGTTGACGGACGGTTGAGAGGCAGGACCAAGGAGCCAGAGCTCAACCCCCACAAGCACAACTAGGTGAGGACATATATTGTAAAAGCACAAGCCGCCGACTAGTGGCAAAGAGCACTACGCCGGCCAGGCAAAGAAGGCACAAAACTGCATCAAAAGGCCCACCTCGACAGCAAAACCACAAAGTCCCAGCACAACCACAACATGTGCCAAGACCCAAAAAGCTCAGTCTGCAAGCCAGGAAGACCCCGGAACCCCAAAAGGCAGAACCGGGTCACACGAGGAAACAAAGTCCCCTGAACCCACAAAAGGGGGCCCAAGAGGAAGAAACCTCCAGAACGAAACCAAGGAACCCAAAGGAACCCAGAATCGAACCAGGGGGAGCCCAAACCACCACATTTGCCGGCGGAGAACACCACTAAAAGGCAAAGCACAGACCCCAGCAGAACGCCCTGGGAAAACGGTCCCAACAGACCGAAAACCGAGGGGCAAGGTGTGGGAGCAAGCATACCAGCCAGGGGCACTGAGCCTAAACCCATAGGCTCAGACCCAAAATCAACACCCAAACGTTCCCAGAGGAACAGGCAACGGCAAGAAAACACCAGAAAAACAAAGAAACGACAACAGGAGAACAAAAACCCTGAAAATTTTTTGAAAACTCACCAGAGACACTCGCTCGCACACCCAGACGCATGTAAACAAACCGCAACGCCGCCCTGGTGGCCACGCCGTGAAACCGGCAGACGAAAATGGCCGCCAGCAGGGGCTGTGACTGACGCTAAATACACAAAAACACGCCAGCAAATGTGGGAAGCTAGCAGACTAGAAGGGCGAAAAACGACGCCCAACAGCAGAAAAACCCCTGAAGGGGCAAAACCGCCCCAGAACTGCTAGCAGGCAACCCCCACAGCCCCGGGAACCAACAACAGAGGCCCCGGGGCAGAGCCGTCCTCCAAGCCCTCCGCCCTGAAAGAAAAGCAAGAGTCCATGGGAAAGGCAACAAGAAAGGGCCGCTGGTAAGACCCAGAAGCCTTGGCAGGAGGCACAGGCTCAAACCTCCGTCCCCAACCCGAACGGGGCAGCCCCCGAAAACCGCCCGAGTCTCTGCCGCAACTAAACCCCGCCCCGACCCCGAAACCCGCAGACGGTCCGGAGCCGGGAACATGGAGAGAAAGGGGCGAGCAGCACCTAACCAAACGGGGCGGCCACGGGGCATTCGAGTGGGAAACCAACCTAGCATGTTGCAGCAACCTAACCTAGCTTGCAACATGGATGCCGCCTGTACTCTGAACAGTAATAACATCAGGAGAGTACTGGAGAACAAGCAGAGAATCACTCGCAAGACTCCGGGTCAAGGTGTCAGTGACCCAACAGGCAGCATGACGGAGGTAAAATTGGCGACTGTCACCCGGAGACAAGGGAACAGCAACCAACGATCCCGTACAAGACGGGTTGGAACCCGGAAGACACATTCAATGGTCCCCCGAGCCCAGACAGGGGTTTCCAGGGCCCGTAGGGTAACAACTACGGGAAGCCCGGGCAAGGTGTTGCTAACCGGTTAAGAAACCCAAACATAACAAGAGGGTAGATTATAGCACTGAAAACCCCTGAGACGTGTACAAGCACGGGGGCCTAGCAGAGGGCCGCCAAACACTACCAGTGGAACTAGAACCACCTTAGGCAGACCCCCACCAGGCAAGAAAAATGAAAAACAAAAGAAAAACCCCGCAAAAGTACACCGTCTCCAGAGGCAACAGAAACCGGCCGCCGCTTAGGTGGCAGGCTGCGCAACACCTTGACGCCCTAACCAGCACAATACCAATCCCTACCCAGGGCCAAACAAGGGCCCCAAGCCCCAGCTGGCCCCAAGGGCGAGGCAAATGCCGAGCAGCAAGAACCTCTACGGGAATGGTTCCCGAACGCCCCAGGGAAGATAACCCTGTTACGCAAGGGCAGTACTCACAGGGCGCTTAGGGAAGGCAGCCACTAAGCACATGCAGCCCCGGCACTGATGAAGTACTCCTGGCCACCGCACACCACAACACACGGCAGTGAACGCCACACAAGGCAAACACCGCCTAGGAAACTGAGGCCAGAGAAGCGTCAATCCCGGTTGACATTAGCGAACGAACTGGAGCTTGGCAGCCGGCGCGGTAGGTCCGGGGCTCCCCCTCCCCCTCCCGGGGTGGGGAGGGCTGCGCGGACGATCGGCGCGGCAGTAAAGTGTGATGTTTGCTTGTTTGCTTGTTTCCTTGGGATTGTAGGGAGTTTTCTACCTCTGTTCGGTTTTTGTTGTAGTTTCTTACCATGTGGGGTTTGTTTTGTTACGCCTACCTTTCTGGGTGCCTAACCCCGGTCGATGGCAGATAAGGAAAACCCCCAACCATATGGGGTTTTCCAGGGCCATTGCTCCCTGAAACCTCTCTGAAGGGGCCAGGTTCTGGCGCTGGTCCCTGGTAGGTCTGAACTCCTTAGCTAATGTCCCGGTCTAACATAACATACATTAGCCCGATAAGCTCCAGGGAGCCGTAGGGGCTCCCCACAGAAAATGAATTTTATACAAATATTTTTTGTAGTGGACGCAAGTCCGGTCCAAAGTTAGGACTCGGGAGAAAAATAATGGACGCGAGTCTGGTCCAAAGTTACCGATAGTGTTAGGACCTCTAGTGAGAAGCAGCCATCTTGGAAAAAATCCCAGAATGCCCTAGGGCTGCTGGCTGGGTTAGTACTGAATGAGCAACCATGGGTGGCGCACGCGTCTCTGGCTCCCAAACACCTGTCCAACACGGAGTTGAAAGATAACGCTCTGTCGGTGAAATTGAAACCTTATTGTTTGAAGAACATAAGGGTCATAATATTGGTGAAGCTAGGCGCAATAAAGACCTAACACAAAGGTCGGATGCAAGTGATACAGCACCTATGAGGATGATACAGCGAGAGTATCCAGTTGTAGCTCTGAGCATCACCCTTGCAATCCTATGCTATCTCCAATTTATTTAGATGATACACAGATGAATCATTTTCTGCGTTCAGTGATGATGCATCTGATACAAGTAGCATACATGAACACTGTTAGCAGCTTCCATGATGGTGTTTTCCATAGATATTTTCAAGAATACCTGAATCTCTTCCTGACTGATGGACACTCTTTGAGGTTACCTTACAAATTGATCTTTTCCTATAATCTTTTCAATACTACCTTATGCTTTACAAGCTTGGCTACATACAACCTACAAGTGCCAAAGCCAAGGGTGCGTGAGTGCATTATTTGCAAGCACACAGAATGAAGAAACAGGAAGCAAAAATCTATCTGTATCTGGTGCAACGAGAGCGAAGTTGCGCTGTGCACCATGGACTACTTCGTTGATTATTACTCACTTCCGAAGTACTGAGTAATTACCTAAGTGTAGTTACAGGATGAGAGCTATGCTCGTTGTGTCCCGTCTTCCCAGCACTCTTTGTCATATAACGCTTTGAAACTACTGACGGTCTTGGCCTCCACCACCTTCTCACCTAACTTGTTCCAACCGTCTACCACTCTGTTTGCGAAAGTGAATTTTCTTATATTTCTTCGGAATCTGTGTTTAGCTAGTTTAAATCTATGACCTATTGTTCTTAAAGTTACAGGTCTCAGGAAATCTTCCCTATCGATTTTATCAATTCCTGTTACTATTTTGTACGTAGTGATCATATCACCTCTTTTTCTCCTGTCTTCCAGTTTTGGCATATTTAATGCCTCTAACCTCTACTCGTAGCTCTTGCCCTTCAGTTCTGGGACCCACTTAGTAGCATATCTTTGCACCTTTTCCAGTTTGTTGATGTGCTTCTTAAGATATGGGCACCTCACAACCACTGCATATTCTAGCTTTGGCCTGACAAAAGTCGTGAACAATTTGTTTAGTATATCGCCATCCATGTATTTAAAAGCAATTCTGAAGTTAGAAAGCACTTCATAAGCTCCTCGCACAACGTTCTTTATGTGATCGTCAGGTGATAGTTTTCTATCTAGAACCACCCCTAGATCTCTTTTATCAAAATTCTTTAAAGATTTCTCACATAATATATAGGTTGTGTGGGGGTCTATGTTCTATTCCACATTCCATAACATGGCATTTATTAACATTAAATTCCATTTGCCAAGTGGTGCTCCATATACTTATTTTGTCCAGGTCTTCTTGAAGGGCATGACAATCATCTAAGTTTCTTATCCTTCCTATTATCTAAGCATCATCAGCAAACATGTTCATATAATTCTGTATAACAACTGGTAGATCATTTATGTAGACAATAAACATCACTGGTGCAAGAACTGAACCCTGTGGTACTCCACTTGTGACATTTCTCCAGTCCGATACATTGCCTCTGATTACTGCCCTCATTTTTCTATCAATCAGAAAATTTTTCATCCATGTTAGAAGCTTACCTGTCACCCCTCCAATACTTTTTAGTTTCCAGAACAACCTTTTATGTGGAACTCTGTCGAAAGCCTTTTTTAGGTCTAGATAGATGCAGTCAACCCAATCATCTCTTTCCTGTAAAATCTCTGTGGCTCGATCATAGAAACTGAGTAAATTCAATACACGGGATCTTCCAGATCGAAAACCATACTTTCTGTCTGATATTACTGTATATCATTTCTCTGCAGGTGTTCTACCCATTTAGTTTTGATTAGTTTTTCCAATACTTTCACTATTACACTTGTCAATGATACAGGTCTATAATTGAGGGGGGTCTGCCCTGCTGCCACTTTTGTAGACTGGAACTATATTAGCCTATTTCCACACCTTTGCTACGACTCCTGTACACAGGGATGCCTGAAAGATCAGGTGAAGTGGAATGCTGAGCTCAGATGCACATTCTCTCAGAAACCCATGGTGAAACTTCATCTGGGCCAGCTGCTTTGTTCTTACTGAGCTCCTTTAGCATATTTTCCACTTCATCTCTAGACATCTCTATCCGCTCTGTTGTTCTCTGGAATTCTTATTGTGTCTGGTTCTCTGAAGATTTCATTTTGTACAAACACACTTTGGAACATTTCATTTAATGTTTCACACATTTCCTTTTAATTTTCCGTGAATCTATTTCCCATTTTCAACCTCTGGATATTATCCTTTACCTGCAATTTGTTGTTTATGAATTTGTGATACAGTTTGTTACTGTGTAAATAGTGTGTGAAACTGTACATATTGTAATTTTAGTGAATTTTTAACAAGTAATATTGCAACAATAAACATTTATTGTGGACACATTACTTACACATGTATCACAGTTCCATGGAACATTATGAACGTTCTACTGTATACATATTGTAAAGGACACAAATATGCATCATATACGATAAAAAACCAGCGTTGAACGTAATGAAACGCCATTTTCTGGGTGAGCCCCGGAGGCTCCCTGGAGCTTATCGGGCTAATGTGTGTTATGTTAGACCGGGACATTAGCTATGGAGTTCAGACCTACCAGGGACCAGCGCCAGAACCTGGCCCCTTCAGAGAGGTTTCAGGGAGCAATGGCCCTGGAAAACCCCATATGGTTGGGGGTTTTCCTTATCTGCCATCGACCGGGGTTAGGCACCCAGAAAGGTAGGCGTAACAAAACAAACCCCACATGGTAAAAAACTACAACAAAAACCGAACAGAGAGGTAGAAAACTCCCTACAATCCCAAGGAAAACAATCAAACAATCAATTTACTGCCGCGCCGGTCGTCCGCGCAGCCCTCCCCTCCCCGGGAGGGGGAGGGGGGGGGCCCCGGACCTCACCGCGCCGGCTGCCATCAGTTCGGAAACTAGGCTTCAACCAACGCGAAAAATCCCGCCGACCGGATGGGAGGGAGGGTAACCAGGGAGCCTCCGGGGCTCACCCAGAAAATGGCGTTTCATTACATTCAACGCTGGTTTTCTGGGGGGAGCCCCTACGGCTCCCTGGAGCTACATACCCAAAGAGAAGGAAAAATGGGACTTACCCGGGAGGCGGTGGCCACAAACTCCTCAACTCGAAGTCGAGACAACTGGCTGCAACCTGCGACCCAAAGCAACACAAGAACGACGAGGAGCAGGGACATTCACCAAATAACGGGCGGCCAGGACCCTGTTCGACTTCCAAAATCCACGCGCCCGAATATGAGCCCAAGACATATTACCAAACACGGCAGCCAAAGCCGCAAACTTCCTAACGTCATGGGCGCGAGGATAGACCGCAGGCTGGCTAGATTTAATAACCCTGCGGACAACCTGGGAGACCCAAGCCCTGGAACAGGGAACGAGGGAAACCGGATCAACCCAAAGCGCATCCCCAGCCACTCCGGCCGAAGCGCGCAGGTAACGGCGAAGTGCAGCAACAGGACACAACACATGATGCACCCCCGGCCGAACCAACCAAGCATCAATGACCCACGGACCCCTCCGGAAAGCAGCCGTCTCGTTCTTTGCCAGAAAGGACGGAGAAGGCTGCAAACGGACAAACCTACCCCCAGGACCAAAAGAGCAGTAACCCCTGCGCCGGAGGAGAGCATGAAGCTCCCCTACCCGGCCCCCAGAGGCCAATGCCAACAAAAACAAAGCCTTGGAAAAACAATCAGGAACCGAAGGGGCCACCACAAACCGAGGAGAGGAAAGATAGGAGAGCACCCTGTCCAAGGACCAGGACGGCTCAGGCGGCGCATGAGCAGGCCGGAGGTGAAACATAGCACGGGAAAGCTTACGAAACGGGGCGGATGTGACGTCCACCCCGAAAGCGGAGACAAAAACTGCAACTGCCAACACAAGGCCACACAGGCCCGACAAGGCCCAGGAACATCAATAAAGGAACGCAGAGCCAACCAAAAAACGACATGGGCACGGGGACAGACAGCAGGCTGGCAGGACTGAACCACCCCGTGGATGACCCGAGAGAACAGGGAATAGGGGAACTCTGAACAACCCAAAGCGCGACTCCGGTCACGGCAGCCGTGGTACGCCAAGCACTGCGCAGTGCCGCAACCAAACACAAAACACGATGCACCCCCGGCCAGACCAACCAAGCATCAAACATCCCAAGGACCCCTAAGAAAGCAGCCGTGCCAGTCTTCGCCAGAAAAGAAGGAGACGGCCGCAAGCGCACAAACCTATCAGGAGAACCAAAAGAGCTGAGACCCAGGTGCCAGAGGAGGGCATGAAGCATTCCAACCCGACCCCAGAGGCCAATGCCAACAAGAAAAGAACCTCGGAAAACAACTCAGAACCGAAGGGGCCCCCACAAACCGAGAAGAGAAAAGAACACGCAATCCGAGAGCCAGGACTGCTCAAGTGGCGTAAGAGCAGGCCGGAGGTGAACCATGCCAGAGACGGCTTGCGGAGAGGTGCCGAGGCAACCTCCAAAACTGAAGAAACCTGGAGCGGCTCTGCCAGTGCCGCACGAGACAAGGCAATAGTATGTGGCAAGATGACAGCCCTAAACCTCCACAAGAGAAGGAACAGACCACACCAAGAAAACATAGCAAACCAACGAAGGGACAGAAAGAAAAAGGAAGGACCGCCAAAGAAAACCCCACACTGCTGCCAAGACGAAGCACGCAGCTGGGACACCATCAACTAAGCCACCTGACCACCAACAGATGGTGAGATCCTCAAGGCAGAACCGAACCAGCCCTGCCATGGACCAATCGAGCATAGGAAAAGGCGGAGCCGCGGGAAAACCTCGGATGCAACCATCGAGCAAGCAGAGGCGGAACCGAAGCCGGCAAGGAATGAGAAGGAACATCTGCCATACAGAAAACTTCCCAATGCAAGCGAGCTCGCCAGGAGATCAGAGACACCGTGGTTCCGATGCGAGACTCGTGAGAAGTGACACTGCGAGATCAGGAAAATGCCAACTGGCAGGGTAAGCCAGAAAACCAGAAACCCAAACCTGCCTTGCCAGGAAATAACCACACACAGGGGTGGTGCAAAACTAGGGAACTGAACATGGACAAAGTCCAACCTAACCCCCTACTCAGAGAGAACCCCAGCAACATCAAAGGCCCGAGACTGTTCAACACGCTCCACGACACATAAGGGGCAAAACAGGCCAACGCCTCACAGTGACCAAGAGAGAACTGGATCAACACCTCCAGAGGATACCTGAACAACCAGGCTGAAAGTAATACATCAGGCTGCGCACAGTCGTGTCAAACAGCCTGGGCGACCAGTCCAGCAACGAGGAGGCCTGGTCAACGACCGGACCGTGGGGACGCTAAGCCCCGGAAACACTGCAAGGTAACTGTGAGGCAGCAGAAGGTGTCAAGAAGCACATACTAAACCTCACAACAAGGTGTAACGAGAGGGGCGAGGTAACATCAGAACTATTACATTCCCTGACACTCAGTTAGCACAACATTGGGTAAAAGTGACCATGTCTTTTTGGGAATAAAGTATGCAATGCGTTATAAGCTGGAAGAAAATAAGGAGGTTGAAGCAGTTGAAAAACCAGACTTCAGGAGAGGACATTATGGTGACCTTAGAATTTTTTTTAGTGAGTATAATTGGACAGACTTGATGCTAGGCAAGGAAGTGAATGAGATGTATGTCAAGTTTTGTGAAATACAGTGGTACCTCGCATAACGAATTTAATCCGTTCCATGTTCGTCATGTGAAACGGACGTCATACAAAACGAGTGTCCCCCATGTAACCAGTGTGATGCACTGTGTTTATTGTGAAATTTCCCTAGTGTGCATGACATCAAATGTTCCCCAAAATATAATTTTTATTTGTAAAATGATAAATTACCGTCCCTGAACATGTCTATGTAAAAATAATTACCAAATTCCACTTACTTTGGCTGTGAGGGCGTGGACAAGGTGCGCTGTGACGTCATCAGGGGCTGGTCGCCCGTGTGTGAAGCTCCCAGACACGGTCGCGCAGGCCATTCAAGTACCGCGTGTTGCCACAAATATATTTTCAAATATTTTTACTATGCATTTCCAATGCGGTTTTATTTGTTTCTTTTATCGTATATGATGCATATTTGTGACCTTTACAATATGTATACAGTAGAATGTTCATAATTTTCCATGAAACTGTGATACATGTGTCAGTAATGTGTCCACAATAAATGTTTATTGTCACAATATTACGTAGTAAAAAATCACTAATATTACAATATGTACAGTTTCACATACTATTTACACAGTAACACACTCAGTACTTTGGAGGTGCATAATAGTCAACGAAGTAGTCCATGGTACACAGCGCGACTTTGCTCTCGTTGCACCAGCTACAGATAGATTTTTGTTTCCTGTGTCATCGTTCTGTGTGCTTGCAAATAACGCACTCGCGTGCACCCTTGGCTTTAGTACTTGTAGGTGGTATGTAGCCAAGCTTGTAAAGCATAAAGTAGTATTGAAACGATTATAGGAAAAGCTCAATTTGTAAGGTAGTCTTGAAAAGATCGCTTTGTAAGGTCCCACACAGGAAGAGATTCAGCTAGCCTCAAAGAGTGTCCATCAGTCAGGGAGAGATTCAGCTAGCCTCAAAGAGTGTCCATCAGTCAGGGAGAGATTCAGCTAGCCTCAAAGAGTGTCCATCAGTCAGGAAGAGATTCAGCTAGCCTCAAAGAGTGTCCATCAGTCAGGAAGAGATTCAGCTATCCTCAAAGAGTGTCCATCAGTCAGGAAAAGATTCAGGTATTCTTGAAAATATCAATGAACACCACCACCATGGAAGCCGCTAACACTGTTCATCTATGCTACTTGTATCAGATGCATCATCACTGAACGCAGAAAACGATTCATCTATATACATTAGAGATGGCAAGGGTGGGGCCTCAGAGCTACACCTGGATACGCTCGCTGTATCATCCTCATAGGTGCTGTATCACTGGCATCCGACCGTTGTGTTAAGCCCTTATTGCGCCTAGCTTCACCAATGTTATGACCCTTATGTTCTTCAAACAATAGGGTCTGAATTGCACCGACTGAGCACAGTCTTTCAACACCGTGTGGGACAGGTGTTTGAGAGCCAGAGGCATGTGTGCCACAAATGGTTGCTCACGCACTACTAACCCAGCCAGCAGCCCTTGTCTTTCATATTCGTTATAGCAAAAGGTTCGTTCAGTGTTTGTTGAGTAGGCTGATCCATTATGACAATCTTTCTTTGTTTCAAATGTGTTCTATTTGTTTTGTATTTGTCACTTACGTCTCAATAATGGAGCAGCCTACCCGACAAACACTGAACGAACCTTTATGACATTTGTCCATTTTTCAAATTGTTTCAACAGTTCTTTTATTTTTCGTTTTTTCTTTTTAAGAAACATGGAGCAGCCGACCTGTAGACCACCGAACGAACCTTTTTGACATTTGTACTGGTTTTCAAAATTCTTCATTTTTTTTATTATTTACGTTTTTTGTATGTAAGAAACATGGAACAGCCTACCTGCCGACCACCGAACGAACGTTTTGCTATAAGACAAATGAAAAATAAATATTGAACACATTTGAAGAAAGGAAAATGTCATAATGGTTTATTCAGTGTATGTAAGGTAGGCTTCTCCATTATTGAGACGTAAATGACAAATAAAAAACAAATGGAACACATTTGAAACAAAGAAAGATTGTTATAATGGAGCAGCCTACCTGCCGAACACCGAACGAACTTTTTTGACATTTGTTGTATATCAGACATTTCATTTCATTTTTCCTACAAAAACGTCAATGCTTTGCAACATCTCAGCAGTCACCCTTTTATATCCCAGCATCATTAGCATCTTTAAACAAGAACAACATAATTTATGTGCATCGTCGGAGGCGTCTAAGAATGTGCAAGAAGCAGCGCGACCCCACCGTGTGGTGTTGACGTTACTCAAACCAGCGTTCGTCATATGGGACGATTTGACGCCGATCGGGCCGTTCGTTACCCAAAATATTTGTCTTTTGGGGCAATCGTTATGCGAGGTACCACTGTATATGATAAAGGCAAAAAAAAATTTATACCAAAACAGAGATGCAGAACTAGGAAACAGGATTGGTTCAATAGAAATTGCGAGAGGGCTAGAGACCAAAAGACACAAAAATGGAATCAATACAGGAAGAGGCCGAACCCCAAAACATACCAGCGATACAAAGATGCGAGAAACAACTACACGGCAGTGAGGAGAGAGGCAGAAAGAAATTTTGAAAAAGGGATTGCAGACAAATGTAAAACAGAACCAGGTCTATTCTATAAATTCATAAACAACAAATTGCAGGTAAAGGATAATATTCAGAGGTTGAAAATGGGAAATAGATTCATAGAAAATGAAAAGGAAATGTGTGAAACACTAAACGAAAAGTTCCAAAGTGTGTTTGTACAAAATGAAAACTTTAGGGAACCAGATACAATAAGAATTCCAGAGAACAACATAGAGCACATAGAGGTGTCTAGAGACGAAGTGGAAAAAATGCTCAAGGAGCTCGGTAAGAACAAAGCAGCTGGCCCAGATGGCGTTTCACCATGGGTTCTGAGAGAATGTGCATCTGAGCTCAGCATTCCACTTCACCTGATCTTTCAGGCATCCCTGTGTACAGGAATCGTAGCAGACATGTGGAAACAGGCTAACATAGTTCCAATCTACAAAAGTGGCAGCAGGGAAGACCCCCTCAATTATAGACCTGTATCATTGACAAGTGTAATAGTGAAAGTATTAGAAAAACTAATCAAAACTAAATGGGTAGAACACCTAGAGAGAAATGATATAATATCAGACAGACAGTATGGTTTTCGATCTGGAAGATCCTGTGTATCGAATTTACTCAGCTTCTATGATCGAGCCACAGAGATATTACAGGAAAGAGATGGTTGGGTTGACTGCATCTATCTGGACCTAAAAAAGGCTTTCGACAGAGTTCCACATAAGAGGTTGTTCTGGAAACTGGAAAATATTGGAGGGGTGACAGGTAAGCTTCTATCATGGATGAAAAATTTTCTGACTGATAGAAAAATGAGGGCAGTAATCAGAGGCAATGTATCGGAATGGAGAAATGTCACAAGTGGAGTACCACAGGGTTCAGTTCTTGCACCAGTGATGTTTATTGTCTACATAAATGATCTACCAGTTGGTATACAGAATTATATGAACATGTTTGCTGATGATGCTAAGATAATAGGAGGTATAAGAAATTTAGATGATTGTCATGCCCTTCAAGAAGACCTGGACAAAATAAGTCTATGGAGCACCACTTGGCAAATGGAATTTAATGTTAATAAATGTCATGTTATGGAATGCGGAATAGGAGAACATAGACCCCACACAACCTATATATTATGTGAGAAATCTTTAAAGAATTCTGATAGAGAAAGAGATCTAGGGGTGGTTCTAGATAGAAAACTATCACCTGAGGACCACATAAAGAATATTGTGCAAGGAGCCTATGCTATGCTTTCTAACTTGAGAATTGCATTTAAATACATGGATGGCGATATACTAAAGAAATTGTTCATGACTTTTGTTAGGCCAGTTAGTTCATAACTTTTGTTAGAGTGCTAAGAAGTAAGATCACAAAATACATGGAATCACAGCATCTCCATAACCCCGGACAACATGGTTTCAGAACAGGGCGCTCTTGCCTGTCGCAGTTGCTGGACCACTATGATATGGCATTAGATGCTATGGAAGACAAACAAAACGCTGATGTAATTTACACAGATTTCGCAAAAGCTTTTGATAAATGTGACCATGGTGTTATTGCACATAAAATGCGTTCAAAAGGAATTACCGGGAAAATAGGCAGATGGATCTACAATTTCCTGACTGACAGAACCCAATGTGTAATAGTCAACAAAATAAAATCCAGCCCATCAACCGTGAAGAGCTCAGTCCCCCAGGGTACTGTGCTTGCTCCAGTACTTTTTCTCATCCTCATATCGGACATAGACCAGAACACAACCTATAGCACTGTATCATCCTTTGCAGATGACACTAGGATTTTCATGAGAGTTGGCAACATAGAGGACACGGCAAACCTCCAATCAGATGTAGATCAGGTCTTTCTATGGGCTACAGAAAATAATATGGTGTTCAACGAGGACAAGTTTCAGCTCATGCGCTACGGAAAAATTGAAAATATAAAAACAGAAACCACGTACAAAACTCAGGCAAATCATAACATAGAACGAAAAGGCAATGTAAAGGACCTGGGTGTACTCATGTCGGAAGACCTTACCTTTAAAGAACACAATAAAGTAGCCGTCACAACTGCAAGAAAAATGACAGGTTGGATAACAAGAACTTTTCACACTAGAGATGCTATACCGATGATGATACTTTTCAAAACGCTTGTGCTCTCTAGAGTGGAGTACTGCTGCACAATGACAGCCCCTTTCAAAGCTGGAGAAATTGCTGACCTAGAGAGCGTACAGAGATCCTTTACTGCTAGAATCCACTCAGTAAAACATCTAAATTATTGGGACCGACTAAAGAGCCTAAATCTGTACTCCCTTGAGCGCAGGCGGGAGAGATACATAATAATTTACACGTGGAAAATAATTGAGGGGCTGGTCCCAAACCTGCACACAGAAATAACACCACATGAGACCAGAAGACATGGCAGGATGTGCAGAATACCCCCGTTGAAAAGCAGAGGTGCAACAGGTACTCTGAGAGAGAACTCTATCAACATCAGAGGCCCGAGACTGTTCAACACGCTTCCACTACACATAAGGGGCATAACTGGCAAACCCCTCACAGTGTTCAAGAGAGAACTGGATAAGCACCTCCAAAGGATACCTGATCAACCAGGCTGTGACTCATACGTCAGGCTGCGAGCAGCCGCGTCTAACAGCCTGGTTGATCAGTCCAGCAACCAGGAGGCCTGGTCGACGACCGGGCCGCGGGGACACTAAGCCCCGGAAGCACCTCAAGGTAGCCTCAAGGTAGGTAGGTAGGCCAAAGCTAGAATATGCAGCTGTTGTGTGGTGCCCATATCTTAAGAAGCACATCAACAAACTGGAAAAGGTGCAAAGACATGCTACTAAGTGGCTCCCAGAACTGAAGGGTAAGAGCTACGAGGAGAGGTTAGAAGCATTAAACATGCCAAAACTAGAAGACAGAAGAAAAAGAGGTGATATGATCACTACATACAAAATAGTAACAGGAATTTATAAAATGGACAGGGAAGATTTCCTGAGACTTTTCACTTCAAGAACAAGAGGTCATAGATTTAAACTAGCTAAACACAGATGCCGAAGAAATATAAGAAAATTCACCTTCGCAAATAGAGTGGTAGACGGTTGGAACAAGTTAAGTGAGAAGGTGGTGGAGGCCAAGACCGTCAGTAGTTTCAAAGCGTTATATGACAAAGAGTGCTGGGAAGACGGGACACCACAAGCGTAGCTCTCATCCTGTAACTACACTTAGGTAATTACAAACAATCATAAACTAACTTGTACAAGGCTTCTCGCAGACATCAAGCCCTGATGAGTAACCGACACGCAAAACAATCCAACTACTCCTCACGTATTTCCCCGCAGGTCAATCGACCTGAAGCGGATACAGGAGAACAAGCCATACGGACTACAAAAACAGCCCCAGCACCAGCAGCGAGGAACATGAGCATAAAACGAAGATGAGAAACGAGGAAGACAGGCAGCAACAGGAATGAAAGGGACAGGACCAACAGCTTAGAGACCATGTCTATGTCAGGCGAATGACAGCCGAGAGGCGGGACCAAAGAGCCAGAGCTCAACCCCTGCAAGCACAGTTAGGTAAGGACAACTAGGTGAGCACAGAGAATCCAATGAATATGAAAGGGCTAATCCAGGCACTGCAAGACGGGCAAGGAAAGAGTGACCCAGATAAGACCACGAAAAACAGGGCCGTGACCTACCGTGTAACAAACAACACAGACGAACAAGGAAGGCCCTGTTACGTACTCCTAGCAGAATACGTATATAAATTTAAAATAAATATTATTTTATTTTATCATTGCATGTATATGTACACACATTGTGTTTTGGGTAAATTGTCGTGTGGTTTGGCAGCGTCAGGGGACAGGAGAGCGGTTGCCTTTGCACAAGTCTATTTCCTGATTGATACGGGAAAGCTGGACCTGTTCAGTTTGAGAGTTCCAGATGTCACTTTTATTTAGTTAGAAATTGGTTCATATATTGTAATTAAACAGGTGGCATTGTACTTGTATATTTTGTAAGCAACTATTATATGTAACTTGCAGTCTTATGTGTTTTGAGAACAAGTGGTTGTTCAATTAGTTTAAAATATTAAAAAGTCCTTAGTTTCCATCCCTCATCCTGGGATGAGGCAGACGGGAGGTGAGAATGTGGGTGGCGACAGAGCGAGAGTTCAGTAGCTTCGGGGAACTAGGAGGAGTAACATGTGGGAGATAAGTCTGTTATTATTCATTTGTTGCCATAATTACTATTATATATATTGTGCCATGACTATACTTTCATATTCTATAAGTTAACTTTACCATCTGTGTTTTTATATTATACTGTTTTGAATATAATTATATAAAATTGTTTTATCTATTCTTCAGTCCTAGGAAGATTTATTATTTATTGTGCTCATTACTTATCAAGGGGTTATACTGGTGATTCGCTATTGAGAACAGCAGTTGTGTCGTATCCCTAGACGTATTAAAGTTTGGCTGCTGTAGGATCACGAGCCGTAACGTACGATAGGTAACAAAGAGTTATGGGGGCCTGTGCCGGGAAATATTGTCCCACTTTAACTTAACTATGCTAATCTAACCTTGCCTTCCTAGGTACCAGTGTGTCAAGTGTCTCTGTGTGTTTCTTAAGAACTATTCCATGTGCCAAGCAAGCCTTCCTGTGTGTCAAGTAACAACGTTTCACGATTTTGAGGTAAGTCATCCTATATATTTTGTTTGTGCAGTGAGGCCAAGCGAATTTTCAGTGTGGTGACAATTTTACAAGTGAAGTGTAGTGCAGTGCCATTGTGTTAATTATTTTTGTGAATTAAGTGCCAAGTGTTAGTAACGATGGAGGAGAAAGTTGCAGCGTTGGTGGCTCACCCAGACTTTGAAGGGATTCAGAACCTTAAAAAGACTGAGTTAATACAAATGGCAAATCATTTGGATTTGACCGCCAGCAATAGAATGGTTAAAGCCCAAATATTGAAAGTCATTGTGACGCATTTTGTTGAGAATGGGGATTTAGAGGAAGAAATTCTAGAGGAGTTAAGAGAGGAGTCGAGTGATCAGATGACGTTAAAGCGTCTTGAGTTAGAAGCTCGCCAATTAGAGCTTGAAGCTCAAAAAGAACAGAAAATATTAGAGGCTGAAGCTCAGCAAAGGGAGCTAGAGACTAGGCGTTTAGAAATTGCGGCACAAAACCAGAGATGTTTAATTGAGTTGCAACTTGAAGCCACAAAGAAGCAACAAGCCGAGGAACAAACTAGGCAATTAGAGATTCAACAACAAATGGCTGACACTAACTTCAGGCTTGAATCACAGCGTATGGCAGCTGGGCATGGAAATACTAGTAATGTTTCAACAAATAGTAATAATAATCCCATCAGGATGAATAAGTATATAGAGTTGCCCAAGTTCAATGAGGAGGATCCTGAGGTTTTCTTTGCACATTTTTATAAAATTGCCATCAGTATGAACTGGCCAAGGGATCAGTGGGTAGCCATTATGCAGTCTCAATTTAAGGGGCGTAGTCAGGAGGTTTTCACATCCCTACCTGACGCTCATAGTTTTGATTATGATTTTGTAAAGAAAAGCATCCTAAATGCTTATCAACTAAATCCAGAGGCACACAGGCAAAAGTTCAGAAATCTAAGGAGGACAAGTGATCAGACAATAGCAGATTTTACTCGTCAGAAGACGAATTTTTGCAACAGATGGTTAAAGTCACTTTCAGTCACTGATTTTGATGCTTTAAAGAATCTTCTCATAATGGAAGAAGTATTGTCATGTCTCCCAGACCAGTTGTCTACTTTTATGGCAGAACAAAAGAATGTAACAGACATTGATGAGCTGTCAAAGCTCGCGGATGAGCATGAGTTGCTGACTAAGGCCCCGTTTACGGCCACTTCACCTAAGTCTAGTCGTAGAGTAAATTATAATGCTCACCGTACTCCTTATCAGAATCCATCCAGTCCTAGTACTCCAGTTACTCCCATGAGCTCTTCTCTTACAAAATCTAACCCTGCTACTACATTGTCAGGAATGTCAAATAATAATAAGGTTATTTCTAAACCTACAGTTGGTTCTACCAGTGTGTCCACTGTAAGGTCCTGTTCCCATTGTAAGAGAAAAGGCCATGGAATTCATTCATGTTTTATATTGCACCCTGAGTTACGACCAACTGGTCTCATTTATTGCAGAGGTGTGCAAAATAAACTTACTAATAAACATGTAACTGTAAACCCCAATTGGGTGAAACAGTATTCACCATATATGTCTTCAGGTGAAGTCTTGTGTATTAATGGGAAGTGGAAGCCAGTGGTTATTCTTCGTGATACAGGTGCTTCCCAAACCATAATTTCATCCAGTATTCTTTCTGATGTGGAAAAGAGAGAGACAGGAAAGTTTGTTGTTCTTCAGAGTGTTGCAGGATGTAAAACTGTACCTCTAATAGACATTAATTTCAGATCCACCATTACACCACGTTTATGCACTGTGGGTGTTAGTACACAGTTGCCCATCCCAGGTGTGGATGTTATATTGGGTAATGATGTGGCCATAAATCATGTTGTGGGTGAGATTGATCCCCGTTTGTGTAAACAGCCAGTTGCAGACCATGTTTATTCTGCCTGTGCTGAAGTTAGTTCTATGAATGAACCTGTTGTAGAAGATGGTTTTGTCCCTTCTACCTGTGCTGATGTCAGTACTCTTATAAATCCAGTTGTCAGTTCTGATGTTGTTACTCAAGCATTTGTTCCAGTAACCAGTACCCCTTCAGTGGAGAAGTGGGATGTGGTTGTTCCAGATTCCTGTGTGGCCGATTTAGTTGTTGAGAGTAAGCCTGATACTATGACTCTGCTTTATTCCAATAAATTGGGAAAGGATGTCCATGTACCATTGTCTTGCCCGCTCACTACGAACGTTGTGCCAGGAGTTGAGAGAAACTTAAAAGCCACGACTCTGTATTCCAGCCAAGTGAATGGTTTAGGACAAGATGTCGGGTTGGCAGAAGTATTCCCGCTCACTCCAAGTTTAGAATCAGTTGTCGAGAGTAAGTCCGTTGTAGAGGCCCCGCCTCACCCTAGTCAAGGTGATATAATAGGGGAGGAGGTCAAACTACCTGTTACTTGCCCGCTCGCTTCAGATTCCTTTCATTTATGTGCTTTGAGTAGAACTGACCCTAAGATTTCAGAGAGAAGCAAGGAGACAGTCTGTACTGTAGATCCAGTTTTGGAGAGTGTGGGAAAGCAGCCAGAGGATCAGCTTCTGTTGAGTAGATGGAGACCCATTGAGCCTCCCTCTTCAGTTGTCTGTGAGGATGTGACCCAGCTTGGTAGTGATATTGTTGATTGTGAGCAGACAGTACTCCAAGCAGCTCCAGAAGTCATGGGAGGAAATTTTGGTAAGATCATTAAGAGTGGTAAAGTAGCAATTGGATCTAAGTTGCAGAGTTGTGATTCTTATTCTATGTGGAGTAAGTATTTCTCATTGTGTACATTGAGTCAGAGTGTGTGTAGGATGTTGAAATCTACTTTTATTCTGCAGGAGCCATTTTCTTGTGAAGTAATGGACTGTGGGACATCTTTGTCAAGCCTTGTGGTTGAGCAGAGAGAGTTTACTCAAGTAGGTTGTGCATCCAGTTCTGAGGAAGTGGTGAGTTATGCTAGAGCAGTGTCTCTATATTCAGATCCAGTTAATTTTGATGCACGAGTGATAAAAGTGTATGTTCCACTCAAGTGTGGTGTTGATTTTCAGAGTCATATTGTGGGTGAAGGATTTAATCATACTGGGGAGCAGATGTTTGAGGTTCCAGGTGTGCAATTCAAGTTGGGGGATAAGGTTATCCTACCTAGAGTTAATCATTGTGAAGGGTTTCAGATTGTCCTTGGGCGTTTTCCAGGTAATCTGCTGTTCATCTTCAAGATGTTAAGACCCTTAAACCTCTTGGTTGATTGGTTGTCATCAGACGTAAATCACTTGGGAAGTGATGGTGAGGATTGTAACGTTTTCGGCATGTTTTATTTAGTCTCTTGGAAGACTAGACGGTTGATGAATGTGGGTGTTGTGTTCAAGTTCACCATCAGAGGGTGTGAACTTGTCTTGAGAGTTATGATTGAGATATGGTGCCTAGGCAGATGCCTGTTTTCTTTCACTGATCGTTATGACAGAGTTATGAGGCAATTGATTTCTGTGTTCCTTATGGATCATCTGAGTCAGTTCGATCAGGTAGTCTTTGCACTAATCTTGAGTTGTATTTCTTGGTTGGAAGGTCAAAGGTTTGATAAGTCGGTGTCTTGTGTTTCGGAAGGTTCTATGAATGGGAAAGTTTTATGCATAATTGTGAGGTTTAATGCTACTTTCTCTAATTTTAGTATCCATTGGGCGAGAGTATGTGTTCCACAGAGGATCAAGAGTGATGATGAGCAGATGTCTGTGTCAGAGCATACCCAGGAGAAGTCCCAACTCAACTCAACATACAGCCTGCTTCACTTAAGCAGTTCAGCTCCAGAAAAAGGGAGTAATGGAAAATCGAGGCTGTCTTGGGAAAATTCACCATGTGGAAAAGGAATCACATGGAAAAATGAAACTGATCTTGGAGAAATAGTAGAAACATATGAAAAGCAAAATTGCCATGATAACTGTGTGAAAGCAGCTACCTTTATTGACAATTCTATTCATGCTACTAATGATAATGTAGATAGGAGTGTGAAATATGATCTAAAACAAAGTGAAATAAATGAGATAGTACCTTGGAGAGATAAATTTGCATACTCCAGTGACACATATGTAGAACATAGTCATAAGACTGAAATTTCTGAGTTTCCTGTAAAACTATATTTGGAGTGTTTTCATTTTTGTCCAGAGATGTGTTCTTATTACTTATACATGTTTGGTGTAATTAATACCATAAATCTCAAGTGTCATACATTTTACTTTGAAAAAATGCCATATATCTTCAATCTATTGCATTTTTTTTCTTGGAGGTGGAAGTGTTACGTACTCCTAGCAGAATACGTATATAAATTTAAAATAAATATTATTTTATTTTATCATTGCATGTATATGTACACACATTGTGTTTTGGGTAAATTGTCGTGTGGTTTGGCAGTGTCAGGGGACAGGAGAGCGGTTGCCTTTGCACAAGTCTATTTCCTGATTGATACGGGAAAGCTGGACCTGTTCAGTTTGAGAGTTCCAGATGTCACTTTTATTTAGTTAGAAATTGGTTCATATATTGTAATTAAACAGGTGGCATTGTACTTGTATATTTTGTAAGCAACTATTATATGTAACTTGCAGTCTTATGTGTTTTGAGAACAAGTGGTTGTTCAATTAGTTTAAAATATTAAAAAGTCCTTAGTTTCCATCCCTCATCCTGGGATGAGGCAGACGGGAGGTGAGAATGTGGGTGGCGACAGAGCGAGAGTTCAGTAGCTTCGGGGAACTAGGAGGAGTAACATGTGGGAGATAAGTCTGTTATTATTCATTTGTTGCCATAATTACTATTATATATATTGTGCCATGACTATACTTTCATATTCTATAAGTTAACTTTACCATCTGTGTTTTTATATTATACTGTTTTGAATATAATTATATAAAATTGTTTTATCTATTCTTCAGTCCTAGGAAGATTTATTATTTATTGTGCTCATTACTTATCAAGGGGTTATACTGGTGATTCGCTATTGAGAACAGCAGTTGTGTCGTATCCCTAGACGTATTAAAGTTTGGCTGCTGTAGGATCACGAGCCGTAACGTACGATAGGTAACAGGCCCCAGGAAGAAACACGCCAGGGCCAAACAAAACACCACAACCAAACCCCAACAAGATTCCCCAGTATCAAGCCACAGCAAAATGTCACCTCATAACACCCTGATCCAGTGTAACATGTATCCCATAACATTTACCTCCACCATTTTACCTTGTAACACGGCAAAGGTAGGGCTCCTTGATTTACTCTTGAACTCTTGAGTCATTCAAGGAGAACTTGAAAGCATGTGATGAACATGTATATGAGTGGGACCGGATGACTATAAATAGGAACTGCCTCGTATGGGCCAATAGGCCCTCTGCAGTCACCTTTGTTCTTATGTTCGTATATTTGTATCCATGAACCAGCACCTGGCCGAAAGAGACGCCAGACCGCATAAACTCACCTGCAGAACGTAGGCACGAATGTGTCATGACACAACATAGCTGAGAGGAGTCTGGGAGCACCGCCAGAGGAAGAAGGCTGGAGCTGCACCTGCAGGAGAAGAGTAGGGTAGAGGCAAATGAGGCGCCCCACACCCATAAGCAGGGAAACCCCAGCATCCTCCCCATAGCGGCAATCCAGAACACCCCCAGCATCTATGGGGCACAGACTGGAGAGATGAGAGAAGCAAGAGAGGCAAAGCACCCGGGAGAAAAAGGAACACCAGCACTTGTTTACACTGTCCACAATAACACAAACTCCCACAGCACATGCACAGGCCGCATGAGGTCCGAACTGAACAACCCCGCCCAGCGGGGAGGGCACCAACAAGGAGTATTGCAAAATATTAGCAGTGCCTAGACAGAGCACGGAGAGAAGATACAATGACAAAAGAACGAGACAGAATCGAAAACCAAGAAGCACGGAAGAGGACCAAAGCGTCCAAAAGGCTTCCGGAGGTAAGCTTCACCAGAAGACGACAGACGTTCCAATAATGCGGGAAGAATCAAAGACCTTCCCGAACCCCCGAGATCTCACAGAAGCAAACAATATCATGAAGGCTCAGAAAGGCAGTCGCACCCAAGACTAAAAGTCATGTAGAAACCCCGATAATAGGGGAACATGACCCCGACATGACGGAGAAGTCCCGCCCCAGAGAAAAGGGGGGTAGAAACAGAGAAAAGTACCTACCAATAGGACGGAACCGAACGGACTCGAAGGGACAACGATCCGAACCCAGGGAGGGGCCGACACCCAACAACTCGTATGCAGAGGGGGGAAGGAAAAAACCAGCGTTGAATGTAATGAAACGCCATTTTCTGGGTGAGACCCGGAGGCTCCCCGGAGCTTTACCGGCTGATATGCTAATGTCAGACTTTGGCATCAGTCATGTGTATGGAGTTCTAGGGCCTACCGGGGACCAAGAGCCAGAACCTGGCCCCCTCAGAGAGGCAAGGGGAGCAATGGCCTATAGAAACCCCCGTGTGGTTGGAAGCATTCTATGTCTGCCATCGACCGGGTCAAGCATCCAGAAAGGTAAACATTCCAAAACAAACCCCTATTCTGGTGAAAATTGCTACCTAAGCCGAACTAGTGAATAGAACTCTTCAACAGAAAACAAGGAAACTAGTATGACGTCATACGTCACCGCGCCGCTGTCTGCGCAGCTCCCCCCTCCCCGGGAGGGGGAAGGGGGAGCCCCAGACCTCCCACGCCGGCTATCCACCCATCAGTTCTGAGGCTGGATGTCAAAACACGCGAAAAACGCCGACCGGAGGGAGGGAGGGTTGCCGGGGAGCCTCCGGGTCTCACCCAGAAAATGGCGTTTCATTACATTCAACGCTGGTTTTCTGGGGGAAGCCCCTTCGGCTCCCAGGAGCTAACTACCCACAGAGGAAGGTCTAAAGGGACAAAACCGGGAGGCGGACACCACGCACCCCCAAGGAGGCGAGACAACCGGCAGCAAACGCCAACCCAAGGCGCCACAGCCCCAAAAATCCCGGGAACAACACTAGAACCACGAGCAGCAAGGCCCCTGCACGAACACCAAAAATCCATGCCCGAAAGACTGCAAGGCCACGTCGCCCAGACGGCAGCGAGAGCAGCAAAGCCACGAACGCCTCAGGCATGAGGGAAGAACACAGGCAGCTTAGCCGCAAGAACACGGCTGACCACCCGGGACACTATCACCCGCGAACCGGGAAGAACAGAACCGGATCAACGCAAAACGCGCTCCGGACCCAAACGCCGTGGCAAGCAAACAACAGCGGAGGGCCGCCACTGAACACAAAAACGACACACCCCCGGCCCGACCAACGAAGCGCCAACAAACCCTGGACCCCTCCAGAATGCAGCAGCCCCACCCCGCGCCAGAAAAGATGGAGACTGCTGCCATCAAACAACCAAAACGCTAAAACCGAAGGAGCAAGAAAACTCAGCGACTCGACCCCCAGAGGCAAAGGCCCAAAGGAAAGAGCTGACGAAAAAACACACCGGAACCGAAGGGGCACTACCAACCGAGGAGAAGACAGAGCACGCTGACCAGAGACCAGGATGGTGCAAGCGGCGCACGAACAGGCCGGAGGTGAAACGACGCACAAGACAGCTGACTAACGGTGCAGAAGCAACACCAAGACTGAAAGCAAGCTGAAGCGGCTCCGCCTGCGCCGCACGAAAAGAGGCGACAGTATGTGGCAAGACGACGGCCCCCAACCCCCACTAGAAAACCAAGCCGAGAGTAAACCAAGCGAACAAGAGTAACCACCTAAGAAGGGACAGGAAAAGGAAGGACCGCCAAAATACCCCATACTGCCGCCAAGAGAAGCACGCAGGTGGGACACCTACCACGAAGCCACCCGACCACCAACCGGAGGCGAGACCACGAGGCAGAACATAAGCAGCCCTGACAAGGCCCCCCCCCCGAGCCCAGGAAAAGGCGGAGCCGCGAGAAGATCTCGGGCGCGACCACCGAAACCCAGGCGGCACAAGGAGATGGAAGTAGCGAAAAACCTTCCCGTACCCTCGAGAACACAGAAGCCAACGCTAGTCCCGAAGGCACACGAAGGCGCAGGCGCACCCGAGATCAGAAGTCACGCAGAACCCCATCGAACGGGGAAACATGACAAAAACACCGTCCCAAAAATGGGAGGGAGGAAACATCCACCCACAGGACGGAACCAACCGACTCAAAGGCCAAGGAACCGAGCCCGGGGAGGGGCCGACGTCCAACAGCACGTACAGCGAGTGGGGAGGAAAGACCCCATTCCGCGTAACCACAAGCCCCGCCTAGAGGGGGATAAAAACCCCCACGGGGCCTAACGGGGCCAAGGCCCCCCCAAGTCAGCCCCTCCCCAGCCCCGGGAACCTACACGACAGGCCCCGGGGCCGAGCCGTTCCCCCAAAGCCCCGGCCGTACCAGGAAACCGGGGCAGCCGTGAAAACACTAAGGAAGGGAGCCCACTGGCAGACTCATACAACACGGCTGGAGGAACAGGCCCAAATTGCCCCCGTCACTACCCCGGAAGGGGAATTCCCCGAGACTGCCCGAGTCTCAACACCACCAAAAACCCGGCCCCGAACCTACAGATGGTAAGGAACCGGATGCAGGCAGGAAGGGTGAACCAGGGGAAAGACAAGGGGGCGTGGATGGAACCGAAGCAACCAACACCCCCAAGTCCCAAAACGAACTACAACGGGGCAGCCCCGGGGCTCCCGGGGAGGAAACCACGAGAACGTTGCCACCACCAAGGCTCAAGTGCAACGCCCCTGCTGCCCGCACCCGCTTTGTTAGCACAACTGGGTAACCGAGCCACAACGAGCAACCAAACTCGCAGGACTCCGGGTCGAAGGTGTCACCGACCCCACAGGCAGCAGACGGAGGCAAAACAGAGAGTCACCCAGAGACAAAAGGTGAGAGCAACCCTCAAACTCGCTGGAAGCAAGGGGGGGACTCTGGGGTCACATCCATCGGACCCGCGTGCCCCCAGGGGTTTCCCAGGGTCCCGAGCGTTTACTTTAAGAGGACTCGCGCTCAGGTAATCCCAGGCAGGGTACTGCTAACCGGCACCCAAAGCTACCAAACAACTTTCTAAGAGCTGAACCCCCGGGACGTGTACACTCACGGGAACCTAGCAGGGGTACCACCAGAAAATACTCAGAACACAAGGGACACAAGGGGCAAGAACGAAGGCAGACCCCCCACTAGGTAGATAAACAAAAAGAAAAAGAAAACCCCGCAAGAGGACAGCGTACCCAAGCGGAACAGAGCCGGCCGCTATGATTGGTAAAGACAAGCTGCACAGTACCCCGCGCCCCACCAGTGCAAACACTGCCCCTTACTCTAAGGCGAACAAGAGAGACAGAACACCCGAGCACACAAAGAGCGGCCGAAAACCAAGCAGTAAACGGCCAAGCAGGGGCAGGACCCAAGGAACTTGTGGAAGGTGGCCCCAAGCCCCAAGGGCAGTACTTACAGGGCACCTAGGGAAGGGATCCCTAGGCGCATGCAGCCCGAGTACTGAAGAATCACTCTCCGGCTCACGCACCACCTAGAAAACAGACACCACACTCTAGGTACAGTGCTGAAACAACCACTGGAGCCGGAGCACATAACCATTGCCTATAGCATCAGCCGAAGAACTGATGGGTGGATAGCCGGCGTGGGAGGTCTGGGGCTCCCCCTTCCCCCTCCCGGGGAGGGGGGAGCTGCGCAGACAGCGGCGCGGTGACATATGACATCATACTAGTTTCCTTGTTTTCTGTTGAAGAGTTCTATTCACTAGTTCGGCTTAGGTAGCAATTTTCACCAGAATAGGGGTTTGTTTTGGAATGCTTACCTTTCTGGATTCTTGACCCGGTCGATAGCAGACATAGAATGCTTCCAACCACACGGGGGTTTCTATAGGCCATTGCTCCCCTTGCCTCCCTGAGGGGGCCAGGTTCTGGCTCGTGGTCCCCGGTAGGCCCTAGAACTCCATACACATGACTGATGCCAAAGTCTGACATTAGCATATCAGCCGGTAAAGCTCCGGGGAGCCGATGGGGCTCCCCCCAGAAAACCCCACTACCCGTAACCGCAAGCCCCGCACTGAGGGTAAAAAACCCCGGTGAGGTCCATCGGGGCCTGAGGCCCCCCAAGTCAGCCCCTCCCCAACCCCAGGGACCTCCACGGCAGGCCCCTGGGCCGAGTCGTCACCCCAAAGCCCCAGCCTCACAAGAAAAGGCCAGGGCAGCCGGAAAATTATTAGGGAAGGGAGCTCACTGGCAGACTCATACAACCCGGCTGGAGGAAAAGGCTCAAATGCCTCAAACTCCGTCGCTATCCCGGAACGGGAAACCCCCGAGACCACCCGAGTCTCAAGACCATCGAATCCCCGCCCCGACCCTGAAAGCACAGACGGAAAGCATCCGGATGCAGGGAGGAAGGGGGAGGGGGGGAATACCAGACTAAACCACAACAGGGAGCGAGGAAGGAACAAAACTGAAGCAATCAACACCCCCAAGCCCTGTCACAACAACCGAAACAGGGCAGCCTCAGGGCTTCCAGGGAGCAAACAACCAAACGCATTGCAACCACCTGAACCCAACATGCAACACCCATCGTGCTGCCTGCACCCACATAGTCAGTAGAAGACCGGGTAACCGAGTCACAAACAAGCAACGAAACTCGCAGGACTCCGGGTCGAAGGTGCCACCGACCCCACAGGCAGCAGACGGAGGCAAAAACAATGAGAGTCACCCTGAGACAAGGGGACAAAGCAACCCTCGAACTCCCACAAAGGAGGGGGGTACTCAGGGGTCACACCCACCGGACCCACGCACCCCCATGAGGATTCCCAGGGTCCTGAGATGGAACTCATGCTCAGGGAAGCCCAGGCAGGGTACTGCTAACTGGCGCCCAAGTCTTCCAAACAACCTTCTAAGAATTGAACCCCCGGGAAGTGCACACTCATGGGGGCCTAGCAGGGGGCACCACCATAAGAAAACTGTATTAGGTCAGATTCCAAGGGGCAAGCAAGGCAGACCCTCACAAGGTGCAAACAAAAAGAAAAACAAAACCCCGCAAGAGGACAACGTACCCAAAGGAACAGAGCCGGCCGCTATGTATGGTGAAAACAACTGCGTAGCACTCTGTGCCCCGTACCAGTGCAAACTGCCTTTTACCCTAAGATAAACAAGGGAGGCAAAACCCCCAAGCACCCAAAGGGCGGCCGATAAACCAAGCAGTTAAACAGCCCAGCAGAGGCAGGACCCAAGGAACTTGTGGAAGGTAATACAAAGGCCGAAGGGCAGTACTTACAGGGCACTTAGGGAAGGTAACCCTAGGCGCATGCAGCCGAGGTTCACATTAGCTTCCTCAGGACTCTTGTAAACAGACACCATTTAAAAAAAAAATCGTGGGCAATATTCTCCAGTGTGAGAACCACAGTACTGTTGGAGCAACCAAGGCTGGCGCACGCAGCATGAGCGAACAGCATTGCTGTTCAGCTTGTGACCACAGCATCGCCAAAAAATGTTAAAATAAATATATAACTGCTATTATTTAGTGAAGACAGTATTACAGATGACCCCTGACTGTGATAAAAATACCAGGATTGTGATAATAGCAGGATTGTTGTGATAATTAGTGCTGTGGGAGGAGTAATGCTGAGGGACAGAGGGAGATCATTTACATTTACTGACTGTGTGGGCCTCCTGTCTGCATTCTTATTGTCTGCATTCACCATACCAGCTCAGTGGTTCTCTATGGTGAACACAAATGTAGATACTTATATATAATGTGTGTATTAGTGTAATATCAGCAAAAGGATTATGTTGGGAGGAGCCATTTGGGTGACGGAGGTGGCGTCGTCTGCATGACTTGTCTAGCCATGTAGAGGGTGGCCACTATGCTCTTTGGGCACTCTACAAGCTTCGGTGTACAGTTACTGTGTATACAAGTAGATACTTATATATAATGTGTGTATATAGTGTAATAACACTGCAAACAGTATTGTTGGGGGAGAAATTTAGTACCTGTGACCTTGAATGTGTGAGGGAGGCAGCCGCCAGCTGACTTGTGCGTAGTGACGACTCTTAGTGCCTGAACTATCTATATCACCTTAGTTGTACAGTTGTGGTGAACAAAACATATAGGTACTTATATATAACATCTGTATATAGTGTAATAACACCACAAATGGTATTGTTGGGGGAGAAAGTTTAGTGTGTGTGACCTTGAATGAGTGAGGGAGGCAGCCGCCAGCTGACTTGTGTGTAGTGACGAGTCTTAGTGACTTAACTAACTATATCAGCGTAGTTGTACAGTTGTGTTGAACAAAACATGTAGCTACTTATATATAGTATCTGTATATAGTGAATAAAATAAAAAAACAGGATGGTAGGAGGAGAAAGTGGGTGAGTGAGGCGTTGTTGAGGGAGTGGCAACGAGTGGCTGGCTGGTGTGTGGCAGTCACTCCTCGTTTTTCGAGTCACAATACCAACTTAATGGTTTGTTATGGTGAACAAAACATGCATATACTTATATATAACATGTGTATAGAGTGTAATAACAGCAAAACTATTTGTTTATTGTTTTATGAACATAATAATTGAGTCACTAATATGCACACCATACTTTCGAGTATAGCAATGATTCACCCCTTTTATTATATAAATATATCACAATACACACTATAGAATAATATTACTGCAAAAAAAATAAGAAAAATCAATCAGTGACATTGAAATGATTAAGTAATAATATCTTTGTGGCAACTCCCACCTGTCAGCTCGGATGACGCTGACCGGCTCTGACGACTGCTCTGTCGACGCCCACAATTTGCTAGACCTCCTCGGCCCATTGCGCCCAAAATATGTCACCTGTAATTTTTTTTATTTTTCCCGTGCTCAGGGAACACAAATTAACTTTTTAGAAGATGAAATAATTTTTTAAAGTTTTTTTTCTTGCGCACAGGGGTGTAAATCTCCTCAGGACCCCTTAGCAGCTTAAGGGCTCGGAAACTGTGGGGCCTTGCTCAGAAATATATAAAACAAAGAGAGTTCTCGGGAACTTCCTAATAGTGTATGCAAGACACTTTGAATGAACCATTTTGTGATGAGAAATAAGTAAGCTCAAGCACAAACTTTTTTTTAATACCTTATGCACATATACTATTATTTTAAGTTCAATACACAATAACCAAAATAAATAATAAGATTTGTACTTATTTTATAGCAATATAATTTAAACAACTGCACACAATACCTTCTCATTGATGCTGATATTGGAATTATCACTGCTTTCCCTCAGTCTTAAAAGCACCTCTGCTGCTTTCGCAGCTTCAGTATCTGTAGATATTAGTGCACTTCCTTCATTTCCGTCCAACTCAGAGTACCAAGCTGGGGATTTTTTGGTTCCATCACTCGGTATATCACTGTCTTCTGCACTAGTTAATAAAGTTCTATCAACGTATTTTTTCTCAGGCTCCAGTTCTTGAGATTGATTTACTTCCATGTTTCCATTTCCCGAAGAACCATTATTGTTATTTGATTTTGTGTTGCCATTATCTAACTTAGATTCAAATAAATTAGGGTTACCGGAATCTCTGTTCAATGATACACTGTTTAATTCAGAAAACTCAATCCCATTTACATTGTACAAAAAAGAACTTGAATTTTCTTTTTTATCTTTATCGTATAACTGGCTGCATTTATTTCCAAAACCCTTTCCAAGCCCTCGAGTACTTCCAGCTTTAATAGGTGTAGATGTCGCTTCTAAGCCTATAGCAGGAGATCCCTGTAATTCTGAACGGCCATCAACTTGAAGGATGGGAGACGTGAGAAAAGCACCACTGTCAATAATATTACATGTACCTTTTAACTCGGTATCATTTACAGCTGGTAAACACTTTTCATCTATATCACTAACATCCTTATCATTAGGTGGAAATATTTTTGACACATTTTCAGTATCACTGACATTAGGAGATCTATACACAGACGCACACATTTCATCATCTTTCTCAAACTGTGATATATCATGTTCTTTTGCATCTTTTTCTTTAGGCACTTTAGAAACGAAGTCACTTCTATCACCAACAAAGGCACCAAGAGCACCCTTGTTTGACTCCTCTTTATCCATTTCAGTTCCTGAGTGAGGTGCATCAAGAGGTAGTGGAGACAAGGGTGATGTCAGGTCATAAGGGTCAGGGGAAAGAACAGAAGTAGCTGTATAAAAAGTATCTGATGCAGGAGTTGAGTTGATTGAATTGGAAGTTACAACTGAATCTTCTTTCTCTCCCATCAGTGGAAGCATTAAGCTAAAAAAAAAATGATAAAAATAATGTGTGAGATAAGAGTAATAGGTTAAACCCAATTACCAATTCAATACAAATCTCACCCAAAAATATTTTTAAAAAATTAGAAAAATACAACAATAAATACAATTACATAAAAATGTCCTCTGCAAAGAACCAGCATTGAATGTAATGAAACGCCATTTTCTGGGTGAGACCCGGAAGCTCCCCGGAGCTATACTGGGCTGATGTGTATATATTAGACCATGGCAAGAGTCAATCGAATGAGTTCTAAGCCTACCGGGGACCAGAGCCAGAACCTGGCCCCCTCAAGAGAGGCACGAGAAGCAATGGCCTAAAGACACTCCTGTGTAATTGGAAGCAGTCTTTTCTGCCATCTACCAGGTCAGGCACCCAGAAAGGTAGGCATTCCAAAACAAACTACTGCTCATCAAATAAATTGCAAACCGAAAGCCGAACTAGCAACAGAACTCCCCAATCAAAACCAAGGAAACAAGTATGACGTCACCACATCCGCCGTGCATCCGTCTGCACAACCCCCCCCCCTCCGGGGAGGGGGACAGGGGGGGGTCCCAGACCTCCATGCCGGCAACTCTCCTCAGTTCAGAGGCTGAGTATCAAAAAACATGAAAAACCGCTGACCGGAGGGAGGGAGGGATGCTGGGAAGCCTCCGGGTCTCACCCAGAAAATGGCGTTTCATTACCTTCAACACTGGTTTTCTGTGGAGAGCCCCTTCAGCTCCCTGGAGCTACCTACCCAAAGATAAAGAAAAAGAGGGACTTACCCGGGAGGCGGTCATCACTCGCTCCTCAACTCGAAGTCGAGACAAATGGCTGCAACCTGCAACCCAAGGCTACACACGCCCAAGAAGGCCCAGAAACATAAACGAAATACCATGCAGCCAGGAACCTCTTCGACTTCCATAAGCCCTGTGCCCGAATGTCAGCCCAGGACATATTCCCCAAAACAGCAGCCAAAGCCGCGAACTTACGAATGTAGTGGGCACTGGGATAGACCCTAGGCTGGCTGGAAAGAATAATCCTGCAGACGACCTGGAAGAACCACACCTTGGAACAGGGAAGAAGGGGAAACCAGGTCCACCCAAAGCATGTCCCCTGCCACGGAGGCCGTGGCACGCAGATACCAGCGAAGAGCCGCAACTGGACACAAAACATGATGCACCCCCGGCCGAACCAACCAAGTACCAACAACCCAAGCAGCAGACTGATTCTTCACCATAAAAGAAGGAGAAGGCTGCAAACGATCGAAATGACCACCAGGACCGAAAGAGCAGAAACCCCTGTGCCGGAGGAGGGCATGAAGCTCCCTGACCCGACCCCCAGAAACCAAAGCCCTCAAGAAACGAGCCTTAAAAAAACAGTCTTGAACTGAGGGGGCCCCCACAAACCGAGGAGAAGAGAGAAAAGAGAGCACCCAGTCCAACGACCAGGACGGCTCAGGCGGTCCATGAGCAGGCCGGAGGTGAAACAATGTCCGAGAAGGCTTGTGGAACGGAGCAGAAAAGACATCCACCCCAAAAGCAAGCTGCAGCGGCTCCGCCAGCGCAGCACGAAACGAGGCGACAGAATTTGGCATAAGATGACGGTCCTGAAATAACTAAGAGAGAAAGAACAAAACAATCCAATCAGAATCGAAAACAACCTACGAAGAGATAAAAATTTGCCGAATGGACTGCCAAGAAATTTCATACTGCCGCTCAAACAACAGATGTGTGACCCGAGTGCCCTCCAAAAACAGCCGGAGGCGGGACCGCAGCTGCAACAGCATCGCAGGAGGGAGAGACAAAGAAGCAGTCCATGAGTCCCACACCAGACCCAGCCAAGTCCGAACCTGAGAGGGAACCAAAAAGGACTTCCTCCAGATCACCATGAACCTGAACCCGGTGAGATGGGAAAGAACCATATCCCTGGCGAGCAGACATGCGAACTGGCTGGCAGCCCACACCAGCCAGTCGTCGAGGTAAGCCAGAACCTGAACCCCTAACAGAAGCAAACAGGTCACCACGACCCGGTAAAGCGTGTGAACACTCGAGGTGTCAGATTCAAGCCGAATGGAAGGCAATGAAAGCAGTAAACTTGTCGCCCCACGACAAAACCGAGCCAGTCACTGAACCCCGGATGAATCGGGACACGTACAATAAAATTATAAAACCAAAACACGTCCCGGAGGACCCAAAACACCATCCAGGCACCCGGTGCCAAAAGCTGCAGGACGTGAGACAAAGTGGTCATCCCAAAGGAGGGGCAAAAGTCCCAGGGATTCAGACTAGACAAGTCCAGTATGAATCACAGATCTGCACAGTCCCGTTTCGGAACTGAAAACAGGTGGAACCCACCTGAGGGACATTGTCGTTTCGACCACACCGAAGCGAACCCACCCCAGGATGACCTGACAGAGCACAGGAGAAGAGGCCTGCCCTGCCAGCCCTGATCCCCCTCGAAGGAGGAGCAACCCAATGCCACCACAGGTCGGAGGAAATGACCCGAAATGCCCATGAATTGTGGGACCAGGCGAGAGCAAACAGCGCGAGCCTCCCCCCTATCGCCCCGTCAACGGAGCAACCCACGAAAAGGCCAACGACCCCTACGAGAGCCCAACCGATGCTAAGAGCGATCACTGCGGCGACCAGAATGCCGACAGCTCCAGAAGAGGTGCTGGCCCCGAATCTGGCACTACTGGCTTACGACGACCGAAGGAACCCCGAGATCTGGCATGACCCTTCCGAGCTGGACCTCCATTGCCCCCCCCCCCCCCCGGAGAACCTACAAGTCCAACAAAGGCCGTCACAGGATGAAGCGAAGCCGCATGTAGAAAAAGCACCACCGCAGACTCTGCAACCAGTAACGAACAAAAAGGTGATGAAAATCTAAGAGCCAGGGTCCAAGACGATTCCAAAATTTGGACGAGCACCGCCTGTCAGCACGTGAGGCGAGAAGCGAAGAACAGACACCGCCTCCCTCAAAAACGGTGCATACAACTTCACCAAAGCAGCCGGCGCCCGAGCTGCCAAAGCAAGCACACAAGACACTGGCCCGGAACCCAGCTCCTCCACTCCCAGCACGAGACAGTCCAAAGACAGCTCCAGCAGGGAAAAGAAGCGCAAGAACCGAAGCCAAGTGCCCACAGGTGCACAAATCCTCGGCCACCAGGGATGCCGAAAGGGAACCTGCATGTGAAGCCGCACCTGGCCGACATCATAAGGAAGAACGGGAGCGAACTAGCATACCTTGACGTGCTCCAACTCACCCCCAGGAAAACCTGAATGACCGTAAGCAAATCTCGCCGTTCAAGTGCGCATTCTGACAGGACGAATGCCAAGCCCCCCAAAGAAGAAAAGGCAGTCTGTAAGTCCAGAAGACTCTAGCACTTTGTAATGCACCCAATAAAGACAAGAGGAACCAAACTCAAAAAAAAGGCTTATTATCGAGGCGTAATCCGGGTCTCGCAGGAGGTAAGCCGCAAGGGGCCTCCCACACCTTCCTCCGTAGGATGCGGGAAGACAAAAAAAAAAAAAAAAAATCGGAAGGAGGGAACCGAAGAACCCAAGGGAACTCGGACATGAACCCGGGGAGGAGTCAAACGCATAACAGAAACGAACAGGAATGGGGAAAGGAAAAATCCCCTTCCCCTGTAACAACAAGCCCTGCACGTCAGGACCCGGGGCCGAGCCGTCCTCCAAACCCTCTGCCTTCAGAGAAAAAGTAGAGTCCACCGGAAAAGCAGGAACGAAGGGGGCCCGCTGGCATGGCCCAAAAGCTCCAGCAGGAGGACCAAATTCGAATACCTCCGCCACTGATCCGGAAGGGGCAATCCCCGAAGCCACCCGAGTCTCACTACAGTATTATTCAGCAAGGCAGCAGCGGGGCATCCGGAAAGGCAACCAACCTCGCACGTTGCTGGAACTTAAACCTTGCATGCAACGATAATACTGCCTGCACCCAAATATCAGTCTCAGTGGACTGGGTGAATGGAGTACAAGCAAAGAACACCACTCGCAGGACTCCGGGTCATAGGTGTCACTGACCCTAACAAGCAGCAAGGTGGAGACAGATGGTGAATGTCACCCCAAAACAGGAGGACAGAGCAACCTTCAAACTCGCACAAGGCGAGGTGGGACTCAGAGGTCTCCTACATTGTGAGAGGTAGGCTACTAACATGGATGAAAAATTTTCTGACTGATAGAAAATTGAGGGCAGTGATCAGAGGCAATGTATCGGACTGGAGAAATGTCACAAGTGGAATACCACAGGGTTCAGTTCTTGCACCAGTGATGTTTATTGTCTACATAAATGATCTACCAGTTGGTATACAGAATTATATGAACATGTTTGCTGATGATGCTAAGATAATAGGAAGGATAAGAAACTTAGATGATTGTCATGCCCTTCAAGATGACCTGGACAAAATAAGTATCTGGAGCACCACTTGGCAAATGGAATTTAATGTTAATAAATGCCATGTTATGGAATGTGGAATAGGAGAACATAGACCCCACACAACCTATATATTATGTGAGAAATCTTTAAAGAATTCTGATAAAGAAAGAGATCTAGGGGTGGTTCTAGATAGAAAACTATCACCTGAGGACCACATAAAGAATATTGTGCGAGGAGCCTATGCCATGCTTTCTAACTTCAGAATTGCTTTTAAATACATGGATGGCGATATACTAAAGAAATTGTTCACAACTTTGGTTAGGCCAAAGCTAGAATATGCAGCAGTTGTGTGGTGCCCATATCTTAAGAAGCACATCAACAAACTGGAAAAGGTGCAAAGACATGCTACTAAGTGGCTCCCAGAACTGAAGGGCAAGAGCTACGAGGAGAGGTTAGAGGCATTAAACATGCCAAAACTAGAAGACAGAAGAAAAAGAGGTGATATGATCACTACATACAAAATAGTAACAGGAATTGATAAAATCGATAGGGAAGATTTCCTGAGACCTGGAACTTCAAGAACAAGAAGTCATAGATATAAACTAGCTAAACACAGATGCCGAAGAAATATAAGAAATTCACTTTCGCAAACAGAGTGGTAGATGGTTGGAACAACTTAGGTGAGAAGGTGGTGGAGGCCAAGACCGTCAGTAGTTTCAAAGCATTATATGACAAAGAGTGCTGGGAAGACGAGACACCGCGAGCGTAGCTCTCATCCTGTAACTACACTTAGGTAATAACATTGGACCACTGAGCCCCAATGGGGGTTTCCAGGGCCCTTAGGTTGACTGCTAAGCGAAGCCCAGGCGAGGTACTGCTAACAGTTTATCCCAGAGCTACCAAGCAAACAATCTAAAAGCTGAACCCCTGCGACATGTGCAAGCACGGGGACCTAGTAGAGGGCCACCAAAAACCTACCTGTGGTCCTACTGCCACACTTGGAAGACCCCCGCCAGGTAACACAAAACAAAAACAAAAGAAAAACCCCGCAAAAGCACAACGTCTCCAGGAGAACAGAACCGGTTGCTATGCGTATATCAGATAGCTGCACAATACCTCGCACCCCAGCCAGCAACGAAACTACCTCCTAACCCAAGGGAAACAGGAGTAAGAACCATCCAAACTGAGCCCCCCCAAGGGCCGGCAATCACCGAGCAGCGACAGAAACACACGAAGGTAGTAGCTCCTGAACGGCTCATGGAAGATAACCCTGAGACCGCAAAGGCAGTACTTACAGGGCACCTAGGGAAGGCGGCCCTAGGTGCATGGGCCGCAAGAGAGCGATTGACCGTCACCAACACAGCAGACTCTTGAACTGAGGAGAGTTGCCGGCGTAGAGGTCTGGGACCCCTCCCCGTCCCCCTTCTAGGGAGGGGGGTGTTGTGCAAAAGGATGTGCGGCGTTTGTGGTGACGTCATACTTGTTTCCTTGGTTTTGATTGGGGAGTTCAATGCTAGTTCGGCTTTCGGTTTGCAATTTATTTGATCAGCAGTAGTTTGTTTTGGAATTCCTACCTTTCTGGGTGCCTGACCTGGTAGATGGCAGAAAAAGACTGCTTCCAATTACACGGGGGTGCTTAGGTCATTGCTCCTTGTGCCTCTCTTGAGGGAGGCCAGGTTCTAGTTCTGCTCCCCGGTAGGCTTAGAACTTAATCGATTGACTGTTGCCCCGGTCTAATATATACACATCAGCCCGGTATAGCTCTGGGAAGCCGAAGGGGCTCTCCACAGAAAAAGATATTATAAATACATCTTTTCCAACATCTACAATAAAATTTACACTCAATACATTATGTAAAACTTGTGCTTAAAAATGCTTGAAGTTACTTAACAGTATTATAGTAATATGATTATCAAAAACCCAGCGTTGAATGTAATGAAACGCCATTTTCTGGGTGAGACCCAGAGGCTCCCTGGAGCTATCCAGACTGATATGCTAAAGTCAGACTTTGGCATCTATCATGTGTATGGAGTTCTTTGAGCCTACCAGGTACCACAGCCAGAACCTGGCTCCCTCAGAGAGGCAAGGGGAGCAATGGCCTATAGAAGCCCCTGTGTAATTGGAAGCATTCTATGTCTGCCATCGACCGGGTCAGGCACCCAGAAAGGTAAGTACTGTATCCCAAAACAAACCCCTATTCTGGTGAAAATATTGCTTCCAAAATGCCAAACAACTGGATAGAACTCCCCAAACAAAAATGAGCAAACTAGTGGGACGTCACCTGTTGCCACGCCGCCGTCTGCGCAGCTCCCCCCTCCCTGGGAGGGGAAAGGGAGAGCCTTAGACCTACTGCGCCGGTGATCCACACCCCAGTTCTGAGGCTGGATGTCAAAACACGCAAAAAACGTAAACCGACGGGAAGGAGGGAGGGATGCCGGGGAGCCTCCGGGTCTCACCCAGAAAATGGCGTTTCATTACATTCAGCGTTGGTTTTCTAGGGGGAGTCCCAACGGCTCCCCGGAGCTAACTATCCACAGAGGAAAAAAGAAGGACTTACCCAGGAGGTGGTTACTTCGATCTCCTCAACCCGAAGTCAAGACAACTGGCTGCATCCTCTGACCCAAAGCGACACAGGCCCGACTGGGCCCAGGGACGTTAACAAGGTAACGAGCAGCCAGGACACTGTTCGATCACCAAAATCCACGCACCTGAATGTCAGCCCAGGACATATTGCCAAAGACGGCGGCAAGAGCCGTGAACTTGCGAACGTCATGGACACGGGGACAGATTGCAGGCTGGCTAGCCTGAATAACCCTGCGGACGACTTGGGAGCCCTGCACCCGCGAACAGGAAAGAAGGGAAATGGGATCAACCCAAAGCGTGTCCACGGACACAGAAGCCGTGGTGCGCAAATAACGGCGAAGAGCCGCAACCGGACAAAAAACATGATGCACCCCCGGCCTAACCAACCAAGCATCAACAACCCAGGGACCCCTCCGGAAAGCAGCAGTCTCATTCTTTTCCAGAAAAGGAGAAGGCTGCAGACGAACAAACCGATCGCCCCGACCGAAAGAGCAGAAACCCCTACGCCAGAGGAGAGCATGAAGCTCACCAAACCGACTCCCCCAGAGGCTAACGCCAACAGAAAAAGAGCCTTGGAGAAACAATCCTGAACCAAAGGGGCCACAACAAACCGAGGATAAGAAAGATAAGAGAGCACTCTGTCCAATGACCAGGACGGTTCAGGGAGCACATGAGCAGGTCGGAGGTGAAACAATGCCCGAGATAGCTTGCGAAACGGTGCAAACGTAACATCAATACCGAAAGCAAGCTGAAGCAGCTCCACCAGCACCGCATGATATGAGGCAACAATGCTAGGCATAAGGAGACGGTCCTGGAACAGCTAAGAGAGAAAGGACAACACCACCGTAACAGAAAGCGAAGTACAACGACGAAGATGTAAGAAGAACTGGAAGGACCGCCAGGAAACTTCATACTGCTGCCGAGACGAAGCCCGCAGGTGGGACACTAATAAGGAAGCCACTTGATTAACATAGCGATGATGATAAAGTCGAGTCAAACATACCATACACGAAGACTCGAGGAGAAGATCGAACCAGCCACGTGACACACAGGTCCGATCTGCTGGAAGTGGCGGAGTCGCGGGAAAACCTCCTGGTTCGGACACCGAGCAAGCAGCGCCTGAAACCATGGCTGGGCCGGCCACCATGGGGCCAAGAGGAGAACTCTTCCCTGGTAAGTCTCCAAGCGAGTCAGGACACGGAGCAACAGCGCAACCGGGAAAAAGAGGTGAAGTAACCCCCACCTCATCCAGTCCTGCCGGATGGCATCAACCCCAACAGCCTCGCAGTCGGGAAAATGTGCCACATACTGGGGAAGGCGCCGTGACCAAGCCGACGCGAAGAGGTCCCCCTCGGGGCGTCCGAATGTCTGGCAAAGCCAACGGAAGGAGCCGGCGTCGACCGTACATTCCGTGGAGAGGGGAACGAAACGAGACAGGCTGTCGGCCAAAACGTTGGTCATTCCCCGCACGTGAACTGCAAGGAGAGCCAAACTCCGAGAACTCAGCAGACGAGTCACCCGAAGCGAACAGCGTCAAAGAGCCAATGCGAAGTCCCCGAAGAGCAAACAACATCGCCGCGAATTCCCGCACCGTGCTGTGGGCACGACAGAAAGATGGACCCCACCATCCCTGGCCGGCCTGGTGAGCACTGGTCACAAAGCCCCAGCCAGGGGTCGACGTGTTCGTAAACATATCGAGCGAGGACTTGGGTAGGCGCCAGGGCACTGAACCCCGAAAAACCCAAGAGGAAGCCGGCGACACAGCAACCAATCAAAGGCCCCCGGAGTCCGAATCCAGCGATCGCGAGAGAGGCGGAAGGGACGTACCAGAAGGAAGCAGAACAGCCGACGAAGTCAAACCCGACCCAGCGGATAGATCAGCATCGCGAAGTTCAGGCTCCCGCACTGACCCTCAAGCAACTGCTGGGTGACCCGGGAGCCCCCCAGAAACACGCACATGCGGGACCGCAGCCACAGGAGAGACTCCAGAGGGAGAGACAAGGAAGCGGTCTGAGAGTCCCACACAAGACTCGGTCATATCCGAACCTGGGAGGGAACCGGATAGGACCTCCTCTAGTTCACCAAGAACCTGAACCCGGCGAGCTGAGAAAGAACCAAATCAGAACCAAATCAGAAAGAACCAAGGTCAGCAGACAAGCGGACTGGCTGGGAGCCCAAACCAGCCAGTCGTTGAGGTAGGCCAACACCTGAAAACCTAACAGAAGCAGACGGGCCACCACGACCCGTGTAAGGCAAGTGAACATGCGAGGTGCCAGATTCAACCCGAACGGGAGACAACGAAAGCGGAAACACTGGCGCCCCACAAAAAATCCAAGCCAGTCCCTGAAACCCGGATGAATCAGGACGTGCCAATTTAAGCATCCCGGAGGTCCAAGGACATATTCCAAGCGCGAGGCTCCAACAGGAGCCGAACCTGGGACAGCATAGTCATCTGAAAGGAGGGGCAATGAACCCAGGGGTTCAGACGGGAAAAGTCCAGAATGAACCGCAGGTCCGCGCAGTCCCGTTTCGGGACCGGAAACAGACAGGAAACCCATCTGAGGGACGTCGTCGTTTCGACCACGCCAAAGCGAACCCACTCCAAGATGACATGACAGAGCACAAGGGAAGAGGCTTGCCCCCAATCCCCCGAAGTGGGGGGGCTACCCAACGCCACCGGAGGCCATGTGAAACGACCTGAAACACCCACGAATCGTGGGACCAACCGTGAGCGAACAGTGCAAGCTTCCCCACCCATCGCCTCATCAATGGGGTGAACTGCAGAAGGGCCGGCGCCCCTTACGAGACCCAGAACCTCGCACAGAGCGAACACTGCGCCGACCAGACAAAGGCGGGTCTGAAGGAGGAGCCGAACCCGAATCCGACACCAGTGGCCTACCACGATGAGAGGAACCACGAGCCTTGGCACAACTATTTGCGGGAAGGCCCACCACGGGACCCCCGGAGAACCAACAAGTCCGACATAGGACGGCAAGAAGCCGAAGTAGCCCGAATATACTGCGCAGTGGCTGAAGCCCCATCAGTTCCCAATTTGCCCTAAAAATGCAACAAATGAAAACTCGTTCGATTTCAATCAAACTTTTTTGACAAGTTCTATATGAAAAGTGTTTCATCTGGTCCAATTTTCAGCATCATAGCATAAATAGGAAGGGAGACAAAAAAATATTGAAGTAGTTGTGAAAATTATTCCAAAATGGTCAAAATCGATTTTCAATCAAAAGTGTCAACTGAAATCATAGCTATGACTCTTTGCTATCATTTTTTTTTCGGGCAATTTGCATCAAACTTACACACCTGACTGTACGTAAGCCTATCTGTAAGGACGCCAATTTTGGAGAAAATTGGTTGATGTCAACCTCAGCCACAGATTTTAGAACCTTAAACTTCATTCATTTCTGTTTTTTTTTTCAATTGACACAAACGTTTACAAAACTGATTCATTTTTTATTCAATTTACATGAAACTTACACAGTATATGTGGAGGGCATGTCTCTACATTTGAGAGTTTTCATTTTTCTCTAAGTTCATTTATTGATTTTATAATAGCAATAAACATGCCATATTTGCACAAAAAAATTTGGGAACTTTGAACATTTGTATTAGGAAAACTAAAGATGTTTTGGAAATTCTATATCTCAAGGTCCTTTATTATATGCTAATGTGTCAGAAAAGTGTCACAGAATAATTATATCTGAAACATGTGTTCTGAAGTGTGGACTTGAAAATGTGTAAAAAACATTGAAAAAAAACAAAAACAAAAAAAATCTCCCTTTCTATTTATGCTGCAGTACTGAAACTTGGGACAATTAAAGCACTTTTCATATACAACTAGTCAAATAATATTGGTTGACATTGAACAACTTTGATTCTGACAATCTGACGCCCCCTGAAGTCTCCAATAGGAGAGGACAAAAGGGAAAAGGGTCATTCCATCTCAAATCACAAAAAAGTCCCCTATGGCTCCCACTCGACCTCTCCAAATGCAAGGAAATTTTGTAGTAAGATAGCCCTAGACCCCAAATGACAATTTGCAAAATATTAGAGCTCAATCTGCTTTGGTTCTTAAATAACAAGTCCATATTCAATGGGCTCTCGTCCCGTTAATGCGTAAGTACCACAAAAATGACCAACTTTGACCCTTTGTTAAATCACTTCTATTGCCTGTAGGAGTGTGAAATTTGACATACCAGGACAAATTTTGGTGTAGAATAACGTAGTGTAATAAAAAACCAGCGTTGAATGTAATGAAACGCCATTTTCTGGGTGAGTCCCGGAGGCTCCTCGGAGCTATCCAGGCTGAATGGATATGTATAACTTTCTGGCATCAGTCAATGCATGGAGTTCTTGCCTACCGGGGACCACGAGCCAGAACCAGGGGCTTTTGTCATCAGGGAGCTCAGGCACAGGTGTTGCAAAACAGGTTGAGCCCAAGGGAACAACAACAAAGAGGGAACTTGGCTAAAACCTGAACCCCTGTCAAGAGTACAAGCACGAGTGCCTAGAGAAGGGCCATCAACAATATCCTAAGTAAACTGAATAATCAAACCAGGCAGACCTCTTCCATGCAAGAAACAGAAAAACCAGCGTTGAATGTTATGAAACAACATTTTCTGGGTGAGACCCGGAGGCTCTCCGGAGCTATTCAGGCTGATAAGCTAATGTCAGACTTTGGCATCAGTCATGTGTATGGAGTTCTGAGACCTACCGGGGACCATGAGCCAGAACCTGGCCCCCCTCACAGAGGCACGAGGAGCAGTGGCCTATAGAAACCCCCCCGAGTGGTTGGAAGCATTCTATGTTTTAATTGTTCTTTTAATTAAGTTCATACTAATTATAGGTTAAAACTAAGCAAAATAAAATTTATTATCTTTAAGATTATTTTACTTTACAATTATCATTTGTCAATTTTTTTTATATATTCATCTTGACAGTCTACTGATTTTTTGTTCTCTCCACCAAACTTGTGTATCCTCCATGGCTATCTAGTGACCTTAATTCTACCTCTAATTGTTTCAATTCTTTTGTTTACTTGCATTTATTGTTGTGTTTTGCCATAATTATTCTCTAATTTAGCAGACTCAATACTTTGTAAGCTCTTATTGTATTGTTATATTATTATATTGTTGTGTTTTGCTATAATTACTTTCTATTTTACAGCAGATTTAGTTTTCATCTGTTCCTGTAATTGCTTATCATATTGTATCGTGACATTCTTATCTATATGCTTACTGATATTGATCCTGATCGAAATCTTCTGTCCCATATCCACACTCATCAGCACATTGATCATCATTATTGCAGGTATTACACAGCAAATCTTGCAAAAAAACCCAGCGTTGAATGTAATGAAACGCCATTTTCTGGGTGAGTCCCGGAGGCTCCCCGGAGCTATCCCAGGCTGATATGCTAATGTCAGACTTTGGCATCAGTCATGTGTATGGAGTTCTTAGGCCTACCGGGGACCACGGCCAGAACCGGGCCCCCTCAGAGAGGCAAGGGGAGCAATGGCCTATAGAAGCCCCCGTGTAGTTGGAAGCATTCTATGTCTGCCATCGACCGGAACAGGCACCCAGAAAGGTAAGCGCCCCAAAACAAACCCCTATTCTGGTTAAAATTGCTACCTAAAACCGAACTAGTGGATAGAACTCCCCAACCGAAAACAAGCAAACTAGTGTGACGTCACACACTGCCGCGCCGCTGTCTGCGCAGCTCCCCCCTCCCCGGGAGAGGGAAGGGGGAGCCCCAGACCCCCCGCGCCGGCTACCCACACCTCAGTTCTTGAGGCTGGATGTCAAAAACGCGAAAAACCGCCGACCGGAGGGAGGGAGGGATGCCGGGGAGCCTCCGGGACTCACCCAGAAAATGGCGTTTCATTACATTCAACGCTGGTTTTCTGAGGGGAGCCCCGTCGGCTCCCCGGAGCTAACTACCCACAGACAGAAAAAGAGGGACTTACCCGGGAGGCGGTCGACGCTCACCCCTCAACTCGAAGCCGAGACAACTGGCTGCAACCGCCGACCCAAAGCAACACAGGCCCGACGAGGCCCAGGGACATTCACAAGGTAACGAGCAGCCAGGACCCTGTCCGACCGCCAAAATCCCCGCGCCCGAATATCAGACCAAGACATATTCCCAAAGACGGCAGCAAGAGCCGCGAACTTACGAACGTCATGGGCACGGGGATAGACCGCAGGCTGGCTGGACCTAATAACCCTGCGGACGACCTGAGAGACCCGAACCCGCGAACAGGGAAGAAGGGAAACCGGATCAACCCACAGCGCGTCCCCGGACACAGAAGCTGTGGCGCGCAAATAACGGCGAAGCGCCGCAACCGGACACAAAACATGATGCACCCCCGGCCTGACCAACCAAGCATCAACCACCCATGGACCCCTCCGGAACGCAGCAGTCTCATTCTTTGCCAGAAAAGAAGGAGACGGCTGCAAACGAACAAAACTATCACCACGACCAAAAGAGCAGAAACCCCTGCGCCGGAGGAGAGCATGAAGCTCCCCTACCCGACCCCCAGAGGCCAAAGCCAACAAGAAAAGGGCCTTGGAAAAACAATCCTGGACCGAAGGGGCCACAACGAAACGAGGAGATGAAAGGAAAGCGAGCACTCTGTCCAAAGACCAGGACGGCTCAGGCGACGCATGAGCAGGCCGGAGGTGAAACAATGCACGAGACAGCTTGCGAAACGGCGCAGATGTAACATCGAGACCGAAAGCAAGCTGAAGCGGCTCCGCCAGCGCCGCACGATACGAAGCGACAGTGTTAGGCATAAGATGACGGTCCTGAAACAACCACGAGAGGAAGGACAAGACCACCCGAACAGACAAAGAGCTAACACGACGAAGACGCAAAAAGAAACGGAAGGACCGCCAGGAAACTTCATACTGCCGCCGAGAAGAAGCCCTCAGGTGGGACACCAACAAGGAGGCCACCTGATCACCAGAGATATGATGATAGACTCGAGTCAAAAAAACCATACGCGAAGACTCGAGGAGAAGATCGAACCAGCTACGTGACGTACCGGCCCGATCTGCTGAAAGAGGCGGAGCCGCGGGAAAACCCTCGGGCTCGGACACCGAGCAACCAGCGCCTGAAACCAAGGCTGGGCCGGCCACCAAGGGGCCAGAAGGACAACTCTCCCCCGGTAAGTCTCATAGCGAGTCAGGACCTGGAGCAACAGCCGAACCGGGGGAAAGAGGTACAGGAACCCCCACCTCGACCAGTCGAGCCGAAAGGCATCGACCCCGACGGCCTCGCAATCGGGGAAGGGCGCCGCATAAACGGGAAGACGCCGCAACCACGCCGACGCGAAGAGGTCCACCTGGGGCGCCCGAACGTCTGGCAAAGCCAACGGAAGGACTCGTCGTCGACCGTCCACTCCGTGGAGAGGGGAACGAAGCGAGACAGGGCGTCGGCCAAGACGTTGGACACGCCCCGTACGTGAACCGCCAGGAGAGCCAAACCCCGAGAACTCAGCAGACGAGTCACCCGAAGCGACCAACCCCAAAGAGACAAGGACCGCATCGAACCCCCGCGGTTCAGGCAAAGAACCACCGGAGAGCAGTCCGAATGGAGCCGAATCGTCGATCCGCGGGCCACCCGAATCCTCCCCAGAGCAAACCACACCGCCGCGAACTCCCGCACCGTACTGTGAGCTCGACGGAAGGACGGATCCCAACGCCCCTGGCCGGCCTGGTGAGCACTGGTCACAAAACCCCAGCCGAGAGACGACGCATCCGTGTACACATCGAGCGAGGGCTCGGGTAGGCACCAAGGCACTGAACCCCGAAAAACCCGAAGAGGAAGCCGGTGACGCAGCAACCGACGCAAGTCCCCCGGGGGTCGAACTCTGCGATCGCGAGAGAGGCGGAAGGGGGAACCCCGAAGGAACCAGAACAGCCGTCGAAGCCAAACCCGACCCGGCGGGTAGACCACCATCGCGAAGTTCAGGCTCCCGCACAGCCCCTCGAGCAACCGCCGGGTGACCCGAGGGCCCTCCAGAAACAGACGAAGGCGGGACCGCAGCCGCAGGAGAGACTCCGGAGGGAGAGACAAGGAGGCGGTTCGAGAGTCCCACACGAGACCCAGCCAAGTCCGAACCTGAGAGGGAACCAGATGGGACTTCCTCCAGTTCACCAAGAACCTGAACCCGGCGAGCTGGGAAAGAACCAAATCCCTGGCTAGCAAGCAAGCTGACCGGCTGGGAGCCCAAACCAGCCAGTCGTCGAGGTAGGCCAACACCCGAACACCTAGGAGACGCAAACGAGCCACCACAACCCGTGTAAGGCGTGTGAACACGCGAGGTGCCAGGTTCAACTCGAACGGGAGACAACGAAAGCGGTAACGCAGACGCCCCACTACAAAACCGAGCCAGTCCCTGAACCGCGGATGAATCGGGACATGCCAATAAGCGTCCCGGAGGTCCAGGGACACCATCCAAGCTCCCGGCTCCAAGAGGAGCCGAACCTGAGACAGCGTAGTCATCCGAAAGGAGGGGCAATGAACCCAGGGGTTCAGACGGGACAAGTCCAGAATGAACCGCAGGTCCGCGCAGTCCCGTTTCGGAACCGGAAACAGACGGGAAACCCATCTGAGGGACGACGTCGTGTCGACGACGCCCAAGCGTACCCACTCCAAGACGACTCGACAGAGCGCAGGGGAAGAAGCCTGCCCTGCCAGCCCCGACCCCCCAAAGGGGGGAGGGGCCACCCAACACCACCGCAGGCCGCGAGACACGACCCGAAAGGCCCACGAATCGTGGGACCAGGCGCGGGCGAACAGCGCAAGCCGCCCCCCCATCGCCCCGTCAAGGGGGCAAACCGCAAAAGGGCCGGCGACCCTTACAAGACCCAGAACCCCGCACAGCGCGAACACCGCGCCGACCAGACGAGGGAGGGTCCGCAGGAGGAGCCAACCCCAAACCTGACACCAGAGGCCTACCACGACAAGAGGAACCCCGAGCCCTGGCACGACCTTTCCGGGAAGACCCACCCCGGGACCCCCGGAAAACCAACAAGTCCGACATCGGACGACAAGCCGCCGACGCAGCCTGAATAAACTGCGCCACGGCCGACTCCCCAAACAGGAGAGGACAAAAAGGTGAAGAACGCCTAAGAGCCAGAGCCCAAGCAGATTCCACGGAGGAACCCAGCACCGCCTGCCGACACGCGAGACGGGAAGCATAGAACAGGGAAACCGCATCCCGCAAAATCGGCGTGAACAGCTTCAACAAGGCAGCCGACGAACGTGCAGCCGAGGACAAGGTGCCGGAGCCCGGGACGGACCCAAGCGTCCCCACATCCTCCACGAGCCAATCCGAAGACAGCTCCAGGAGGGAAAAGAACCGCAAGGCCGAACACAAAAGGCCCCGAGCGCGCAAGTCCTCCGCCACGAGCGCCGCCGAAAGGGAGGGAACCTGCACATGGAGCTGAATAACGCCCACATCGTGGGGAAGGGCAGGGGCAAACAAGCACTCATTCAGGTACTCAAGTTCACCCCCCAGGAAAACCTGAAGCACCGTGGAAGCTTCCCGCCACTCCAGCGTGCGGGAACGACAGAAGGAATGCCAGGAATCCAGACCAAACAAGGGGCAGTCTGCTAGCCAGGACGACTCCGGAACCTCGTAACGGAGCCAGAAAGGGAATGAAGTCCCAAACCTGAACGTGGACGGATCCATTTCCGAGGCATAATCCGGGTCACGCAGGAGGTAAGCTGCAAAGGCCGCACGCACCACACCAGGTTGGATGCGATAAGCCGAAAACCTCCGGAAGGACGGAACCGACGTACCCGGGGGAACACGGAACCGAACCCGGGGAGGGGCCGACACCAAATCCAACTCGTACGCAGAGGGGGGGAAAGAAAACCCCACTCCTTGTAACAATAAGCCCCGCTCAGTGGGAAGAAAAACCCCAGGCGGGGTCCAGCGGGGCCCAAGGCCCCCAAGTCAGCCCCTCCCCAGCCTCGAGGTCCGTCACCACAGGACCCGAGGCCGAGTCCTCTCCCCAAGCCCCGACCCCACAAGACAAGGACGGAGCAGCCGAAAAAGCTGGAGGAAGGGGGGCCCACTGGTCAGACCCTGAAGCTTCGGCCGGGAGACAAGACTCGAATGCCTCTGCCACCCCCCCGGAAGGGGCAACCCCCGAAGCTGCCAGAGTCTCGAGATCAAGTAACCCCTGCTCCGACCCCGAAACCCTCAGACGCTTCGGGGCTGGAAGCAGGGGCGGGGGACCAGAACGAACAGAAGGGGAAGGACGAGGAGGTGCGGACTGAACCAGGATCGAAGCGACCCCCACCCCCAAGTCCGGGTCTCGAAAAGCAAAGCGGGGCAGCCCCGGGGCATCCGGGGAAGCAACCAACCGAGCGCGTTGCAACAGACGAAACCTAGACTGCAACGCACGTGCCGCCTGTACCCGAATAGAATCATCAGAGGATTGGGCAAATTGAGTCACAAGCAAGCAGCAACACTCACAGGACTCAGGGTCGAAAGTATCACCGACCCAACAGGCAGTGTGGCAGAGGCAAAAACAATGAGGGTCACCCTGAGACAAGGGGACCGAGCAACCCTCAAACTCGCACACAGCGAGTGGGGACTCCGGGGTCATATCCATCGGACCCACGCGCCCCCTAGGGGATTCCCAGGGTCCTGAGCGTTTACTTTAAGAGGACTCGCGCTCAGGTAGTCCCAGGCAGGGTGCTGCAAACCGGCGCCCAAAACTACCAAGCAAACTTCTAAAGCTGAACCCCAGGGACGTGTACACTCACGGGGACCTAGCAGGGGGCGCCACCGAGGAGAACAGTGGAAGGGCAAAAACAAACTGAATAAAATGACAGAACCCCCCACCAGGCAAAAACAAAAAGAAAAACAAAACCCCGCAAGAGGACAGCGAACCCCAAGGAACAGAGCCGGCCGCGATGTCGGGAAATACAAGCTGAGCAGCACCCTGCGCCCCTACCAGTGCAAACTGCCTCTTACCTGCCGGTAACAAGGGAGAACAGAACACCCAAGAGCCCAACAGGCGGCCGAAAAACCGAAAGGTAAAACGGACCAGCAGAGGCAGACCCCAAGGAGCCTGTGGAAGGTGGCCCTAAGCCCCAAGGACAGTACTTACAGGGCACCTAGGGAAGGCAGCCCTAGGCGCATGCAGCCCGAGTACTGAAGATAACTCCTGGCTCTCGCACCCACAAAACTAACACCACACACAAAGCACAGTGCAGTAGCGACACCGGAGCCAGAGCACACGACCATCGCCTATAGCATCAGCCTCAAGAACTGAGGTGTGGGTAGCCGGCGCGGGGGGTCTGGGGCTCCCCCTTCCCCCTCCCGGGGAGGGGGGAGCTGCGCAGACAGCGGCGCGGCAGTGTGTGACGTCACACTAGTTTGCTTGTTTTCGGTTGGGGAGTTCTATCCACTAGTTCGGTTTTAGGTAGCAATTTTAACCAGAATAGGGGTTTGTTTTGGGGCGCTTACCTTTCTGGGTGCCTGTTCCGGTCGATGGCAGACATAGAATGCTTCCAACTACACGGGGGCTTCTATAGGCCATTGCTCCCCTTGCCTCTCTGAGGGGGCCCGGTTCTGGCCGTGGTCCCCGGTAGGCCTAAGAACTCCATACACATGACTGATGCCAAAGTCTGACATTAGCATATCAGCCTGGGATAGCTCCGGGGAGCCGACGGGGCTCCCCCCAGAAACAAACTCCTAAATAGCACCTGCTTATCAGTTTACAATCAAAATGTTAGGTCACTTGGCAAACATTTTGATGATATAAATGCACTACTTACAGCACTAGGTACTAAATTATCTTTCATCATTTTAACAGAAACTTGGCTAAGTAATGACTATACCCAACTCTACAATTTAGCTGGTTATAAAGCCATTCATAACTGCAGGCCTAACAAAAAAGGTGGCGGTACAGCAATATATTACAAAGATACCTTCATTTGCAATAGTGTCATTAGTGATAGAGACGACTATTGTGAATATACCTTTGCCAAGTTCTCCAGTAAATCCCTTAAATCCTCCCTGATAATCGGTGCCATCTATAGATTTCCTAATACCAACATAGCTTTATTCTCTGACAATGTAAGGAATCTTATCATAAATAACAATCTCAACAAAAATCACATTATTCTGGGAGGTGATTTCAATATTGACCTGGGTCTTCAAAACAACCCTCAAGTTGACTATTTCCGTAACAGCATGCACTCCTGTATGCTTATCCCCACAATCACCAAGCCCACCCGAGTCACTCAAACATCTGCCACTACCCTGGATCACCTATGGACTAATATAACAGCTTCCCTTACATCTGGGGTAATTTATGACAGAACAACTGACCACTATCCTACTTTCCTCATAGCAAACATTGACACATCACCACCAGAAACAAAAAAACTTTCATTCAGGCTACATAGTGAATCAGCTTTAGGCAATCTCTCTAATGCATTTCACAATATTAACTGGGAATCTGAATTTAATAATTCACAGGATATAAACTCATCAACTAACCTCTTTCTCTCCAAAACTCTAAGCCTCTACAACACTCACTGTCCCCTCCTTACCAAACAAGTAACTGATAAAAGAAAAAATAACCCGTGGCTCACAAGTGGCATAATTAAATCAATCAACAAAAAACATGAATACGAAAAGAAATTTAGGAGTGGCCTAATTTTAATGGAAGTAGTTAAAAGGTACTCATCAGTGCTTACCAGTATCATAAGAAAAGCAAAACTTTCATATTATGAGACTAGATTCAAAGAAGCAAAAGGCAACATGAAAAGCACATGGAATACCATCTCTAACATCCTGGGAACTAAACAACACTCCCACAACCAGATAACACTCTCTAAGGATGGCCTTACACTGTCATCTGACTTAGAAATGGCGAATGAATTTAATAGCTTCTTTTCATCGATTGGTGCTAACCTTGCAAGTAAAATCCCACAGACTCAGACACATATCAACACATATCTCTCAGGCAGCTATCCAAACTCTCTTCTCCTCTCACCAGTCAGCCCGTCAGATGTTGTGTCTATCATACACTCACTAAAAACCAAAGCTGGGAACATCAGTGAAATCCCATCCATTGTTTACAAGAGCGCCTCCCATGCCCTTGCACCACCTATAGCTCTGCTGTTCAACAAATCCCTTCAGTGTCATACCTTCCCTGATATCCTTAAAAACGCAAGAGTAACGCCAGTTCATAAAGGAGGTAATCCGTCAGACATAAACAACTACAGACCAATATCGAACCTACCCATACTATCAAAAATATTTGAAAAAATTATCTACAAACAGCTCTACTCCTATCTCGTAAAATTCGACATTCTTAGCCCCTGTCAGTTTGGCTTCCGCTCTCAAAAGAGTACCAACGATGCAATTATTAGTCTCCTTGATATAATTTACTCTGCCCTTGACAAAAATGAGTTTCCAATTGGACTCTTCATTGACCTGAGAAAGGCCTTTGATACTGTTAATCACGATTACCTCTTATGTAAACTCCATCATTATGGAATCCGAGGCCATGCACTGGACTATATCCAATCCTATCTTAGTGATAGACACCAATGTGTAGCCATCAATAATATAATCTCTCCCATTCTACCAATAACCGTTGGAGTGCCTCAGGGCAGCATCTTGGGACCCCTACTATTTCTTATATACATTAATGATCTGCCTAATGTCTCTAACATTCTGAAACCTATTTTGTTTGCTGATGATACTACCCTCATTTACTCCAACCCCAACCCACATACACTAAATGATGTTGTTAATAATGAACTAAAAAAAGTCCACTTATGGATGTCAACCAACAAACTAACACTTAACATAGAAAAGACCTACTACATCCTATTTGGAAGCAAATCTACAAATGCAATTCAGCTTCAGATTAACAATGTAAACATTAGCAATAAAAATGATGGAAAGTTTCTTGGCATATTCCTAGACAAGAGACTCAACTTCAGTACCCACATACAACACATAACTAAGAAAGTCTCTAAAACAGTTGGTATACTCTCCAAAATCAGATATTATGTTCCTAACTCTGCTCTCATCTCTCTATATTATGCACTAATCTATCCCTATCTCAACTATGGTATCTGTGCATGGGGTTCAACCACTGCAAACCACCTCAAGTCCATCATCACCCAGCAAAAATCTGCTATCAGAATAATATCAAATTCTGCTTTCAGACAACACACAGCCCCCTTGTTTAACTCCCTAAACATGCTAAACATAATCTCACTCCACAAATTCTCTTGTGTCAACTACATTTACAAAACCCTATTCTTAAATGCAAATCCTTGTCTGAAACTCTTCCTGGACAGATGTAATAGGACCCATTATCACCACACCAGAAATAAATCTCTCTTCGATATCCCCAGAGTTAAACTTAATTTGTGTAAACACTCTATGCAAATAAAGGGACCCAGTTTATGGAATTCACTCCCTACTGAATTGAAAAGCTGTCCATCTTTTACATCATTCAAAATCAATACTAAAAAGTACCTAATTTCATCTTCATAGTTTTTCTCTTTTTGCCTTAAAATTGCACTGTATCTATTGCTACCCAATCTCCCAACCTTTTTGTTCCCAATTTGAACATCTTTACCATTGAGATCATTGCTGTTTTCTTATATGTGCTGCCATTCTATTGTATGGTGTTTATAAATCTTGTTTATCTGTATCTTTTGCTACCCAGTCTCCCAATCTTTATGTACCCATTCTGAACATCTTTACCATTGTGATCATTGCTGTCTTATATGTGCTGTCAATCTGCTGTATGGTGTCTATTAATCTTGTTTAAATTACTAATCAAGCTGTCAATGTAATCAATCAGAGCTTTAATATAACAATGTGCTTTAATATACTTACTTATCTCTCTCATCTCATTTTTCTCTTGTAATGTATCTTTCATTTATCAATTCTGATTGAACTTACCTACTTAAAATTATCTGCTAGATTAAGGACCTGCCCGAAATGCTGCGCGTACTAGTGGCTTTACAAGAATGTAATTACTGTACTAACCAATGTATTCTCACAAACCCAACGTACCTTCTTGTATATATATAAATAAAATAAAATAAATAAAATAAAATAAATGTCTGCCATCGACCGGGTTAGGCACCCAGAAAGGTAGGTGTCCCAAGACAAACCACTATTCTGGTGAAAATAGCTACAAAAGGCCGAACAAGTGGATAGAACTCCCCAAACAGAAACGAGAAAACGAGTATGATGTCACACGTCGCTGCGCCGCTGTCTGCGCAGCTCCCACCTCCTCGGGACGGGAAAGGGGGAGTCCCAGACCCCTCGCGCCTAAAACCCAAGACCCCAGTTCTGAGGCTGATGCTATAGGCAACGATCGTGTGCTCTGGCTCCAGTGGTGGTTTCAGCACTGTGCCTTGTGTGTGGTGACTGTCTTCTAGATGGTGCACGAGCCAGGAGTGATTCTTCAGTACTTGGGCTGCATGCGCCTAGGGTTTCCTTCCCTAGGTGCCCAGTAAGTAATGCCCTTGGGGCTTGGGGCCACCTTTCACAAGTTCCTTGGGTTCTGCCTCTGCTAGGCCATTTACTGCTTGGTTTTCGGCCGCCCTTTGTGTGCTAGGGTGTTCTGTTTTCCTTTGTTCGCCTCAGGGTGTAGGGGGGAGTTTGCACTGGTAAGGGGGCAGGGTACTGTGCAGCTTGTTTTCACCAATCATAGCGGCCGGCTCTGTTCAGCCTGGGTACGCTGTCCTCATGCGTGGTTTTCTTTTTCCTTTTGTTTGCCTGCCTCGTGGGGGGGTCTGCCTTGGTTATTGCCTCCTGTGTATTGAGTATTCTTCTTTCTTCCGGTGGTTCCTGCTTGGTCCCCATGAGTGTACATGTCCCGGGGGTTCAGTTCTTAGAAAGTTGTTTGGTAGAGTTGGGCGCTGGTTAGCAGTACCCTGTCTACGCTTCCCTGAGGGTGAGTTCCATCACAGGACCCTGAGAATCCCCATGGGGGCGCGTGGGTCCGATAGGGCTGCCCAAAACGAGGCAGCCTCGGGGCCGGGGCTTGGTTGCTTCGGCCGCCACGAATATGCAAGCTGCACAAAACACCGTGCGCCCCAGCCAACAACAACACTCCCTACCCAGGGTCAGACAGAGAGCTACATGACCTCCACTGAACCGCAAAGGTGAAGTTAATGACAAGCGACACCAACGTCAACGGGAGTGAAGTCCCAAATGTCCCAGGGAAGATAACCCTGAATCACAGGGGCAGTATCTACTGGGCACCTAGGGAAGGGAATTCTAGACGCATGCAGCCCGAGTACTCTAGAACACCTGGCCACCACTCAAAAACCCACAAAAGGCACAACGACACTGGGTAAAATCCAGACAGGAGAATGAAGCCAGCAAAAATGTCTTCTCGATATGACATCAATCGACGAACTGCCAGAGTCAGCGCTTGGCTGCCTGGGCGAGGCCCTCCCCCCCTCCACCCTCCTGGGAGGTGAGAGGGGGTCACTAACGAGTGGGTGCGCTGGTTGATTGGACATTTGATTGTTGTTTTCTCTTGGGGGGGGAACGTCTTGGGCTCTGTTTGGTCTTGAGGATGCAATGTTTTACCAGTTGGGTTTTGAAATGTTCCTGGTTGATACCTGGTTGATGGGGTTCTGGGAGTTCTTCTACTCCCCAAGCCCGGCCCGAGGCCAGGCTCGACTTGTGAGAGTTTGGTCCACCAGGCTGTTGCTCGGAGCGGCCCGCAGGCCCACATACCCACCACAGCCCGGTTGGTCCGGCACTCCTTTGAGGAATAAATCTAGTTTCCTCTTAAGTTCCTCTAGTTCCTCCTACCTTTTTGGGTAATACCCCTGGTCGATGGCAGACATGAATATACTCTCACAAAGTGCAGTGTTAATGAGCCATTGCTCCTTTTGCCTCTCTAAGGGAACTAAGTTCTGGATCGTGGTTCCCGGTAGGCAAAGATCTCCAATTAACTGATGCCCTAGCCTTATATAGTGGATATCAATCTGATAGCTGCAGGGAGCTGACTGGGCTTCCCCTAAAAAAAACTGTAAGATGGTGTGGCGACCCAGCATCAGAAACAGAACTGACTTGGAGAGCCAGCTGGGAGCCAGGGCCAGGTCGCCTGGTAGTAATAACAAGTTGTAATGAGTTTTGAGCAAGTTTTCAATCTGAAAGTTCCAAAACTGAAAACTTCAATTTGATGCCTCCATTTGTCTGTAAAGCTGCACTGAGTTTTTGGAGGGTTTTTCTGGTGAGGTGGCTTGATGACCAAACCACACATCAGAAGATGGAGAAACGATAACATTTCGGTCCATCCTGGACCATTATCAAATCGTGTGTGAGGACACTCCTTCATACACAGCTTGATATTGGTCCAGGACAGACTGAAAAGTCGTTGTTTCTCTATCTTCTAATGTGTGGTTTGGTCATCAAATCTTTAACCCCGCTAATGTTACTCATCATCTGAGTGAGGTGGCAAATTGTTACCTGCTCTCTGCACCTCTATGAGGGGGCCAGGTTTTAGCTCTGGTCACCAGTAGGCTAAACAGAACTAGCCATGGGTGATGTGGCTTTCTTAGTATGAAGTAACCTTGGGAAGATGGCTTCAAGGAGCCACAAGGGGCTCCTTCAAGAAACGTATTTATTCTCATAATCTTTGATATTTAATGTTTCAAACTGTGGTTAAATTAAATGGTTAAAATTAAATGGTAGTTAAAAAGGTCATAAATAAATTGGAGTTAAATATGTTAGAACAATTAATGAAAACACTGTACAATATTACAATCTGCATCGATGTCCTTACAATGCTGAATATTTTTCATCCTTACCTAGATTTTCTAAGAGCAGGATTAGCAATAATACAGTCTTCAGGAAGGCTGCCAACAGGAGTGGTGGGTTGACTATGTGTATGGAGACTTGTTTGAGTTGAAATTTCACAATGATCTGTGGTTTCTGCTAGCCTTGACATCTGATTTAGAAAATAACATTATCAACATTGTACTATGAAGCATATCATATAATTATCCAGATAAACAAATACAAAAGACTCCTACTTAAACACTTGTGTACCAGGGCCCATCTGCAGCAAAATGATGCTTGTTGCACTTCTAGTTTCCTACTTTTACATATTTTATATCAAAACCTATCAAGTTTTAAGTGTAAAAAAAAAGATTACATTTTTCTGTACAATGACACTAAAATCACTTAAAAATTATAAATCTATAAATATTTTTTATTCAGTTTTTGAGCACCAAATTTTCGTCTGGCTGATAAATGGTTCGCTTTTCTTGCAGTCTTAAATTATTTTTCCCCTTGCACCAATCATACCATTCTTGCTACCTGAACAGAATCTTGCCACTGCACCCAGCTTTCCAGTAAACTGAGTTTCATTTGAGCATGAGCCCATTACAATTTAAAACATCTTTTTACCATATAAACATGCAACATACCATTTTCTACTACAGTGGAACCTCGATTAACGAGTGGCTCTATTAACGAGTTTTTCCAGTAACGAGCAAGCCACTCCTGGTTGATGGGGTTGGGGGGTACCTGGTTGATGGGGTTCTGGGAGTTCTTCTACTCCCCAAGCCCGGCCCGAGGCCAGGCTCGACTTGTGAGAGTTTGGTCCACTCACAGCAAATTTGTCTCTATTGACGAGCTCGCCTCTTTTAACGAGCAAAACCACATGGTGCTTCCTAGCATCTCGCGGGTTCTCGCAAATTCTCGGACGCCTCCGACGCCAGTGTTGTTGTTGTATCGCACACGACAAGCATCCCTCTGGATTTATTTGAGCTTTTCTTTGGGTTTTTAGTGGTTTTGCGACTACAATTTGTAACACACGATGTCTCCAAAGAAGCTGCTTGCTAAAGATAGTGTTGTCAAGAGGAAGAAAGACACAATTACTGTGGATTTAAAGAAGGAAATTATAGCAAAGCATGAGTGTGGTGTCTGTGTGATTGATCTCACAAGGGAGTATGGCAGGTCCTCATCAACAATTTACACCATTAGTAAGGGAATGAGGAGGTAAGGGAGGATGCTGCCTCTTCCACTGAAATCAGGAAAGTGTTTTGAATGTTTGAAAAGGTGAACGCATTCTTGGAAAAGCTGCCCTGATAAAGCAGTGACAACCCGGTGTGTGAAAATGTTTAATTAATTTATCACTTTGTGATAACACTTTCGCAGGTATATGTCGCTTGAACGTGACACACTTTTTCTCTTGAATGCACCCAAACACCGCGCTCAAGCGTCATTTGAGCAAATATTTCTATAAAATCCAATTCTTATCCGATCGACTTGGGGATTGTATACATGTTTGCCATGAAATTTCCGTTTTCTTTAATAACCACATTGCCTATTTGAGAAAACGGCATTGTATTGTATCTTCGTGGTAAGACTATTATATTGTTGACACAACGCGAGTAATCGACGTAGTTTTTTATTTGGTGCTGGTCTATCGCATCCTTGTGTGACATTTGAAATGAAATTTGGGTGAAATTCCCAAGAAGAGAGAGTCCGCCTGACTCAGAGGTGGATTCTCCTTCCACACTATAACCCCTCTCCTCCTTCCCACCTCGCCATCGTCTCCCTCAAGCCAGCAACTACTCTTCATAAGGTAAAGTAAATATTAAAACACTACAACGAAACATTTATATTTACATGTGCAGTATTATATTTACATAAAAAAAAGTCACACAAGTATGGATGTTTTTGGGAGTGGAACGGATTAAATTTATTTCCTTTATTTTAAATGGGGAAATTTGTTTCTTAAGACGAGTTTTCCAGGTAACGAGCTCGGTGCAAGAACGGATTAAACTCGTTAATAGAGGTTCCACCGTATCTAGTAGAATCATTCACAGATAGCTTTCTGTGCGGTAATCTGTTCCTCCTTCACCTATATTATCCACCATTATTCATATACTATCTACCTAATTAACTTTTTCTCATTTAATTTTCTATTTTATTCATTCATCCAACACAGTCTATTTATCTTCATGCTATGATAAAACTTCTTCTAATGCTTTTTAACTTCTAAATTAGAAAATTTCATAAATGAGGAGGCACTAACTCTGAGAAAATAAAGGCAGATATATAGAAAAAGAAGGCTGAAGAAATTAAAATACTGCACTCATCCAGTCACTGTATCTTACATACAACACAGCATCATAGAGAACCAACATCACCACACTCCAGCAAGTAACTGACACCAAAGTTCGAGTGCTTTATAAGACCAAATGTACAATGCTCCTTACAAGTTGTTGTACACATATCAAATAACAGAAAGTTTCTTACTCCATCAGCAAGGAAGAACCAAACATGCCCCAAACCAATGAGTATATTATATCCTTCTCTGCATCATACATGTAAAGCCCAGACAATAATTCTTTTAACCCTTTAACTGCACGGCCTATAAATATGACACCCCCCCAGTGCGCAAGAAATAAATTCTTGGGAAAAAATTATTTTTTATTCTGAAAGTGTCAAAAACCCCTCCCTGTATATGGGTATAGCAACGAAATTTCGAAATTGTACTTACTTTGGCTGCTACTTGGTCTGTAAGGTGGCGCGTCATATCATCATTCCCCGTGCGTCCGTGCCATAAGCTCCCGGGACCGGTGGGGTGCCCGGGGCGGCGTGCGCGAGTTGCCGTGAATATATTTTTGTTCACTTCTTTCGCACAGTTCCAAATACATTTTATTTGTTTTTATGTGCTAATCCTATGTATAATGAACACGTACACTATATTATGGCAGTAAAACATCCGTACTGTCCGAGGACACTGTGTTACGTGCATGACACTTGTGTACATATTTGTTGCACATATTTACCATGTATCATGCTAATTTATGTATATATACAATCTATTTACAGACTATACACTGTCACACACTATATACATTCACCATCAACACATTCAGAACACCGTGAGTGTGAGCTGTCACACCCAGCCAGCCCTCCCTCACTCCTCCAACATTGTATTCGCCAACATTGCTCCTCCCATCATACAGTTATTCACACCAATGTTTCATGTTCATTTATGTATATTTACAACATATGTACACACTATACACTGTCACACACCATATACATTTACCATTAACACATTCAGAACATCGCAAGTGAGAGCAGCCACACCCAGACAGGCCCTCCCTCACTCCAACATCTTACTCGCCAACATTGCTCCTCCCACCATACTGTTATTGTTTTTATTACACTATTTACACATGTTATATATACTTATCTACATGTTTTATTTACCAGAACTATGCAAGTAAGCCGGTATTGTGTCCAAACAGTACAGTGGCCACCATACACTGCATAAGAAATCACACAGCAGACAGCAAACGACTCTACGATTACGACGTCACCTCCCTCACCAACATAGCTCCACTCAACATACTCCTGTTGCTGTTATTACACTATATACACACACACACACACACACACTGTATATACCCAAGTACATGCGTGTTCCCCATAGCAAACCACGAAGCTAGTATGGTGAGCAAAACAAGAGTGGCTGCCACACAGTGAGGCTACCTCAATTCTCTCCCTCCCTCCCTCACCAAAATTCCTCCTTCCACAATACTACGCACAATGCTAATTATAACCACAATCCAGGTCACTAATTTCTGTAAATGAATAATTGATTAATAATTCAAGTTTATTTTGAAAAGGAACCTAAGAAGTCGCTTGAAGATTCCTAGATGGACGAAATAATGCTGTGGTGCTGTGGCTAGCACTGTGAACATCGTGAACAGCATTGAATCACTGATATTTGAACATTGTATCCAGTCATTATCACACTCAGGCTCTTCTATAATACTATCATGGCAAAATAATACAGGTTATTATAAATATATATATATGGTTGCTCACTCACTACTGAGGCTCTCACACCCGGCAATGTGGACCATAATTTTTTTTAAAGATGGCGTCTGTTTACAAGAGCCTTGAGGAAGCTGATGTGAACCCCATGTCGCCGTGGGAGTTTTGAATGGAACGTGAAAAATAAAAACACCCGGAGGCGCGTTGCGCACCCAAAGCCTGGGCCTGCAGGCGCGTTGCGCAGTTAAAGGGTTAATCATCATATGACGATAACCGCATTACCCCGTGAATCAACACATGATGATGACCGCTGCCTAAGGGTTAAAGTTATAACATGAGAATAGTCTCTGTTTATGACAAAGGCTCATTTGCCAATTTACATGTAGACTATTATTGAAACTGTAATATGCCTTCAGACCATCATGAACACCTAGATAACTATCCAGGTGATTTGAGGGGGGAAAAGGGTCTCAAGATAATAGATTTGCTGTGAGGATGGGCTGCATAGAGAGGGAAACAGCAGGCCGGGCAAGGCTGGATGATGGAAGAGGAGCCACCAACAGCCCAACTGGACCCATAACCTGACAAACAAGGAAGAACCCAAATCCAGGCCATCAGCCCATCCCAGTCAGCTATCAAGATAGGCCAACACACAGATAAAAGTCAAAAAGACTCCCAAGACAAATGTGCGAACAAGTGAAGCACCAAAATGAGGCATACTGATTTACGAGACCCCCAACATGAGGAAAGCAGGATAAAAAGGAATGTAAAGAGGTACCCAAAAGAAACCCACAAAAACTTCAACACTGAAGGCACCTCCCGCCAATCAAGTGTGCGAAACGGCAAAACCCCGACAAGCCTAAAGAGACCAAAGGATAGTCAACTAGCCAGGACGCTGACAAAGACAAGGACGCTGTCTAGAAATCCCAGACAAAACCCAGCCAAGTCCAAACCTGAGACGGAACCAAATGGGACTTCCTCCATTTCACCAGAAACCCGAACCTGGCAAACTGGGAAAGAACCAAACCCCTGGCGAGCAGATGCGCAGGCTAGCTGGGAGGCCAGACAACCAGTCATGAAGGTAGGCCAAAACCTGAACACCTAGAAGATGCAGACGGGCCACCACGACCTGGATAAGACGCATGAAAACACGAGGTGCCAAATTCAGCCCGAAAGGAAGGCAACGAAATCCTGATGCCCCACCACGAAACCGGATGAATAGGGATGTGCCAATACACATCTCAGAGGTCCAGAAACACCATCCAAGAACCCGGCTTCAAGAGAAGCTGGACTTGGGACAGAATAGTCATCCAAAAGGAGGAGGCAAGGAATCCAGGGGGTTCATATGGGACAAGTCCAGAATGAAGCGCAGATCCACACAGTCCCGTTTCGACACTGGAAACAGGTGGGAAACCCACCTAAGCAATGAGGTCTTTTTGACCACACCTAAACGCACCCATTCCAGGATGACCCGACAAAGCGGAGGGGAAGAGACCCGTCCCGCCAGCCCCGAACCACCTGGAGGGAAAGGAGCAGCCCAACACCCTTGTAGGCCGGAAGACACGACCTGAAATGCCTACAAACCATAAGACCAAGCGCGGGCAAACAACCAATTATATCCCCCCCCCAATGCCCCGTCAACAGGGCGACTCGTAAAAGAGCCAACGACTCTTCCGAGAACCCGACCTGGGTGCAGAGCAAACACCGCGCCAACCAGACAAAGACGGGTCCGGAGCAAACGCCTGCTCAGAAACTGGTACCAATGGCCCACCTTGACCAGCAGATGCCAGAGCCCTGGCACGACCTTTCCAGGAAGCATGAGAATGCGCACCCTGGACAACCAGCATATCCAAAATTAGGGAGCAGAAGTTACCTGGAAAAACTGAGACACAACTGAATCCGCAAATAACAGCGGACAAAATGGAGATGAAAACCTAAGAACCAGGGGCCCAAGCAGAATCCACATAGAGAGCAAGGACAGCCTTCTGACACACGAGATGAGAGGCATAAAACAAAGACACCACCTCCCAGAGAATAGGCACAAACAGCTTAAGCAACACCGCTGATGCCCTGGCCGCCGAAGTCAATGCGGCATGCGACGACCCAGCAGCCAACTCCTCCACATCCTCCATAAGTCAGTCCGAAGACAGCTCGAGAAAGGAAAAGAAGCAAAGGAGCGAAGCCAAATGCCCGCAAGCGTGAAGATCCTCAGCAGCAAAGGCAAATGAGAGGAAAGAGACCTGGATGTGTAACTGGAGCACATCAATCTCATGAGGAAGCACAGGGTCGAAGAAGCATGCATTAAGATGCTCAAACGCGCCCTCTAAGTACACTTGCAACACTGTTGCAAGTGTAAACCAGCAAGTGTAACCAGCTCTCGCCACTCAAGCATGTGGAAACAACAGAACGTATGACACATCCCCAATGAAAAGAAAGGGCAGTATGAAAGCCAGGAAGATGCCGACACCTCTTAATGTATCCAATACAGCAAAGACGACCCGAACTCAAGAGAGACTGGGTCGAGCACCAAGGCGAAAGCCAGGTCTCGCAGGAGGTACTGTATGCACCTAGGTCCTCCCAAACCTCTGCAGGGAAAATTCAAGTCAAAAAACTCTGGAAGGACATAGCCGCGGAACCCAAGGGAACCCGGAAACAAACCTGAGGGATAGCCGACCCCATATCAAATTTGTACAAGAAAGGAGGGTATGAAAACCCTGAACCATGCAACAGCAGACCCCCCCCCCCCCCCCCCCGAAGGCACTAAAACCCAGGCAGGATCGAAAGGGGCCCATGCACCCCAGGCAGCCTCCCCCTCAGCCCTGGAATCCACCAAACTAGGATACAGGGCAGAGCCGTCCTCAATGCCCTCCAACCTTGAAGGAAAGGCAGAGTCCAAGGAAAAGGCATCCAAGAAAGGGACCTGCTAGGAGGACCCAGGATCCTCAGTGGGAGGAACCGACTCGAATGCCTCCGTCCTCACATCAAATGGGGTAACCCCCGGAACCGCCCGAGCCTCATCCCCAGCTAAACTCTGCCCCGACCCTGAAACCCTCAGACATTTAGGAATCGGAAGCAGGGGAAAGGGGGGAAGAGAACAGTGAACCACACCAACAAGGGGAGGATGAAGGGGTGCAGACGGAACCAAGGTCGAAGTGACCAATGCCCTCAAGGCTGGGTCCCTATAACCAAAACTGGGCAGCCCCGGGGCATTCAAGCAGCCAACCAACTGTGCCCCTTGCAGCAACCTAAACTTAGTATGCAACGCATGAGCCTCTTGATCCCTAACCTGAGTCGTAGCAGTATGGGTAAATTGGAGCACAAGCAGAGAACAAGTCTCGCAAGACTCCGGGTCGAAGGTGTCATCAACCCAACAAGCAGCATGACGAGACAATACTGGTGATCGTCACCCTGAGCCAGGGGCAACAAGCAACCTTCAAACTTGCATAAGGCGAGATGAGACTCAGAAGATTCATCTATCATGGTCAACAAGTCTCGACGGGGTTTTCCAGGGCTTACAGTGGGGTGTGTCCCTACGGGAAACCCAGGTGCTGGACCGCCAAAGCCGGTTGTATCCCTGTAATTGACCCAGGCAAACTGGCCCCTGTGAAGCAAGCAACTCCAAAGGCCCGGAAGAGGACCGCCCTGCTGACCTAGGTAACACTTAATATGGACTGTGGCAGCTTCCCAACGGGCAAGAAAGCAAACTAAAAACTAAAGATTGAAAGAGAACTCCGAGGAAGCACCACAACCCAGGGGACCAGAAAGAGACAGCCGCTGTGATAATGCAAACTGGGCAGCCCAGCACACCCCCAACCAGCAACTAACCACTCCCTTCCCAAGGCCAAAGAAAAGTACCAGGACCTAAGCTGACCCTAAGGGTGAGGTAGTGAACCGAGCAGTCACTACCCCTATGGGAATGGGGACCCAAAGGACCCAGAGAAGAGAACTCTGAACCCCAAGGGGTGTACTCACAGGGCGCTTAGGGAAAGGAGCCCTAAAAGCATGCAGCTCTTGGTACAAACTCCTGGCCACCAACACACAGAAGGAAGACCAGCAGGGTGAAGCCAATCAGGTAATTGAGACCAGAGCAGGCATCCACCTGCTTCAGCCAACAAACTGACTGGGGCCCACTTTCTCCCCCCCTCCCCTGGGGGGGGGGGGAAGGGGTTTGGCACAAATGCATGGTGCTTGGTGTGATGATGTGTTGCTTGTTAGCTTGTTTTTCTTTGGGGGGAGTTTCTAGCCTTTGTTTGGTCTCAGGCTGTAATTTCCTACCAGGAGGGGTCTGTTTTGAAGCGCCTACCTTTCTGGGTGCTAAACCTGGTCGATGGCAGACATGAATACTCCCGTCTTCCCACGAGCGTGGGAAGACGGGACACCACGAGTGTAGCTCTCATCCTGTAACTACACTTAGGTAATTACATGAGAGTTTCATAGGCCATTGCTCCCTGCACCTCTCTGAGGGTACCATGTTCTGGCTAGTGGTCCCCGGTAGGCATGACAACTTCATACGACAGAAGCCCCGAACTAATATTAGCTAATATCAGCCCAGTAGCACCAGGGAGGTGACAGGGCTCCCCACACAGAAAAAAACAAATGTACTTTACAAACCTTAATCATCCGCGAACTGCTGCTACTATCCGAGTGGGTCTTCTCAAGATCACTGTCCATCCTAAATTACAAAGAGAGAGCGTTATTGGATTTGCTTTACTGGTTATTTGTTTTCAGTCATATTTTGTGACATTCTCTGCATTGTTACTCTTATATTTTTTCTATATTTTAAGTGATCCTCAATTCATCTGCAAAAGTAAAATTAGATATTGGTCTAGTGTTCATTGCAATCAATGAAGTAGCCCATCTTGTCTCCCCAGAAATATTTCTGCTCTCACACAACAGAATTGACAACGATGAATTTTTGAAGCCTGCAACTTAAAAAACAAGAGGTCATAGATTGAAGCTAAGGAAACAACAATGCTAAAAAATATTACAAAGTTCTCCTTTGGAAAAAGAATTTTAGATAATCAGAGCAAGTGTGAAGATAGTGAATGCTAAAACCATCGGTAATTTCAAAGCATTATATGACAATATACTGGGAAGGGAGGATACCGTGAACATAGATCTCATCCTGTAAATAAATATATATATATATATATATATATATATATATATATATATATATATATATATATATATATATATATATATATATATATATATATATAAATATATATATATATATATATATATATATATGTCGTACCTAGTAGCCAGAACTCACTTCTCAGCCTACTATGCGAGGCCCGATTTGCCTAATAAGCCAAGTTTTACTGAATTAATATATTTTCTCTAATTTTTTTCTTATGAAATGATAAAGCTGCCCATTTCATTATGTATGAGGTCAATTTTTTTTTATTGGAGTTAAAATTAACGTAGATATATGACCGAACCTAACCAACCCTACCTAACCTAACCTAACCTATCTTTATAGGTTAGGTTAGGTTAGGTAGCCGAAAAAGTTAGGTTAGGTTAGGTTAGGTAGGTTAGGTAGTCGAAAAACAATTAATTCATGAAAACTTGGCTTATTAGGCAAATCGGGCCTTGCATAGTAGGCTGAGAAGTGCGTTCTGGCTACTAGGTACGACATATATACATATATATATATATATATATATATGCGAACAAGCCTGAATGGTCCCCAGGACTATATGCAACTGAAAACTATATATATATATAAATATATATATATTTATATATATATAAACTATATGTATATATATATATATATATATATACATATATATTAGTATATTTTGGTATCAGTCTTTCCTGTAGACATATATTATTAAATATGACCGAAAAAGTAAGATTAATAATTCTAACACGAATTTTCTCAATCTTTCGTACATTACGCTTCACTGTTGGAGGTATCTATCGATGATTTCTGTGTTGTTTACTAGGATTTCTCTGGCGATGGTTTGGTTATGGGTTTGGTTATGTTCCATTAAGGAACATATAATCTCTTCCCATAACCAAACCATCGCCAGAGAAATCCTAGTAAACAACACAGAAATCATCGATAGATACAGCGATAGCAGGCGGCTTGACGTTTGCGAGGCACTACACATCAAGAAGTCAACACCAGCAATCAACAGCCAATTATTGCACAACTATATTCTACCCACCTCAAGACTCCACTCCAATATAGAAGCATCAAGAAATATGGACCAATAGGCTTTCTACAAACACTTCTATTCAATACCCATTGTTTCTGTTCTGTCTTGTGTTGATACTTTTAATACCCTATTAATATCCCATCTTGTTCTAATGCCACATCACCCTTCCCACCTCACTCAAATGTAGATATAAACTCAGAGATACGTAAGTTCTAATCAGTTGTGTATTTGTGAAGTCTTTGAAAATGTAATAAGTTTTACGAAACGCGTCCGTGTCGCGTCAGACTAGAAATAAAAATGAATTTTGGAGAAGTGATTTTTGATTTACCTCCAACAGTGAAGCGTAATGTACGAAAGATTGAGAAAATTCGTGTTAGAATTATTAATCTTACTTTATCGGTCATATTTAATAATATATATATACATATATATATATACATATATATATATATATATACATATATATATATATACATATACAGTGGTACCTCCCATAACGAATTTAATCCGTTCCATGTTCGTCATGTGAAACGGACGTCATACAAAACGAGTGTCCCCCATGTAACCAGTGTGATGCACTGTGTTTATTGTGAAATTTCCCTAGTGTGCATGACATCAAATGTTCCCCAAAATATAATTTTTCTTTGTAAAATGATAAATTACCGTCCCTGAACATGTCTATGTAAAAATAATTACCAAATTCCACTTACTTTGGCTGTGAGGGCGTGGACAAGGTGCGCTGTGACGTCATCAGGGGCTGGTCGCCCGTGTGTGAAGCTCCCAGACACGGTCGCGCAGGCCATTCAAGCACCGCGTGTTGCCACAAATATATTTTCAAATATTTTTCCTATGCATTTCCAATGCGGTTTTATTTGTTTCTTTTATCGTATATGATACATATTTGTGACCTTTACAATATGTATACAGTAGAATGTTCATAATTTTCCATGAAACTGTGATACATGTGTCAGTAATGTGTCCACAATAAATGTTTATTGTCACAATATTACGTGGTAAAAATGCACTAATATTACAATATGTACAGTTTCACATACTATTTACACAGTAACACACTGTATTACACACTCAGTACTTTGGAGGTGCGTAATAGTCAACGAAGTAGTCCATGGTACACAGCGCGACTTTGCTCTCCTTGCACCAGCTACAGATAGATTTTTGTTTCCTGTTTCATCGTTCTGTGTGCTTGCAAATAATGCACTCGCGTGCACCCTTGGCTTTAGTACTTGTAGGTGGTATGTAGCCAAGCTTGTAAAGCATAAGGTAGTAATGAAACGATTATAGGAAAAGCTCAATTTGTAAGGTAGTCTTGAAAAGATCGCTTTGTAAGGTCCCACACAGGAAGAGATTCAGCTAGCCTCAAAGAGTGCCCATCAGTCAGGAAGAGATTCAGCTAGCCTCAAAGAGTGTCCATCAGTCAGGAAAAGATTCAGGTATTCTTAAAAATATCAATGAACACCACCACCATGGAAGCCGCTAACACTGTTCATCTATGCTACTTGTATCAGATGCATCATCACTGAACGCAGAAAACGATTCATCTATGTATCATCTATATACATTAGAGATGGCAAGGGTGGGGCTCAGAGCTACACCTGGATACGCTCGCTGTATCATCCTCATAGGTGCTGTATCACAGGCATCCGACCGTTGTGTTAAGCCCTTATTGCGCCTAGCTTCACCAATGTTATGACCCTAATGTTCTTCAAACAATAGGGTCTGAATTGCACTGACTGAGTACAGTCTTTCAACACCGTGTGGGACAGGTGTTTGAGAGCCAGAGGCATGTGTGCTACAAATGGTTGCTCACGCACTACTAACCCAGCCAGCAGCCCTTGTTTTTCATATTCGTTATAGCAAAAGGTTCGTTCAGTGTTTGTTGGGTAGGCTGCTCCATTATGACAATCTTTCTTTGTTTCAAATGTGTTCCATTTGTTTTGTATTTATCACTTACGTCTCAATAATGGAGCAGCCTACCCGACAAACACTGAACGAACCTTTATGACATTTGTCCATTTTTCAAATTGTTTCAACAGTTCTTTTATTTTTCGTTTTTTTTTTTTAAGAAACATGGAGCAGTCGACCTGTAGACCACCGAACGAACATTTTTGACATTTGTACTGGTTTTCAAAATTCTTCATATTGTTTATTATTTACGTTTTTTGTATGTAAGAAACATGGAGCAGCCTACCTGCCGACCACCGAACGAACCTTTTGCTATAAGACAAATGAAAAATAAATATTGAACACATTTGAAGAAAGGAAAATGTCATAATGGTTTATTCAGTGTATGTAAGGTAGGCTTCTCCATTATTGAGACGTAAATGACAAATAAAAAACAAATGGAACACATTTGAAACAAAGAAAGATTGTTATAATGGAGCAGCCTACCTGCCGAACACCGAACGAACTTTTTTGACATTTGTTGTATATCAGATATTTCATTTCTTTTTTCCTACAAAAACGTCAATGCTTTACAACATCTCAGCAGTCACCCTTTTATATCCCAGCATCATTAGCATCTTTAAACAAGAACAACATAATTTATGTGCATCGTCGGAGGCGTCTAAGAATGTGCAAGCAGCAGCGCGACCCCACCATGTGGTGTTGACGTTACTCAAACCAGCGTTCGTCATACGGGACGATTTGACGCCGATCGGGCCGTTCGTTACCCAAAATATTCGTCTTTTGGGGCAATCGTTATGCGAGGTACCACTGTATATATATATATACATATATATATATATATATACATATATATATATATATATACATATATATATATACATATATATATATACATATATATATATATATATATATATATATATATATATATATATATATATATATATATATATATATATATATATATATATATATATATATATATATATATATATATATATATATGTCGTACCTAATAGCCAGAACGCACTTCTCAGCCTACTATTCAAGGCCCGATTTGCCTAATAAGCCAAGTTTTCATGAATTAATGTTTTTTCGTCTACCTAACCTACCTAACCTAACCTAACCTAGCTTTTTTTGGCTACCTAACCTAACCTTACCTATAAATATAAGTTAGGTTAGGTTAGGTAGGGTTGGTTAGGTTCGGTCATATCTCTACGTAATTTTAACTCCAATAAAAAAAAATTGACCTCATACATAGAGAAAAGGGTTGCTTTATCATTTCATAAGAAAAAAATTATAGTAAATATATTAATTCAGGAAAACTTGGCTTATTAGGCAAATCGGGCCTTGAATAGTAGGCTGAGAAGTGAGTTCTGGCTACTAGGTACGACATATATATATATATATATATATATATATATATATATATATATATATATATATATATATATATATATATATATATATATATATATATATATATATCTTTGATTACTTATTGAAAAAGAACTTTATTAAACAAAGCCACATGAATTCTAGATGACAAAGCACAGTGTTTAAATTTACTCTGAGCCATGCTAACCATGATCAAATAAGGTTTAAGAGTCACTATAATATATTGCTAGCACTACTCTCTAATCTGCTGCTACACACATGGGAGGATAAAATATATGTGCTGTTAGAATATCAACCTTTTAAAAGTATATTCTGGAATCCTTTATCACTTAATATCATAAGCATCAAGCTGACAAAGCTTAAAACTAGTAAAGAAAATTTACCAAAATTTTGTAAATCTACTTTTCTGTGGGAAGTCCCTACGGCTCCCTGGAGCTTATCAGGCTAATGTATGTTTGCATTAACAAAATTATTAACACAAAGAATAACAGTAAAATACAAAAGAATAAACACAAACCCAGAAAGGTTGTCGCATGATCTAACAAGATCTGTAGCTGATCTGGACAAGAAGGAGAGTCGCGAAAGATTAAGATGTGTTTTATTTCCTTCTTTTCTTAACCTAGCTGCTTCTTGGGGGTCGTTATAACGAAACATATGGCTCCCTCCTAGCACAACTACACAACCTGTAATCAATTAGTGTTTCAAGAAATTATATTCAATTTAAAAATCACACATTTTAATGTCAATTGACATATTAGTAAAACTAATCACATATTATCACATGCTTATTTTATTGTCTGCTAATGTTAGAAACTGCTGTTGATGAAATAAGACTTTCTAATAATAACAGGGACATTTAAAAATTAAATTCAAACATGAGTAATATAAAAGAAAGGCAACAAAACCAACCTTGTGTAAGTTTACTTGGTTTGTCAACCAGCTGAGAATTAACCCAACACTGGGCATCATGCTTAGATTCGAGTGTTGCCGCACCATCGTGTAGCTCAATTGTACAGTGCTCTTCTAATACTTCTCCGCCCTGTAAGCGATGTAACACTAACATACAGTACATTATTGCAGATACCATACAGTGAATAAACAATATATTTTTTAGAAAATAAAGGTTCCTAGTTGCTAGTGTTAATATATTAAACTCTGTAACTCAGGTAAAGAAAATAATGAATCTTGCCAATTCAAATGTTTACCGACATTGAAGAAAATTAACAAATACAGTACAGCAATGATATCATATATAGAAATAAGGGGTACAGTAGGGCCTCAACTTACAATGGTAATCCGTTCCCAGAGACCTATTGTAAGTCGAAATGAATTTTCCCATGAGAAATAATGGAAATTGAATTAATCTGTTCCACACTCCTCAAAAAACCAGCGTTGAATGTAATGAAACGCCATTTTCTGGGTGAGTCCTGGAGGCTCTCCGGAGCTATCCAGGCTGAATGGATATGTATAACTTTCTGGCATCAGTCAAAGTGCTAGGAGTTCTTGCCTACCAGGGATCATGAGCCAGAACCTGGCCCCCTCAGAGAGGCACGAGGAGCAATGGCCTATAGAAACCCCCCTTGTGATTGGGAGCATTCTATGTCTGCCATCGACCGAAACAGGCACCCAGAAAGGTAGGCGCCCCAAAACAAACCCCTATTCTGGTGAAAGTATTGCTACCGAAAGCTGAACGAGTGGACAGAACTCCCCAAACAAAATTATCAAACTAGCATGACGTCATCACGTCGCCGCGCCACCGTCTGCGCAACCCCCCCCCCCTCCCCGAGAGGGGGAAGGGGGAGCCCCAGACCCTCCACGCCAGCAATCCAACTGGCAGTTCTTGGCTGATGGTACTACTGGCTGGTCGAGTGCCTCTGGCTCCGGTTTTTGTTTCAGTTCTGTGCCTTGTGGTGTGGACTGTCTCTACCGGTGGGGTGTGAGCCAGGAGTAAGATTCCACGGTACTCGGGCTGTATGTGCCTAGGGCTATCTTCCCCAGGTGCCCTGTAAGTACTGCCCTTGGGGCTTGAGGCCACCTTCCACAAGTCGCCTTGGGTTCTACCTCCGCTGTGTCCTTTACTGCTCGGTACTGGGCTGCCCTTGGAGTCGGCTGGAGTTTTGTTGCCCTGGTTTGTCTCTGGGTAGGTGGCAGTTTTCGTCACTGGTAGGGGCGCGGGGTACTGCACAGCTAGTTTTCACCATTAACAGCGGCCGGCTCTGTTCCGCCTGGGTACGTTGTCCTCTTGCGGGGTTTTTCTTTTGTTTTTGTTTTTGCCTGGTGGGGGTGTCTGCCTTTACTATGGTCCCCCTTTCCTGTTCTAGGTGATTTTCTTTTGAATTCTTCTGTTGGCGGTACTCCTCGCTTGGCCCCCATGAGTGGACACATCCCGGGGGTTCAGCTTTAGCAGTTTGTTGGTAGATTTGGGCGCCGGTTCGCGGTACCCTGCCTGGGCTTCCCTTAGCGTGGTCCTCTAGGTGTGTCCCCGGAGTCCCCCTCGCGTCCTGCGAGTTTGACGGTTGATCTGTCCCCTTGTCTCAGGGTGACACTAACCGGTTGTGCCTTCGCCATGCTGCCTGTTGGGTCCTTGTTCTTGTGACCCGGAGTCGTCTGATGATTGTTGTCGGTACGTGCTCTTCTTCACCCAGGCCACTGGTCTTGATAATCGGGTGCAGGTGGCTGCGGCGTTGCTTGCTGGGTATAGGTTGCTGCAAGGCTCTTGGTTGTTTGAAGCTCCGGATGCCCCGAGGATGCCCCGTTTTGGTGGTTGGGGTCTGGACTTGGGGGTGGGAGTCACTTCGTCTCTGGCTCCTTTTCGCTTCTTGTTCTTCCACTTCTGTTCTACTCACTTCCTCCCTTGCTTCCTGCTCCGAACCATAGGCGGGTTTTGGGGTTGGGGCGGGGTCTGGTTGGGTTGAGACTCGGGCGGTCTCAGGGGTTTTCCTCTTCCGGGGTGGCGGCGGAGGCATTCGAGTCGGTTCCTCCAGCTGTGCCGTATGGGTCTGACCAGTGGTCTCCCTTCATTAGTGTTTGCACGGCTGCCCTGGCTTTTCCTTGTTAAGCTGGGGCTTTGGGGGTGTGGCTCGGTCCTGGGTCATGCCGTAGAGGTTCCTGGGGTTAGGGAGGGGTTGCCTTGGGGGCCTCGGCCCCGTTTGCCCCTCTTGGGTCTTTGTACCTTTGGTGTGGGGCTGGCAGTTCCTCAGTGGGGTTGTTCCTTCCCTCTGTGTTCCTGTTGTTTTCGGGTATACCCTTCCCTGGATTCGGTTCCATGTTCCTTTGGGTTTGTCGGTCCTGTCGTTCCTGGGGGTGTGTTTCACCCCCTTTTCCTTACATTTTTCGCTCTTACATCACGATGCTGTTCAAAAAAAAAGTGTTCAGGTAAGGTACATCCATACAAGGTGTGAAAAAAACATTGATGGATTTCTATATTGACCTAGTACATAGTGCCTAAACCGCTTCGTATCGTTGTCCCTGCATGTTCCTTGGTCAGGGGTGCTTGTCGTGGTTCTCGTTGGTTTGCGAGTCTCTTCGTTCCTTCCAATATTATTGAAACGTCTGTTAATTTTCGATGTGGTTTCCCTCGGGTCTTTTGTCGGCCTTGTTGGTTCCCTTCCGTCATCTGTTTTCTTTTGCTTCGTTTTCGCCTTGTTTTGTTTCGCGTCGTCTCCACTTCCAGTTTCGGCGTTCTTTGTCTTTGTTCCACATGCCTTCCTGGTGTTTGTACGATGTCTGTACGTTGTGTGAACAATTTGTGTGTCCGCCTGGTGTATGAGACACGCCTCCCGGTTGATGGGTGGTGCGTTTCGTACCTCATGTGCTGGGGCCGCAGTGTGCGTTTTGTTTAAGGGCGGTATGCTCGGGTGTTCGCGTCGTTTCTCGTGGTTTTCTACGGCTTCTAGCTCGTTTCTCCCTCCAGTCGTGGCCCTCTGGATGCTGAGGGTGTTTTGGATTTATATCTGGGGGTGTCACTTTGTTCTTCCTCTGCTTCTTGGTGTGGGATGGTTTGGCGTGGCACCGCCTCCTCGCCCTCTGTACTGCTTCGTCTTCTGCTGGGCGCGCGCCTCTGGCCGTATTTCTCCTTCAACTTCGCATTTTATTCAGGTAACGATACATACTATGCCTACTGCCTCGAGTATGCATGGCTTTCGGGCACACCTTTAGCGCTGCTCCTAATATGTTACTTGGCTCGCCTGTGTTGTGGCACGGTCGTGTGTCTGCTCTGCAGGTGAGGTTGTCTTGTCTGGCGCTTCTGTCGGCCTAGTGCTGGTTCTCACTTTTGGTGGGGTGCTTGCCTAGTTGTGCTTGCGGGGGTTGAGCTCTGGCTCTTGGGCCCCGCCTCTCCTGTCAGTTGACGGTTGTGCAGTTTCCTGAGCCTTCTGGGCTCTGTCTTCACGTTACTCCTGTGGGTGGCGTCTGCCTCCTCCACATGGCTTTTTGGTGCTTTTCGCTTCCTTTCCCTCTGACATTAATCAGGTTCAATTTAGTGTCTGTGGCTCCTTTGGGTGCTCACTTCCTCCTGTGTCCCCTTGTGCGTACAAACATATGGACATAAGTACAGTGGACCTGCAGAGGGCCTATTGGCCCGTGCGAGGCAGCTACTGTTTCTTACCATCCATTTCCACTCACATACATGTCCAACCCGCCCTTGCACCAATCGTGGGGCCCCACCACCACATTATGTGGTAATTGGTTCCGCGCATCACCGGGCCTGTTACCGTGCCGGTCATTCCTCCGGTCTTTCCTGATTCTGCGCTTATCCCTTTTATGCCCATTGTTTCGTGCCCACAATGTGCCGCAAGGGTGGCGTGTGCCACTATCCCAGTTTCTATTGTTTCATGGAGATTGGTCAATAAACACAAACACTAAGAAACTACTTATCTTTTGTTGCATATACAGTAGTTGTGGGTGATCGTTGGCGGGCAATGGTGCGGGTTGGGCGCACTGAGTGTCGGTACGGTGTCTCGCATGTCTGTTCTAGACCACACTTGCCGGTAGACTAGTTATTATTCGCTACTCTGCTGGTTATATGCTTGGGCGCCGCCTCACAGTTCTCCACAGGTTGGCAGGACTTTTCCTTGGACGTACGGAACGGTTTGAGTTCCATCGTTGGTACTTTGTAGAGCTTTACTTCTCTAGTTAGGCTCATGCGCTGGGAGCAAGTACCTTCTTGGGATACTCTACTCACTCCGCCACCCTTGTTCACTGTTCCATCCTTGTTTACTCTTCCCCGCTTGGCGGGATTGCGTCGATGGCTCCTGACTGGGGTGTTTGGTGTGGTGTTTGGTCACCTTGCATGTGTCTTAAAATTAAAATTAATTTATAACTAACCGCGCTGCACTGCATGTCTGTACAGCTCTCCCCTCCCAAGGAGGGTGAAGGGGGAGCCCCAGACCCCCGCACCGGCGATCCACCCTGTAGTTCTAAAGCCGAATGCCAAAAACATGTGAAAAATCGTATTTTTTCTCCCCGGCAACCCTCTCTCCCTCCGACCGGAGGGAGGGAGGGTTGCCGGGGAGTCTCCAGGTCTCACCCAGAAAATGGTTTTCTGGGGGAAGCCCCTTCGACTCCCAAAGATGAAAACCAGAAGGACTTACCCAGGAGGCGGTCGGTGCTCGCATCTGAACTCAAAGTCGAGACAACAGGCTGCAACCACCGACCGAAAGCGACATAGGCCCGACTAGGCCTAGGAACATTCATGAGGTAACGTGTAGCCAGGACCCTGTTCGACCGCCATAAACCACGTGCCCGAATGTCGGCCCAGGACATGTCAACGAAGACGGCAGCAAGTGCAGCAAACCTACGAACGTCATGGGCATGGGGATAGACCATAGGCTGGCTAGACCAAATAACCCTGCAGACGACCTGAGAGACCCGAACGCGAGAACAGGGAATAAGGGAAACCAGATCAACCCAAAGCACGTCCCCGGCCAAAGAAGCAATGGCGCACAAATAACGGCGGAGAGCTGCAACTGGACACAATATATGATGCACCCCCGACCTAACCAACCAACCATCAACAAACCAAGGACCCCTCCGGAAAGCAGCAGTCTCATTCTTCGCCAGAAATGAAGGAGATGGCTGCAAACAAACAAACCTATCACCACAACCAAAAGAGCAGAACCCTTGCACCGGAGAAGAGCATGAAGCTCCCCAACATGACCCCCAGAGCCCAATGCCAACAAGAAAAGAGCTTTGGAAAAACAATCCTGAACCGAAGGGGGCCACAACAAACTGAGGCGAAGACAGATACGAGAGCCCTCTGTCCAAAGACCAGAATGGCTCAGGCGGCACATAAGCAGGCAAGAGGTGAAACAACACTCGAGACTGCTTGCAAAATGGTGCTGAAGTAACATTAATACCAAAAGCAAGCTGCAGCAGCTCCGCTAACGTCGCACGACTATAAAATAAATAATTATTTTATATGACAAAGAGTGCTGGGGAGACGGGACACCACAAGCATAGCTCTCATCCTGTAACTACACTTAGGTAATTAATTACGATATGAGGTGACAGTATTCTGCATAAGATGAAGGTCCTGAAACTGCCACAAGAGAAAGGACAAAACAACATTAACGGAAAGCGAAGTATAGCAACGAAGAGACAAAAAGAAACGGAAGGACCGCCAGGAAACTTTATTTTGCCACCAAGACCATGCTCGCAGGTGGGACACCATCAAAGAAGCCACCTGATCACCATACAGATGATAATAAACTCGAGTCAAAAAGACCAAACACGAAGACTTAAGGAGAAGAGCAAACCAGTTTTGTAATGAACTGGACCAATCTGTTGAAAGAGGCGGATCCCGCGGAAAAACCTCTAGGTTCGAACACCGAGCAAGCAGCACCTGAAACCAAGGCTGGGTTGGCCACCATGAGGCCAAGAGAACTACTCTTCCTTGGTAAGTCTCCAAGCGAGCTAGGACCTGGAGCAACAGCTGAACCACAGGTAAGAGTTACTGGAACCCCCATCTCGACCAGTCCTGCCAGAAGGCATCAATCCCGATGGCCTCGTGGTCGGGGAAGGGCGCCACATATACCAGAAGACGCCTCGACCACGCCAACGCAAAGAGGTCCACCTCCGGGCGCCCGAACGTCTGGCAGAGCCTACTGAACAAGTCGGCATTGACCATCCATTCCGTGGACAGAAAAATGAAATGTGACAGGCCGTCCTCCAGGACATTGGACACCCTCCGGATGTGAACTGCTAGGAGACCCAAACCCTGAGAACTCAGCAGACGATTCACCTGAAACGAACAGCCTCAAAGAGTCAAGGACCACATTGAACCCCCTTGGTTCAGGTAATGAACCACCGCATAGAACTGGATCGTTGATCCGTGGGCGACCTGAAACTTCCTAAGCGAAAACCACACCGCTGCGAACTCCCACACTGTGCTGTGGGCCTGACGGAAGGACAGACCCCACCGCCCATGGCAAGCCTGGTGAGCACTTGTCACAAGGCCCCAGCCAAGAGACGACGCATCCGTGAACACATCGAGCAAGAGCTCGAGTAGGCACCGAGACAGTGAACCCCAAAAAACCTGAAGAGGAAGCTGGCGACACAGCAATGCCCCTGGGGGACGAACCCAGCGATCGCGAGAGAGGCGGAAGGGACATCCCAGAAGGAACCAGAATAGCCAACGAAGCCACACCCAACCTGGCAGGTAGACCATCATGGCAAATTTCAGGCTCCCACACAAACCCTCGAGCAACTGCCACACGACCCGGGAGTCCCTCAGGAAGGAGGGAGTACAGGCGAAGACCTGCCGCCGGAGGAAGAGACAAGGAAGTGGTCTGAGCATCCCACACAAGACCCAGCCAAGACCGAACCTAAGAGGGAACCAGATGGAACTTCTGCCCTTTTTACCAAGAACCCTAACTCAGCGAGCTGGAAAAGAACTAAATCCCTGGTGAGCAGACATGTGGACCAGCTGGGAGCCCAAACCAGCCAATCGTCGAGGTAGGCTGGAACCCGACACCTAACAGAAGCAAGTGGGCCACCATGACCCGAGTAAGGTGTGTGAAAACGTGAGGTGCCAGAGGCAAGCCGAATAGAAGGCAACGAAAGCAGTAACCTTGATGCCCCACAACAAAACTGAGCCAGTCCCTGAACCTCAGATGAATCGGGATGTACCAATACGTGTCCTTGAGGTTCAAGGGACAACATCCAAGCATCCAGCTCCAACAGAAGACGTATCTAGGACAGAGTAGTCATCCGAAAGGAGGGGCAATACAGCCACGGGTTCAGACGGAAGAAGTCCAGAATGAACCATAGGTCTGCACAGTTCCGTTTTGGGACTGGAAACAGGCGGGAAACCCATCTGAGACACAAGGTCATTTCGACCACGCCCAAGCAAAACCACTCCAAGATAACTTGACAGAGCGGAAGAGCAGACGCAAGCAAAAAGAGTGAGCCTCCCTCCCCATCAATGGGATGAACCGCGAAAGGGCCAATGCACCTTACGAGAATTTAAGCGGCGCACAGGGCGATCCCTGAGTTGAACAAAAAAAGACGGCACCGAAAGCTGCGCCTGTCCCAAATCTGGCACCACTGCCCTACCACGATGGAAGAACCCCGAGAGCTGGCACGACATTTCCGGGAAGGTTCCCCATAAGCCTCCCGGAAGACTAACAAGTCCGACATAGGACGGCACCTAGCCGAAGCCGCCAACAGATACTGCACAACCGCAGACTGCAAACAGCAATGGACAAAAAGGCGAAGACAACCTAAGAGCCTGGGCCCAAGCAGATTCCAAGGAAGAAGCAAGTACCGCCTGCCGACACGCGAGTTAAGAAGCAAAAAATCGCGAAACCGCATCCCGCAGGACCAGCACGAACAGCTTCAACAATGCAGATGATGCACGCACCACCGAAGGCAATGCACCAGACCCAGAGGCAGCCCCAAGCTCCTCTACATCCAACTCAAGCCAATCCGAGGACAGATCGAAGAGGGAGAAGAAACACAGGGGCCAAAGCCAGTAGGCCACTTGTATGCAAATCCTCCGCAACCAAGGCAGCCGAATGGGAAAGATCCTGCACATGAAGCTGCATTACAGCAACATCCCACAAAAGGGCAGGGGTGAACAAACATGTTCACCTGAAATGCTATGTTCATAGCTATGTTCAGCACTATGTTCATAGCACGAAACGCTACTAGCTCTATCTATAAATTGAACAGAATGTTTGTAACTCTGCATATATGTATGTACTTTTCCTAAATAAAATTATTATTATTACATGAATTGAGATGCTGAAATTGGCCCCCCCCCCCTGGAAAACCTGCAGGGCCATCTGAGCTTCCTTCCACTCTAGCACGCGGAACCGACAGAACGTATGCCAAGTCTCCAACGAAAAGAGCGGGCAGTCTGCAAACCAGGATGACTCTGGAACTTCATAACGAACCCAGTATGGACACGAAGAACCATATACGAAAGAACATGGATCCATCACGGCTGCAGCTTCCTGCACCACGTGTGACGGGATGCGGGAAGCCGAAAAACCTCCGGAAAGACAAGACAGAGGAACCCACGGGATCATGGAACCGAACCCATGATCCCGTGATCACTCTGGCCGGGGAGGGGTAGACGCTAAATCCAACTCGTATGAGGGGGGGAGCGAAAGAGAACCCCCCTCACCTTGTAACAACAAGCCCCGCTCCAAGGATAGAAAAACCCCGGCGGGGTCCAACTGGACCCCAAGGCCCTCAAGTCAACCCCGCCTCCGCCCTGGGAACGCCACCCTGAGGACCCAGGGTTGAGCCATCCTCCAAACCCTCGCCTCTAAAGAAAAGGTAGGAGCAGCCAAAAAAACAGGAACAAAGGGGAGGTCCACTGGTGAGACCCAGAAGCTCCAGCTGGAGGACTAGGCTCGAATGCCTCCGCTGCCACCCCGGAAGTGGACTCCCTCAAGACTGCCTGAGTTTCGGGGGAATGAAACCAAACACTAAGTTGGAACGCCAACTAAACCCTGCACCGACTCCGAAACCTTCAGACGTTTTGGAGCCAGAGGCAAGGGGAATGGGGGGAACCAGACGAACCACCAAAGGGGAAGGACAAGGAGGGGCAGACAGAACCAAAGTCGAAGCGACTCCCACCCCCCAAATCAGAGTCCCTATAACCAAAACGGGGCAGTCTCAGGGCATCCGGGGAAACAACGAACCTATAGCATTGCAGCAACCTAAACCGAGCATGCAACACCTATGCTGCCTGCACCCTCCTATCATGTTCAGTAGCTTGGGTGAACTGAAGCACGTGCAAAGAACAAATGTCACATGATTCCGGGCCAAAAGAATCACCAACCTGACAGGCAGCATGTGAGAGGCATAACTGGTGATTGTCACCCTGAGACAAGGGGACAGAGCAACCATCAACCTCGCACGAAGTGAGAGGGGACTCAAGGGGTCACATCCATTGGACAATGGAGCCCCCGAGGGTTCCATGGTCCAATGGATGTGACCAGGGCCCTTAGACTTGGTATCACACTAAGGAAAGCCCAGGCAGGGTACTGTGAACTGACACCCAAGACTACCGCACAAACTTCTAAAAGCTGAAATCCCCGAGACGTGTCCACTCACGGCGGCCCTGGCAGGACGGGGGGCGGGGGTAGCACCAAGTACACAGAGATGTATATAAATACCCCCAGTTGTAGAAAGGGGGCAACCAACCAAAGGCAGACCCCCACCAGACAGGAAAACAAAACAAAAGAAAACCCCCGCAAGAGGACAATGTACCCAGGCAGAACAGAGCCGGTTGCAATAATAGGCGATAACTAGCCGTGCAGTACCCCGCACCCCTACCAGTGACGAAAACTACCTCCTACCTAGAGGCAAACAAGGGCAACATAAACCCCAGCTGACTCCAAGAGCAGCCAAGTACCGAGCAGTAACAGACACAGCAGAGGTAGGTCCCAAGGAAGGTGGGAAGTGGAAGGTGGCCCCAAGCCCCAAGGGCAGCACTCACAGGGCACCTAGGAAAGGTGGCACTAGGTGCATGCAGCCCGAGTGCCATAGAATATTACTCCTGGCTCACACACCACCTGTAGAGACAGACCACGCCACAGGGCACAGTAACTGAAATCAAATCAGGAGCCAGAGGCACATGACCTGCCAGTATCACATCTTCTTGATAGTATGTGCAGTTTGCATGAAGGGTTTACATCAGCCTAGAACTGCCGGTTGGATCGCCGGTGCGAGGGTCTGCGGCTCCCCCTTCCCCCTCCCAGGGAGGAGGGGGTTGCACAGACAGCGGTGTGATGACGTTATGCTCGTTTGCTAATTTTCGTTTGGGGAGTTTTGTTCACTCGTTCAGGTTTCTGTAGCAATATTATCACCAGAATAAGGGTTTGTTTTGGGGACGCCTTACCTTTCTGGGTGCCATACCCGGTCGAAGGCAGACATAGAATGCTTCCAACCACACGGGAGTTTCTACAGGCCATTGCTCCTTGTGCCTCTCTGAGGGGGCCAAATTCTGGCTCATGGTCCCTGGTAGGAAAGAGCTCCATGCACTTTGACTGATGCCAGAAAGCTAATAGATACATATCAGCCTGGATAGCTCCATGAAGCCAACAGGGCTCCCCCCAGAAAAGTTTTATTTTTCAGGAAGCATAAAATGTATTATGAATTTTTTTCAATATATACACTCACTCACTCAATATGTACAATCTTTTGTACCATTATTGCTCATTTAGAAGTCCTGGAGAGTGTGACACTCTTCAAAGCAGTTGATATAGCACAAAGGGACGGCACATGTTTCGCACCATGTTAGGACCAATTTACGTTTCCGTGGCCTCTTTTGTGTGGTCTTACACACAATGCACTCACTCTGGCCTACTGCACGCTTTCCAGTTGGTGGTAAATTATTTAGTTTGTGAGTCAGAAAGGCCTCCCTGAAAGCTAGCCTGGGTGTGGGAGCATAGTGCAATACTGGGTTCACAATGGACCTCTGTATACCAGGAATTACTTTGCCAAACTTGTCTAGTAATTGTGTCACAACAGTAAAACTAAACACACGGAAATTTTGTTTACCACCTGTTTTCACAAGATACACATTGTAGCTGTTCAGCATTGTTACGTCAACAAGGTGAAAAAAACATCTACTTGGTCCACTTCACTGTTTTCCGAATACACTCTACTGCCCCCACCATCATATCACATTTATCCACCAAACACATGTTGATGTTGTAGTCCATAACACAATCTGGCTTATATATTATTTGTCTGGTGGTTCTGTTCACCTTGCCACTGTCCACCATTGTACCACTGTGAATGGTGGTAAACATGTTCACTTCACGCCTGTCTTTCCACTGCACTGAAAGCATTCCACCAGTTTTTTTAGCTGGCAATTACCTGCCTCAATAGCATTGTCAAACACTGGCATTTCCCTTCATTTTTCCTTGACTGTGCCACAGTTCTTGATAATAGAACTCCAGTTCTATTATCAAGCAAGAGCCTACTTAGCAAGAGACTTGTATAATAGTTATCTGTGTATAATATGTGGCCCTTGTTCAGCCATGGTGCAAGCAATGACTTCACAACACTACCTGAGAAGCCATGTTTGTCATTACCAGGAAAGTGTACTTTTGTACACAAATACATTATCATGTGTAACACAATTCCTGTTTCACAGTCACAGAGTACGAAGAATTTTAATCAAAATCTGTGGCGTTTTATAGGGAATATACTGCTTGAAGGCAGCACGTCCTTTGAAAAGCACAAGGGATTCATCAATCACTAGCTTCTGAACTGATACGTATAAATCTCTGAACTTTCCAATAAGTTCATTCAGAACGTGCCTCATCCTCCAAAGCCTATCATCCAGTGTCTCACCTTCATTACTTGCAAAATGAAGACACCTGAGGATTATCGTAAATCTGTCTCGAGACATATATTTCCCAAACAATGGTGTTGGAACAGTCTGGTCTTTTCTCCAATAATGGTTGATTACGTGTTTGACACAATGTTTCATCAACATACACAGTGCCAAAAACACATACATTTCACCAACAATTGCATCTTTCCAATGCTGTAATCGTGAAAATTCTGATATCTCCTCACCTTAAATGAGATCCGCTGCATATTTGTTCGTTTCCTGAACAATATGTTCCATGAGCAGCTCATCAAAATATGCAGTAAAGAAGTCCAATTCACACATTTCATCACCATTATCAGGGAAAAGGCCTGTAAGCCCAACATCTGTATCGTTAATGGCAGGCGTTTCGGGAACAAAATTTTCCCCATCATTCCACACAAATACATCTGCTGTCTTCCGATAGGACACAGCGGCACCACAGCGAGGAATATGTGGACCAGGAGCTGAAGCCTGTCTACATACAGTAGAGACGGGAATGGACGATGAGGGGAAAATTAATTGAAGATGAGGTGCTTTATTTTTCATTGTCACTATGTGGTGCCATGCGGAGGTGCTTGACTGGGCGAGACACTGCTGACCCGACAAAATGTCACATGGCAACACCACTGACACTAGCGACAGGCGTGGTAAAACTCTTCTCTGATTCTAAATCACTCAAACCCGAAAATGATTCACCTTCCTCAGACTCGTCGCCCAAAACATCATGTTGTACAGTAACACATAAACTATATGGTTGGGCACGAAGTGGTGTTGAGTATGGGTGAGGAGGCATGGGTGAGAGGCTAGGCCTGCCCTTTATGGCACCCACATGTTCAATCTCACTGTCAGTCGTATTCACATCTTCTGGATGTGTGTAGTCCTGATCTATGTTGGAGTTGTCAATATCAGGTTCATCACCCCCTGGAACAATTCCTGATGAATTTCAGCCTCAGTTAAAGAATGGGTTGCACTTAGTGCGATCGGCCGATGATACGTGGTGCACTCGCCATGGTGTCTGTCGGGTAACTGAGGCCTCTACACAATGGCAGCCTAAGTTGGATTTTTTTTTCCAAGATGGCATCTGTTTACTATTGCCCATGGCAAGTGTATGGGTGACCCCTTTACCCCGCTGGACATTTAAACCATGTGCGGGACCCTCAATCGTATATGTACAATGTGCGCCATTCCGTGACAGTTACTCCCATCATATATGTATGTACTGTCTCCACTCGATCATCCGGACTATATGGGAAGGACCCCCAGTCGGATTATCACATTTTTCGGATTCGGATAATGGTACTTTTTCACCTACGAGTCCAAAACTAACCACTTCCAACTAGTATTTTTATACTACAAACAAAATAATTTGAATTGCCTTGCCACATATAATTATCAAATATTCTACTAGAAACCTCAACTTACCTTGTTGGTGTTTGTCTTCTTGATTGATGCCACACATCTTGAAGTTAAGAATTCTTAACAATTTACGTAACCTATACTAACACAACACTAAAATTAACACTTAAAATTACTGTACAGTTCATTAAGCAAAGTTAATTTTGACTGCCAGCTGCTGAAGCCTCACTGGTTGAAGGCATTTGGATTGCCTGTGAGGCCTCACTTGTTGAAAGCACTTGGCTTGCCTGTGACGCCTCACTTGTTAAAGGCGCTTGCTTGCGCCTCACTTGCCTGTGAAGCCTCACTTGTTGAAGGCATTTGGCTTGCCTGTGATGCCTCACTTGTTGAAGGCGCTTGCTTGCGCCTCACTTGTTAAAGGCGCTTGGCTTGCCTGTGGCGCCTCACTTGTTGAAGGTGCTTGGCTGCCTGTGACGCCTCACTGGTTGAACAACACGTAACTTGTCTAGGACAACCTTCTTCCTCTTAACACCTCCAGAACGATTGATGCTGCTACCAGACATAGTCTTGGCCAAAAATGTTCAAAGTTATTATGAAAATAAAAAAGTTATTTAAAAAAATATTTCACTAATGGCGCAGCACTGTGTATAACATGAGGGACAGACGCACATGGGTTGACCAGTGTTGGACGGGTCCACTTGGGGTGGGGCAGCTATAGCACGTTATGTAGGCCGCCAGGAGGAAAAAAACACAATATTTTTTTAAGGAACCTTTAGCCTGTGCACATTGCTTTTAGGAAACTTATTTATTTGTTATTACATAATTACTAGTACTTATTTCATTTGTTTTTGGCTATGATTAATTGTTCTAAAATTAATCGTAATTCCTGTACCCAGGTGGTCCCTCCCGACGCTCCCCTCCCGACACCACCCACCCACCCCACCCCCTCCTCCACCATGCGTCTAGAGCCACAGACGGGATTAATACGGAATGGCCGAATTTTCATCCGGCCAAACCAGCTTTTATCCGGTTCCTGTGGCCATTTTGGCCGGATATTGTAATAACTTTATCCGATCATGATTTTGGCCGTAAAAGGGCATTTTCCGGATGCTCGAATCCCGGATAATCGCGGGGTTACAGTATTGTGCCATTTAAAGGTTAAAGTGCTCACACTCGTCCGCCGGGTAAACCTGCAAAACAGTAAAAGTTTCTCACCACTCAAGCATGTTGGACCGACAGAACCAATGCCACGCCCTCAACGAAAAGAAAGGGAAGACGACTCTGGAACCTCCAAATGCACTCAATACGGGGAAAAAGAACCCAACACAAAAAAGAATGGATGCATAACAGAGGCGGAATCTGGGTCTCACAGGAGATATGCAACAAGAGCCTCCCAAACCTCCCGTGGGAAGATACAAGAGGCAGAAAACCTACGGAAGGACTGGACCGAGGAACCCAAGGGAGCCCAGAACCGAACCCGGGGAGGAGCCGAACACAAATCATACTAGTACATTGAAGGGGGGGTAAGACAACCTCTCCCCCCTGCAACAACAAGCCCTGCGAAGAAGGCACTAACACCCAAGCGGGGCAAAAGGGGGGGCCCAAGGTCCACAGGTCAACTCCTCTCCAGCCCAGAGGTCCCCCAAGTCGGGACCTGGGGAAGAGCAGTCCTCCATACCCTCCACCCCGAAGAAAAAGCAGAGTCCAAGGGAAAGGCAGAAAAGAAGGGGGGATGCTGGTGGGACCTAGAAGCATCGGCAGGAGGAACCGTCTCGAATGCCTCTGTCCCGAACCCGAATGAGTCAGATCCTGAAGGTGCCTGAGTCTCATTCCCAATTAAACCCTGCTCCGACTCCGAAACCCTCAGACATCTGGGAACTGGAAGCAGGGGGGAAAGGTGCAGGATGAACAATGGGGGGAAGGACCAGGGAGCGTGGACTGAACCAAAGTCGAAGCGACTAATGTCCCCAGGTCTAGGTCGCTATAACCAAAGCGGGGTGTCTGGGTGGGAAACCAACCTAGCACATTGCAGCAACCTAAACCTAGTATGTAATGCGGAGGCTGCCGGTACCCTAACAGTAATGGCATCAGAATAGTACTGGAGAACAAGCAGAGAACACGTCTCGCAAGACTCCGGGTAAAAGGTGTCATTAACCCAACAGGCAGCATGAGGCAAAAGAGGTGACTGTCACCCTGAGACAAAGGCATACAGCAACCTTCGAACCCTCACAAGGCGGGCTAAGTTCTCGTCCAGAGCCGGAAGACTGCCCGGGCAGGGTGTTGCTAACTGATTAAGACTCAAAGCTAACAAGGGGGAGATCAAAACACTGAAGCTCCTGCAATGTGTACAATCATGAGGGCCTAACAGAGGGCCACCAAAATATTATAAGTGGAATGATAGCCACACACCAGGCAGATGCAAAAGTACAACATCCCCAGAGGAAACAGGAACCGGCCACTGCGTAATGGGGCAGACAGCACAACACTTTGATGCCCCAACCAGCATGATACCACTCCCTACCCAAGACCAATCAAGGGCCACAAAACTCCAGCTGGCCCCAAGGACAGGGTAAATGCAGGGCAGCAAAAAAACCAGCGTTGAATGTAATGAAACGCCATTTTCTGGGTGAGCCCCGGAGGCTCCCTGGAGCTTATCGGGCTAATGTATGTTATGTTAGACCGGGACATTAGCTAAGGAGTTCAGACCTACCAGGGACCAGCACCAGAACCTGGCCCCTTCAGAGAGGTTTCAGGGAGCAATGGCCCTGGAAAACCCCATATGGTTGGGGGTTTTCCTTATCTGCCATCGACCGGGGTTAGGCACCCAGAAAGGTAGGCGTAACAAAACAAACCCCACATGGTAAGAAACTACAACAAAAACCGAACAGAGAGGTAGAAAACTCCCTACAATCCCAAGGAAACAAGCAAACAAGCAAACATCACACTTTACTGCCGCGCCGATCGTCAGCGCAGCCCTCCCCACCCCGGGAGGGGGAGGGGGGAGCCCCGGACCTACCGCGCCGGCTGCCAAGCTCCAGTTCGGAAGCTAAGCTTCAACCAACGCGAAAAAACCGCCGACCGGTGGGAGGGAGGGTTTCCAGGGAGCCTCCGGGGCTCACCCAGAAAATGGCGTTTCATTACATTCAACGCTGGTTTTCTGTGGGGAGCCCCTACGGCTCCCTGGAGCTTCATACCCAAAGAGAAGGAAAAGAAAGGGCTAACCCGGGAGGCGGCCGCCACAAACTCTGCAACGCAAAGCCAAGACAACCGGTCGCAAACCTGCGACCCAAGGCAACAAGAACGCCCAAGAACAGACGCACATATGGATGGGCGGCCAAAAACCTGTGCGACCCACAATTCCCTGCGCCCGAAATGACTCATGAGCAGGCCGGAGGGGAAACAAAACGCGAGAAGACGTAATAAACGTCATACAGTCTCCAAGACGAAGCTCGCAGGTGGGACACCGTCAACAAAGCCACCTGAACACCATAGAGATGGCGATACCTGCGTCAAAATACCAGACGCGAAGAGCCAAAGAGAAGGCCGAACCAGTCACGGACAGGACCGATTCGGCCTGCTGAAAGAGGCGAAGCCTCAGGAAAAACGCCCCGGGTACGGACACCTATCAAGCAGCGTCTGAAAAGAAGGCCGGGCCGGCCACAGTGGAACCATAAGGACTGTTCTCGTGGGAATGGGCTGCAACTGAGCCAGAACCCGAAGCAACAGCTGGACCGGGAGAAGAGGTACAGGTACCCCCCACCTCGACCAGGCCTGCCGAAAGCCTCCACCGTGAAGTCCTCGCAGGTGGGAAGGGCGCCACAAAACGGGCGACGCCTAGACCACGCCAACCCGAAGACGTCCATGGCCAGGAGTCCATAAGCCCAACAGAGCCAACAAAACGAATCGGCGACGACTGGCCAACCCACGAAGAGGAATGAACCGAGACAGCTGTCCACCAGGACGCAGGACACACCCCGGACACGAACCACACGGTTAACCAAACCCCCTGTGGTTCCGGCAAGAACCACCAGAGAACAGTCCAAACAGAGCTGAATGGTAGAGTACCTAGTGACCCAAACCCTTCGAAGCGCAAACCAGACAGCCATGAACACCTGAACCGGGCTGTGAGCCTGACGGACAGACAGACTCCATCAACCTCGGCCGACCTGGTGAGCACTGGTCACAAAGCCCCAGCCGAGAGACGACCCGTCCGTGAACACATCGAGCGAAGGCTCGGGGAGCCGCCAAGGCACGGAACCCCGAAAACCCCAAAGAGGAAGCTGGTGACGCAGCACCAACACCAGATCCCCAGAGGAACCCAAGGAATGCAAGAGGCGGAAGTGGAGTCTCCGTAGGAACCAACCGACGCCGGAGCCAAACCCGACTCCGCGGGCAGACAAGCACGCTGAAGTGCAAACTCCCGCACAACCGCCCAAGCAACCGCTGAGCAACCCGGGACCCCCTCCTGAACAGCCAAAGGCGGGACCACAGCCACAGTAACACTTCTGGAGGGAAGACAATGAGGGGCCCAAGAGCCTGAAACAAGGCCCAGGTCCGAACCCGGGACGGAAACAGAAGGTAAAACCTCCAGATCACCAGGAAAACCAAACCCAGCGATCTGGAAAGAACCATCCCCTGGCGAGCAGACAAGCGGACTGACTGGGAGCCCACTCCAGCCAGTCGTCGAGGTAGGCCAGACACCGAATCTCAGACGCAGACAGGGCACTAAGATCCGGTAAAGATGCAAAGAGTATACAAAGTGCCCTTCACAAAATAGGGAATGCAATAAAAACAGCAAACCTGAAGCCCCACCACCAAAGCATTGTATGACAATCATATGAAGACATATTATGACATATGACAATCATTATATGACAATATGACAATTATAATCAAAGCATTATATGACAAAGAGTGCTGGGAAGACGGGACACCACGAGAGTAGCTCTCATCCTGTAACTACACTTAGGTAAGTACACATAGGTAATTACCAACCGCGCTAGCCCCAGAAAAACTGGAGAGGAACGTGCCAAGAAGTGACCTGGAGGTCCAGGTCCACCATCCATGCACCCGGCCCTAACAGAATCCGAACAGGAGACAACAGTCCTCCGAGCAGGGCAGAGGATCCAGGGCGCAGACGGAAGTAGTCCAGAAGAACTGCAGACTGGAAAAGCTCATGACTGCAAAGAGCAGACGGGAAAAGCTCATGACTGCAAAGAGCAGACGGGAAGCCCAGAAGGATGGGGCGGATCGACCACGCCCCACGCACCCACGAAGAGGAAATGACGAAGCGCAGGGAAGAAGCCCACCCCGCCAGCTCTGAACCCCCCCCAAGGGGGAGAAGCCGTCCTCCGACGCCAGCAGAGGCCGGAAGACAACCCAAAGCGCCCACCAACAGCGGGACCAAGCGAGAGGCAACAGAGCAAGCTGCTCCCCCAGCGCCCAGTCAACAGAGAAGGGAACAGAACCCCTTCAGAAAGAAAAAAGTACACTACCGAAGTCATGAGGAGAGACTACGGGAATGAAACCACACTTCGCTGGAAGAGGAAGTGAGGGGAGACCTGATCACCACATACAAGATACCCAAGGGAATCGACAGGGTTGAGAAGGACAGGCTATGTAACACAAGGGGCACACGCACTAGGGGACACAGGTGGAAACTGAGTACCCAAAAGAGTCACAGATAGAATTAAAGTTTTTTTTTTTTTTGTGTGTGTGTCAGAATGGGAACGGGAAAGCACTAAGTAGTAATGTGGCGACTCCTCACACAAGTAACGAGGCTGACCCCCATACAATGTCACATGTAGACATGACAGAGCCCAAGAGGCACAGGAACCGATACACCTGTTGACGGAAGGTTGAGAGGCAGGACCAAGGAGCCAGAGCTCAACCCCCACAAGCACAACTAGGTGAGGACATATATTGTAAAAGCACAAGCCGCCGACTAGTGGCAAAGAGCACTACGCCGGCCAGGCAAAGAAGGCACAAAACTGCATCAAAAGGCCCACCTCGACAGCAAAACCACAAAGTCCCAGCACAACCACAACATGTGCCAAGACCCAAAAAGCTCAGTCTGCAAGCCAGGAAGACCCCGGAACCCCAAAAGGCAGAACCGGGTCACACGAGGAAACAAAGTCCCCTGAACCCACAAAAGGGGGCCCAAGAGGAAGAAACCTCCAGAACGAAACCAAGGAACCCAAAGGAACCCAGAATCGAACCAGGGGGAGCCCAAACCACCACATTTGCCGGCGGAGAACACCACTAAAAGGCAAAGCACAGACCCCAGCAGAACGCCCTGGGAAAACGGTCCCAACAGACCGAAAACCGAGGGGCAAGGTGTGGGAGCAAGCATACCAGCCAGGGGCACTGAGCCTAAACCCAGAGGCTCAGACCCAAAATCAACACCCAAACGTTCCCAGAGGAACAGGCAACGGCAAGAAAACACCAGAAAAACAAAGAAACGACAACAGGAGAACAAAAACCCTGCAAATTTTTTGAAAACTCACCAGAGACGCTCGCTCGCACACCCAGACGCATGTAAACAAACCGCAACGCCGCCCTGGTGGCCACGCCGGGAAACCGGCAGACGAAAATGGCCGCCAGCAGAGGCTGTGACTGACGCTTAATACACAAAAACACGCCAGCAAATGTGGGAAGCTAGCAGACTGGAAGGGCGAAAAACGACGCCCAACAGCAGAAAAAAACCCTGAAGGGGCAAAACCGCCCCAGAACTGCTAGCAGGCAACCCCCCACAGCCCCGGGAACCAACAACAGAGGCCCCGGGGCAGAGCCGTCCTCCAAGCCCTCCGCCCTTAAAGAAAAGCAAGAGCCCATGGGAAAGGCAACAAGAAAGGGCCGCTGGTAAGACCCAGAAGCCTTGGCAGGAGGCACAGGCTCAAACCTCCGTCCCCAACCCGAACGGGGCATCCCCCGAAAACCGCCCGAGTCTCTGCCGCAACTGAACCCCGCCCCGACCCCGAAACCCGCAGACGGTCCGGAGCCGGGAACATGGAGAGAAAGGGGCGAGCAGCACCTAACCAAACGGGGCATTCGAGTGGGAAACCAACCTAGCATGTTGCAGCAACCTAACCTAGCTTGCAACACGGATGCCGCCTGTACTCTGAACAGTAATAACATCAGGAGAGTACTGGAGAACAAGCAGAGAATCACTCGCAAGACTCCGGGTCAAGGTGTCAGGGACCCAACAGGCAGCATGACGGAGGTAAAAATGGCGACTGTCACCCGGAGACAAGGGAACAGCAACCAACGATCCCGTTCAAGACGGGTTGGAACCCGGAAGACACATTCAATGGTCCCCCGAGCCCAGACAGGGGTTTCCAGGGCCCGTAGGGTAACAACTACGGGAAGCCCGGGCAAGGTGTTGCTAACCGGTTAAGAAACCCAAACATAACAAGAGGGTAGATTATAGCACTGAAAACCCCTGAGACGTGTACAAGCACGGGGGCCTAGCAGAGGGCCGCCAAACACTACCAGTGGAACTATAACCACCTTAGGCAGACCCCCACCAGGCAAGAAAATGAAAAACAAAAGAAAAACCCCGCAAAAGTACACCGTCTCCAGAGGCAACAAAAACCTCTACGGGAATGGTTCCCGAACGCCCCAGGGAAGATAACCCTGTTACGCAAGGGCAGTACTCACAGGGCGCTTAGGGAAGTCAGCCACTAAGCACATGCAGCCCCGGCACTGATGAAGTACTCCTGGCCACCGCACACCACAACACATGGCAGTGAACGTCACACAAGGCAAACACCGCCTAGGAAACTGAGGCCAGAGAAGCGTCAATCCCGGTTGACATTAGCGAACGAACTGAAGCTTGGCAGCCGGCGCGGTAGGTCCGGGGCTCCCCCCTCCCCCTCCCGGGGTGGGGAGGGCTGCGCGGACGATCGGCGCGGCAGTAAAGTGTGATGTTTGCTTGTTTCCTTGTTTCCTTGGGATTGTAGGGAGTTTTCTACCTCTCTGTTCGGTTTTTGTTGTAGTTTCTTACCATGTGGGGTTTGTTTTGTTACGCCTACCTTTCTGGGTGCCTAACCCCGGTCGATGGCAGATAAGGAAAACCCCCAACCATATGGGGTTTTCCAGGGCCATTGCTCCCTGAAACCTCTCTGAAGGGGCCAGGTTCTGGCGCTGGTCCCTGGTAGGTCTGAACTCCTTAGCTAATGTCCCGGTCTAACATAACATACATTAGCCCGATAAGCTCCAGGGAGCCGTAGGGGCTCCCCACAGAAAAAACAGCGTTGAATGTAATGAAACGTTATTTTCTGGGTGAGACCTAGAGGTTCCCTGGAGCTACACCGGGCTGATGTGATGTGTCCAAGGGAAAGGCTGAAAAGAAGGGGGGATGCTGGTGGGACCTAGAAGCATCGGCAGGAGGAACCGTCTCGAATGCCTCTGTCCCGAACCCGAATGAGTCAGATCCTGAAGGTGCCTGAGTCTCATTCCCAATTAAACCCTGCTCCGACTCCGAAACCCTCAGACATCTGGGAACTGGAAGCAGGGGGGAAAGGTGCAGGATGAACAATGGGGGGAAGGACCAGGGAGCGTGGACTGAACCAAAGTCGAAGCGACTAATGTCCCCAGGTCTAGGTCACTATAACCAAAGCGGGGTGTCTGGGTGGGAAACCAACCTAGCACATTGCAGCAACCGAAACCTAGTATGTAATGCGGAGGCTGCCGGTACCCTAACAGTAATGGCATCAGAATAGTACTGGAGAACAAGCAGAGAACACGTCTCGCAAGACTCCGGGTCAAAGGTGTCATTAACCCAACAGGCAGCATGAGAGGCAAAAGAGGTGACTGTCACCCTGAGACAAAGGCATACAGCAACCTTCGAACCCTCACAAGGCGGGCTAAGTTCTCGTCCAGAGCCGGAAGACTGCCCGGGCAGGGTGTTGCTAACTGATTAAGACTCAAAGCTAACAAGGGGGAGATCAAAACACTGAAGCTCCTGCAATGTGTACAATCATGAGGGCCTAACAGAGGGCCACCAAAATATTATAAGTGGAATGATAGCCACACACCAGGCAGATGCAAAAGTACAACATCCCCAGAGGAAACAGGAACCGGCCACTGCGTAATGGGGCAGACAGCACAACACTTTGATGCCCCAACCAGCATGATACCACTCCCTACCCAAGACCAATCAAGGGCCACAAAACTCCAGCTGGCCCCAAGGACAGGGTAAATGCAGGGCAGCAAAAAAAAACAGCGTTGAATGTAATGAAACGTTATTTTCTGGGTGAGACCTAGAGGTTCCCTGGAGCTACACCGGGCTGATGTGTATATATTAGACCATGGCAACAGTCAATCAAAGGAGTTCTAAGTCTACTGGCGACCAGAGCCAGAACCTGGCTCCCCTCGAGAGAGGTACGAGGAGCAATGGCCTAAAGACACCCCCGTGTAAATGGAAACAGTCTTTGTCTGCCATCTACCAGGTCAGGCACCCAGAAAGGTAGGAATCTCAAAACAAACTACTGCTGGTAAAAAATTTGCAAACCGAAAGCCGAACTAGCAAACAGAACTCCCCAATTAAAAACAAGGAAACAAACATGACGTCACCACAACCCCTGCGCATCCATCTGCGCAACCCCCCTCCCTCCCCGGGAGGGGAGACAGGTGGGTCCCAGGCCTCCACGCCGGCAACTCTCCTCAGTTCAGAATATCACAAATGCAAAACAACGCCGACCGGAGGGAGGAAGGGATACCAGGGAGCCTCCAGGTTTTATCCAGAAAATGGCGTTTCATTACATTCAACACTGGTTTTCTGTGGAGAGCCCCTTCAACTCCCTGGAGCTACCTAACCAAAGATAAGAAGAAAAGGGACTCACCCGGGAGGTGCTCGTCTCTCGCTCCTTAACTCAAAGTCGAGACAACAGGCCACAACCTGTGACCCAAGGCTATAAACGCCTGAGAAGGACTAGGAACATTAACAAGGTAACATGCAGCCAGGACCCTGTTCGACCTCAGTAGCCCCATGCCCAAAAGATAGGCCAGGACATTACCAAAACAGCATCCGAATGCCGAACTTACGAACGGCGTGGGCAAGGGGAAAGACCGCAAGCTGGCTGGACCGAATAATCCTACGGACAACCTGGGAACTCGCTCCCTGGAATAGGGAAGAGGGGAAAAATGGGTCAACCCAAAGCGCGTTCTCTGCCACAAAGGCCGTAACGCGCAAATAACGGCGCAGAGCCACAGACACAAAACATGATGTACCCCCGGCCGAACCAACCATCAACAAACCAAGGACCCCTCTGGAAAGCAGCAGACTAATTCTTTGCCAGAAAAGAAGAAAACGGCTGCAAACGAAGAAAAGACCACCAAGACTGAAAGAGCAGAAGCCCCTTCGCCGGAGGAGAGCATGAAACTCTCTGACCCGACTCCCAGAGGCCAATGCCAACAAGAAAAAGAGCAGCAGAAAACAATTCTGAACCGAGGAGGCCACCCCAAACTGAGGAGAAGGGAGCAGAGAGCACCCAGTGCAATGACCAGGACAGCTCAGGCAGCGCATGACCAGGCCAAATGTGAACAACGCCCGAGAAAGCTTGCGGAACGGAGCAGAAGTGACATCCACCCCAAATGCAAGCTACAACGGCTCCTCCAGCTTCACCCGATACGAGGCAACAGTATCTGGCATAAGACAACGGTCCTGAAACAACCAAGAGAGAAAGGATAAAACCGACCAGAAATCGAAGACAACCTACGAAGAGACAAGTGCCGAAAAGACCACCAGGAATTTCATACTGCCGTCGAGACAAAACTTGCAGGTGGGATATCAACTAAGCCACCTGATCACCATACAAGTGGTGATAAACCCGTGTAAAAAAAAAAAACAGACGCAAGAAGCAGAGAAGATCGAATCAGCCACATACTGGAATGGTCCAATCTGCTGAAAGAGGCAGAGTGGCGGGAAGACCCTCGGGTTCGGACATCGAGCAAGAGGCGCTTGAAACCAAGGCTGGGCCAGCCACTAAAGAGCCAACAGGCCCACTCAACCCTTGGAAATCTCTCTAAGGTAACCAGGACCCGGAGCAACAACCGAACCGGTGGGAAGAGGTACAGGTAACCCCAACTCGACCAGTCCAGCCGAAAGGCATCGACCCCGATGGCCACGCAGTCTGGGAAGGGCGCCACATACACTGGAAGACACCTTGACCAAGTCGATGCGAGGAGGTCCACCTCTAGGTGCCCGTACGTCCGGCAAAGCCAACTGAACGAGTCTGTGTCGAGCATGTTGAGCATGCTCGAGCATGTCAAGCATAGTGGTTGCTGGACCACTATTACATGGCATTAGATACCATGGAAGACAAACAAAATGCTGATGTAATTTACATAGATTTCGCAAATGCCTTCGACAAATGTGACCATGGTGTTATTGCACATAAAATGCATTCAAAAGAAATTACCAGAAAAATAGGCAGATGGATCTACAATTTCCTAACTAATAGAACCCAATGTGTAATAGTTAACAAAATCAAATCCGGACCATCAACCGTGAAGAACTCAGTCCCAAAGGGTACTGTGCTTGCTCCAGTACTTTTTCTCATCCTCATATTGGACATAGACAAGGACACAACCTATAGTACTGTATCATCTTTTGCAGATGACACTAGGATTTTTATGAGAGTAGACAACATAGAGGACACGGCAAACCTCCAATCAGATGTAAATCAGGTCTTTCTATGGGCTACAGAAAGTAATATGGAGTTTAACGAAGATAAGTTCCAGCTAATGCGCTCCGGAAAAAAGAAAAACATAAAAACGGAAACCGCATACAAAACGCAGTCAAATCATAACATTGAACGAAAAGGTAATGTTAAGGATTTGGGTGTACTCATGTCAGAAGACCTTACATTAAAGAACACAAAAATGTAGCTGTCACAACTGCAAGAAAAATGACAGGTTGGATAACAAGAACCTTTCACACTAGAGATGCTATACCAACGATGATACTTTTCAAGATGCTAGTGCTCTCTAGAGTGGAATACTGCTGTACAATGACGGCCCCTTTCAAAGCTGGAGAAATTGCTGACCTGGAGAGCGTGCCGAGATCCTTTACTGTTAGAATCCACTCAGTAAAGCATCTAAACTATTGGGATCGACTAAAGAGCTTAAATCTGAATTCTCTTGAGCGCAGGTGGGAGAGATACATAATAATTTACACGTGGAAAATAGTAGAGGGGCTGGTCCCAAATCTGCCCACAGAAATAACAGCACATGAGACCAGAAGGCATGGCAGGATGTGCAGAATACCCTCACTGAAAAGTAGAGGTGCAACAGGTACTCTGAGGGAGAATTCCACTTCACATAAGGGGCATAACTGGCCGACCCTTCACAGTGTTCAAGAGAGAACTTGACAAACACCTCCAAAGGATACCTGATCAACCCGGCTGTGACTCATACATCAGGCTGTGAGCAGCTGTGTCCAACAGTCTGGTTGACCAGTCCAGCAACGAAGAGGCCTGGTCGACGACCGGGCCATGGGGTCGCTAAGCCCCGGAATCACTTAAAGTAACCTTAAGGAAAGGTACACACTATTGAATAATATTACAGCAAAAAAAAACAAAGAAAAAATCAATCATTGACATTGAAATAATTAGGTAATTATATTTTTGTGGCAACCCCCCCGCCTGACAGCTTCAGCAAAGCAGAACTTCCCGGACACTTGCCGAGTCAGTGCCACTTTTTTGCCAGACTTCTCCGACCTATTGCGGCCAAAATATGCCACTTACGATTTTTTTTATTATTTTTCCTGTGATCAGGGAACACAAATTAACAGGTTAAAAAGATTTTTTTCTTTTTTTTTGGTATGCGCCTGTGGGTGACAAATGCCAAATAGCCCTTAGCACCACAAGGGTTAACTAGTTATTAGTCATCTCTAATTTCTATTCAAACCTAAGCTCATCTCTGCTAAAGACACAAGCTCCAATTCTCAGGGATATAGCTCAAAACATCAAAATGGTAAAACAGTTGCTATAAATTTGGCAACATTCATCAACTGTCGCAAATAAAAGAATTAACAACTCATCGCTGACAGATCAAGTAGTTCTAGTTTGTTTTATATATAAAAATATAAAATTTAACAATAAATAAATTTGCACTTTCCATACCTCCAGCCTAATATCTTGTGAGGCAAGAGAACCAATTGTTGTGATACCATCATTAAGGTGATAAAGAGTAACACCAGTAGTTAGTAGGTTGTCATCTATCAGTACGAGATGTGGTTGTTCAGAGTCCAAAACAACACCTTGTCCTATAAAGAATACACAACAAAAAATTTAATTAACAATTACAATGAATTTGGTTATATTCAATGACAAACAAAATGAGTAGCTTTTATTATACAGACACCACACTGATTCAGTATTTTTAACTTTTTGAAATTCCCCAAATTTAGTTCAATAAATAGATATGTTTAGACTGTAGTTTATCAACACCATTATATATCAAAAATTAAAAAAAAAGAATATTCCAGAAAACCAGCGTAGAATGTAATGAAACGCCATTTTCTGGATGAGTCCCGGAGGCTCCCCAGAGCTATCCAGGCTGAATGGATATGTATAACTTTCTGGAATCAGTCAAAGTGCTTGGAGTTCTTGCCTACCAGGGACCACGAGCCAGAACCTGGCCCCCTCAGAGAGGCATGAGGAGCAATGGCCTATAGAAACCCCCCTGTGGTTGGGAGCATTCTATGTCTGCGATCGACCGGGACAGGCACTCAGAAAGGTAGGTGCCCCAAAACAAACCCCCTATTCTGGTGAAAATATTGCTACCAAAAGCCGAACAAGTAGACAGAACCCCCCAAGCAAAATCATCAAACTAGCATGATGTCATCACGTAGCCGCACCCCCATCTGAGGAACCCCCCCTCCCCAAGAGGGGAAAGGGGGAGCCTCAGACCCTCTGCACTGGCGATCCAACCTGTCAGTTCTTTTGCTGAATGTCAAAATATGCGAAAAAACCATCCACAACAAACCGAGTAGAAGAAAGATAGGATAGCACTCTGTCAGGACAGGAACAGGACGGCTCAGGCGACACATGAGCAGGCCAGAGGTGAAACAACGCACGAGACGGCTTGCGAAATGGCACAGAAGTACCATCAATACTGAAAGCAAGCTGCAGCGGCTCCGCCAGCACTGCACGATATGTCCTGCCAAAAGGCGTCGATCCCAACAGTCTCGCAGTTGGGGAAGGGCGCCACATAAACCCGGAAGATGCCTCGAGCACACCGACGCGAAGAGGTCCATCTCCAGATGTCCAAACGTCCGACAGAGCCAACTGAAGGAGTCAGCGTCAACCATAAATTCCGTGGACAAGAGAACGAACCTGGACAGGCCATCCGCCAGGACGTTGGACACCCCCCGGACATGAACAGCTAGGAGAGTCAAACCCCGAGAACTCAGCAGACAAGTCACGCGAAGCGACCCACTCCAAAGAGCCAAGGACAGCATCAAACCCCCTCGGTTCAAGCAATGAACCACCGGGGAGCAGTCTGAATGGAGCCGGATCGTTGATCCGCGGGCGACCCGAACCCTCCGAAGCGCAAACCACACCGCCGCGAACTCCCGCATCGTGCAGTGGACCCGACAGAAGGACGGACCCCACAGCCCCGGCCGGTCTGGTGAGCACTGGTCACAAAGCCCCAGCCGTGAGACGACGCGTCCGTGAACACATTGAGCGAAGGCTCGGGAAGGCGCCAAGGCACCGAATTCCAAAAAACCCAAAGAGGAAGCCGGTGACGCAGCAGCCGACACAAAACCCTTCGGGGTCAAACCCAGCGATCGAGAGGTGGAAGGGACATCCCCGAAGGAACCAGAACAGTCGATGAAGCCAAACTCGACCCGGCGGGAAGACCAACATCGCGAAATTCAGGCTCCCACACAGACCCTCGAGCACCCACCAGGTGACCCGGGAGCCTCCCAGAAACAAGCACAAGCGAGACCGCAGCCGAAGGAGAGACTCCAGAGGATGAGACAAGGAAGCAGTCCGAGAGTCCCACACAAGACCCAGCCAGGTCCAAGCCTGGGAGGGAACCAGACGGGACTTCTGCTAGTTCACCAGGAACCCGAACCCGGCGAGCTGAGAAAGCAGCAAATCCCTGGCGAGCAGACACACGGACCGAATGGGAGCCTAAACCAGTCAGTCGTCGAGGTAAGCACACACCCGAACACTTAACAGAGGCAGACGGGCCACCACAACCCACGTAAGGCGTGTGAACACGCAAGGTGTCAGATTCAACCCGAAAAAGAGACAACGAAAGCGGTAGCACTGATGCTCCACAACAAAACCGAGCCGGTCCCAAAATCCCAGATGAATAGGGACATGCCAATACGAGTCCTTGAGGTCCAGGGACACCATCCAAGCGCCCGACTCCATTAGAAGCTGGACCTGGGACTGAGTGGTCATCCGAAACAAGAGGCAAGAAACCCCAAGGGTTCAGACGGGACAAGTCCAGAATGAACCGCAGGTCCGCACAGTCCTGTTTCAGAACTGGTAACAGGCAGGAAACCCACCTGAAGGACGACGTCGTTTTGACTACGCCCAAGCGTGCCCACTCCAAGATGACCCTACAGAATACAGGAGAGGAAGCCTGCCCCATCAGCCCCGAACCCCCCGAAGGAGGAGGAGCCACCTAACGCCACCGCAGGCCATGAGAAACGACCCGAAACGCCCACAAATCATGAAACCCGGCACGAGCGAACAGAGCAAGACTCCCCCCACCGCCCCGTCAATGGGGCGAACCGCGAAAGGGCCGCTGCCCCTTATGAGAACCACGCAGAACTGAACGCAGAGTGAACACTGCGCCGACCAGGCACAGGTGGGACCACAGGCGACACCGGCGCCGAACCCAACACCTGTGGCCTACCCCAACGAAAGGAACTGCGAGCCCTAGCATGTCCCCGCCGGGAAGGAATCCCCCCCCCTCCCTGGTTTCCCCGGAGCACCAACAACTCAGACATAGGGCAGCAGGTGGAAGAAGCCGCCTGAATATAACGCTCAACCACAGAAGCCTCAAAAAGCAGAGGACAAAACGGAGAAGACAACCTAAGAACCAGGGCCTAAGCGGACCCAAAGAGGAAGCAAGGACCACCTGTCGACACGCGAAACACGCAGCGAAAAAACGCAGCAACGCCTCCCGCAGGATCGGCACAAACAGCTTCAACAAACATTAAAATTATGGGACTGCACGATGTATATACAGATGAAAGAGTACAGCACTTCCTTCCACCCCAGCAGATAGTACCTTTTTGACATCCTGATGCCTACATACCCCACCAAGAAACTAATCACAAACAACCCTCATGCTCAGCTTGCTGCTAAATTAAGCACCATTGCTCATCAGCCCGATGGCTGCACAATTCAAAGGAATATCCGAATTAGTAACTGGGCATCCACAATGCAAGCCGAGTTGGTAGCAATACTGGTAGCACTTGAAATTATTGACAACACTGAAGTAGACAGCTTAATTATGTCTGACTCCTTTTCCTCACTACAAGCAATAAACAGTTTGCAATCAAGTAATAATGTGCTTGTCTTGGAAGCTAGACATAGATATATAAGAATACTTAGCAAGAGGGTAAATATAAAATGTTGTGGATTCCTTCTCACATTGGCCTGCAGGAACATGACAAAGTTGACGCCCTTGCTAATGCTGCAATAAATAAAAGACAGTGTTGAACGGAATCTTGAGTTATCAAATAGGTCCCTTAAAAGTGTCATTAGACGAGAACTCCTGGATGGATTTGAAGAAAGTAGAACTGTGCAAACTGGAACTAGCAGGTCCATTGTTCATCACAATGAAATGTGTGAAGTAAAACATGTGTATGGGGCAAGTAACAAAGTCAGTAGACTAACAGATGTTGTCACAGCTCGTATAAGACTTAGTTACAAGTATCTCTGGCAGTTCGGCTTGTATAGGGATCTAGATGAAGTAAAGTGTGTGGACAAAGACAGGGACACACACTTGAACACTATATCTTGGATTGTAATAAAATTGAGCCATTTAGAGATAAATCTAAGCTCATTCTGTATGATATGGCAACCTATCTTCTTACCATGGATAAATTACCTGAAATCCTTGCACTGTATCCATATTTCGCTTCCAGTAGATAAACAACATATGAGATGAAGAAATAAGTAGTGTATTGTGAAGACTAATAACAGAAGCTACCATATGAATATCTCCATTGGTCAAACTATTATGTATTAGCGATAAGACCTACCATTAATGTTTAATGACTTACTGTAAATATATAGCTCTTGAAATAGCACTTTCTCTGTAACTAGCTGATATTGTAACTATAAGGTGTGAAGGATAGATGAAATTGTTTATGTAATAATCTAAGATGAGGTTTGATAAAGACCTTTTGTGCCCTCTGTAATGCTTTTTGCGCTACCGCTCACAGGATGGGTATGGGGTGCACAATAAACTAGCCGCCTCCGGCGGCAACAATCAAATAAAAACTTCAACATGGCAGACGACACCCGAGTAGCCGAGACCAAGGCGCCATACCCAGGAACGGCCCCAAGCATCACAACATCCTTCGCAAGCCAATCTGAAGACAGCTCCAGGAGGGAAAAGAAATGCAAGACCGAAGCCAAAAAGCCACGTGCGCACAAGTCCTCTGCCACAAGTGCAGCCGACAGGGAAGGAACCTGCACATGGAGCTGAACCGCACCAACATCTCGCAAAAGGGCAGGAGCGAAGAGACACTTATTAACACTTTGTGCAAATCAGGACATCGCCTGGAGTCCTGTTTTGCCTACCCGCTTCCGCGATGTGGACATAAAATGATGTCCTGAAAAAAATATTTGTATAAAATTCAATTTAAATTCGATTTACTTTGGGTTTGTTTCAAACTGCACTCCATGAGGCTCTCTTTCTCACCACTAGGCTGCATGGTACAATAAGTTCATGAAAGGTGTGGACCACTTCGATCAAATGGTATTACCATTTTACCAGGAAAACTCACAAGTGGACCTAAAAGATAACGTTTTATTTCCTGCAAATGGCTTTGCATAATGCCTTTGTTTTGTACAAATACAACACAACTGATCAAAAAAAGCTAACATTGCTACAGTTCCACGAGGTGGCAAATTGGGCCCTATTGTGCTGGGACCCGGAAGATTGGCCTCAAACAGCAACAGTATCTCAACACTTGCGGCACGCTCCAGACATAAATGATGACACAGGTCCTGCCTATGCTGACGCCATGCAAACTCCTGGACCATCTGGTGTGAGGCGGCCCTTGTTCACTTCAACACCTCAAGCTGAAGCAGCAACCGAATCAGAACCCGAGATGTCTGGCACACTGCCATTTGACGAGACGGTTTTGTCAGATGACTCTGACTCTGACTCAAATGTTGAACCTCCAGCGATTCAGTTGATTCTGAAAATCGCATGAACTACAAACTGAAACGAGTATTTTGATACCAGAATGAACACTGTATCACATAAACTGCCATAAGTAGACTCGAACCTTCATAGATTTTTTTTTGGGTGTAGCGTGTGTCTGCATGAGTGTCCCAAACGGGTTGCAGATGGGTGACTTTAGCCGTTTATACTGGTAATGCTTCCCCCATATCATGTATTATATGCATATGTCTGTTTAGGGAATTTTATTCCGATCAATGTACAACCAAAAATAACTGTGTGCAACAAGTATAACCTTGGCAAACATAACAAAAGTAAAAACATTTCGTGTGTGTTTGACGCTCACTGATATGTTCCAGCGTTGTTTTATATTTGGCACTATTCTATCTTACGCTTTGTTGATCTTTTTTACCTACGGGCTCATAGAACATTCTATTGTGAACACATTGACACAAAAATGAATGACGTACATAGAATAATAACGTCAGGACAGTGAAATAAGTATAAACTTTCAAAGCGCCGTATCGCACATGTGTCGTCCCGTCACCGATACTGGGTAACAGTTTCCCCACTTCCCACACTCTTGCGGGTGGGCCGCGATCATTATTCTACGTTTATATTCATATCACCGTGTTGGGAATTTCATTGCGAGTCCATTGATACCAAAATTAACGCTGTAGGACAAGTGTGGAGGTGATAACAATCCCAAGAGTAAAAACATTTTGTTGCTGTTGGGCGCTCACGGCGAGTCATCTTCGTAGTTATTTATTTGGTGCTGGTATCCCTATACGTTTCGTGACTTTTTTTACTGATGTTCTTCTAGAGAATTTTATTGCGAACACGTTGGTACCAAAATGAAATACGTAGCTCGAGAACTAAGATCAGGAGAGTAAAAAGAGTATACACATTTTTGTTTTTACGCTTAAGCGACAAAAACGCCGCGCGCACATACCGCTTTTTTTTTTATCTTCGCTGGGCGCGCGAAAGTGTTAAAATGCTCAAAATCGGCCCCCAGGTAAACCTGGACCACCATCACCGCCTCGCACCACTCAAACATGTGGGTCCGACAGAACGAGTCCCAAGCATCCAACAAAAACATGGGGGCACTCTGCAAGCCAGGACGACCCTTGAACCTCATAACGCACCCAGTAAGGACATGACGATCCAAACGTGAACAAAGAAGGATCCATTATGGAGGCATACTCCGGGTCACGAAGGAGGTAAGCCACGATAGCCAACCGCACCTTAGGCAGAGAGATGCGGAAGCCGAAAACTTCCGGTAAGACGGAGTTGAAGAATCCACAGGGGACACAGAACAGAACCCGGGGAGGAGCAGAACCCAAGTCCAAATCGTACGTAGAGGGAGGAAAAGAAAACCCCACTCCCTGCAACAGTAAGCCCTGCTCAGGGCGGAAAATCCAGGCGGGGTCCAATGGAGCCCAAGGCCCCTAAGTCAGCTCCTCCAAGCAAAAACCACTGCCAGCATTGGACCTATTTGTATTAGTGAAGGTTCATACACTGCGGATAACAAAGAAATTAGTGAAATCCTAAAAAAGCAGTATGAGGACATGTTTAGCACTCCGATACACAGCATGAAAGTGGAAGATTCGGACAATTTCTTTATGAGTGATATCCACACACCTGTAAATATAACTGATATCAAAACGAGCGTAGCAGGTTTTGAAAGAGAAATTGACAATATGCCCCATGCACTCAGCCCCGGGTCCAGACTCTTGGAATTCAATATTTATAAAGAAATGCAAAGTGCCAGTAGCACAGGCACACACAGGCACTCAGTATAGTGTGGAGGAAGAGCTTGGACACGGGGAAGATACCAGATGTGCTGAAAGCAGCAGACATAGCCCCTCTACACAAGGGAGGTAGCAAAGCATTGGCAAAGTATTATAGACCAGTTGTACTAACGTCCCACATAATAAAAGTATTTGAGAGAGTGATCAGGAGTCAGGTCACTAGATTCATAAAAACCAATGGCCTCCACAATCCAGGCCAACATGGATTTAGAGCGGAAGATCATGCCTCTCACAGCTACTTGACCATTATGACAAAATCACTGAGGCATTAGAAGAAAAACAGAATGCAGATGTTGTATACACAGACTTTGCAAAGGCATTCGACAAATGTGACCATGGAGTGATTGCACACAAAATGAGGTCAATGGGAATAACTGGTAAAGTCGGATGCTGGATACTCAATTTCCTGTCGAACAGAACACAAAGAGTAACAGTCAATCAAGTAAAATCGAGTCCGAGCGCAGTTAAAAGCTCTGTACCTCAAGGTACAGTCCTTGCACCACTGCTGTTCCATATTCTCATATCAGATATAGACAAAAATACAAGCCACAGCTTCTTGTCATCCTTAGCAGATGATAAAAAAATCAGCATGAAAATTACCTCTGCAGAAGACATTGAAAAAACTACAAACAGACATTAACAAAGTTTTCAATTGGGCAGCAGAAAATAACATGATGTTTAACGGTGATAAATTCCAGGTACTCAGACATGGCAAAAATGAGGATCTGAAACATAATACAGGGTACAAAACACAATCGAATCTGCCCATAGTAGGAAAACAGCATGTGAAGGATTTGGGAATAATGATGTCCGATGACCTAACGTTTAGGGAGCATAACCAAGCAAGTATTGTGTCAGCCAGAAAAATGATAGGATGGATTACGAAAACCTTCAAGTCCAGAGATCCCATCACAATGGTTGTACTCTTCAAGTCACTTGTGTTGTCCCATATTGAGTACAGTACTGCTCAATACTCACTTCCCCCTTCAGAGCAGGAGAGATTGCTGAAATTGAGGGAATACAGAGAACATATACGACACGCATAGATGAGATAAAGCACCTAAATTATTGGGATCGTCTCAAAGCTCTCCAAATGTACTCACTAGAAAGGAGATGAGAGAGATACCAAACAATATACACATGGAAAATACTGGAGGGACAGGTCCCAAATCTACACAGTAAAATAACAACGTACTGGAGTGAATGATATGGAAGAAAATGCAGAATAGAACCAGTGAAGAGCAGAGGTGTCATAGGCACAATCAGAGAACACTGTACAGTGGTACCTCGGAATGCGATTGTCCCTGTATGCGAGGTTTTCGGAAGGCGAGCAGTATTTACTCCAAAAATTTGTCTCAGAAGGCGAGGGTTACTTCGGGACGCGAGTTTGTTGATACGCGTACAGGCCGACCTAGCGCGTGGTGGTTCGGCGATCGTCGCCCCTCCGCCCCGCCGCCCCTCAGTTTACCATTGTCTCGCGCTCAGTGACTACCCCCACATCAATTCTTCTCGCGGATTTTCAGTGTTTTGTTGGATTTTTGGTGATTTGTCTATACAATTTGTTATTATATATCTCACCATGGGTCCCAAGAAAGCCAGTGGTAAGGATAAAGGCCAGAAAGCTCATGTGAGGATGACAATTGAGGAGAAACAAGAGATCATTCGGAAGCATGAGAACGGTACACGTGTTGTTGAACTTTGTAGGCAGTACAACAAAGCCACATCAACAATATGCACTACACAGTACTTAAGAAGAAAAATAAGATTATGGGTGCTAAAGTGGCAAAAGGAGTAAGAACATTAACGGCACAAAGACCACAAATACTTGAAGAAGTGGAAAAGTTGTTATTAATTTGGATACACGACAAGGAGTTGAGGGGTGATAGTGTTTCGGAGGCCATTATTTGTGAGAAAGCCAGGGTGTTGCACGAAGACCTTCTAAAGAATACCCCTGCAACGAGTGATGCAGATAAGAAAGAGTTTAAGGCAAGCAGGGGCTGGTTTGAAAAATTTAGAAAGAGAAGTGGTATCCATAGTGTTACAAGGCATGGGGTTATGTGATGTGATTATGGAAGGGGACTCCCCTTCCAAACAGTAACTCCTCTCCTCCTCCCCCCTCCTCACCATCTTCCATACGCCTACAGCACTCGACAGCAAGGTAAGTAATAACTGGAACACAGTTTTGTAGGTTTATTTAGATGAATTAGGTAAATTAGGTATAAAAATTTAGTTTGATGTGGGGTTTTTGGGGTAGTCAGGAACGGATTAATTCATTTCCCTTTATTTCTTATGGGGAAATTAACTTCGGAATGCGAGTTTTCGGAAGGCGAGGCGTCTCCAGGAACGGATTAAACTCTTATTCTGAGGTATGCCTGTATAAACATAAGAGGTCCGTGGTTGTTCAACGTCCTACCAGCGAGCATCAGAAATATTGCCAGAACAATCATGGACATCTTCAAGAGAAAACTAGATTGTTTTCTTCAAGGAGTGTCGGCCTTTACAAGAAAAAGCCGGAAGGGAAGGGGCCCACTGGTCAGCCCCCGGAGCATGGGCAGGAGGGACAGACTCGAATGCTTCCGCAGCCACTCCGGACAGGGCAACCCCTGAAACTGCCCGAATCTCAGAAACCTCTAAACCCTGCATCGACCCCGAAGCCCTCAGATGCTTAGGGGCCGGAAGCAGGGGGGGGGGGGGCAGAGTAAACCACCGAAAGGAAAGAACGAGGGGGTGCGGATGGAACTAAAGCCGAAGCGACCAACACCCCTAAGTCCAAGTCCCTATAGACAAAGCGGGGCAGCCTCGGGGCGTCTGGGGAAGCGACAACCCGAGGGTGTTGCAACAACCAAAACCTACCCTGCAACATGCGAGCTGCCTGCACCCGAAGCAAATCATCTTCAGACTGAGTGAATTGAGTCACGAACAAGCAACACAGCTCACAGGACTTGAGGTCGAATGTGTCATCGACCCAACAGGCAGCATGATTGAGGCAAAAACAATGAGTGTCACCCTGAGACAAGGGGACAGAGCAACCCTCAAACTCGCACAAAGCGAGAGGGGATGCAAGGGTCTCCTCCATCGGACCCAAGAGCCCCTAGACTGGGTCTCCTAAGGGTTATCCCAGGCAGGGCACTGCTAACTGGCGCCCCAAACTACCAAGCAAACTGCTAACAGCTGAACCCACGGGACGTGTCCACTACGAGGGCGAAGCAGGAGGTTACACCACACAAAACGACCCTAATATAAGGAGGGTGGGAGAGCACAAGGCAGCCCCCCCCTCCCCCCGTCCCACCAGGCAATAAGGAAAAGAAAAGAAAAACCACGCAAGTGGACAACATACCCAGAGGGAACAGAGTCGGCCGCTGTTATAGGTGAAAACTAGCTACGCAGTACCCTGTGCCCCACCAGTATGATAACTACCACTTACCCCAAGGCAACAAGGGAGGAAAACCCCCTAAACACTCAGGGCGGCCCAAAGCCAAGCAGCGAAAGGCCAACGGAAGTAGACCCAAGGCGACTTGTGAAAGAGAACCCTAAGCCCCAAGGGCGGTACTTACAGGGCACTCAGGGAAGGAGACCCTAAGCACATGTAGCCCAAGTACCTGAAAATAATACTCCCAGCTCACACAACCACTGTAAGAGCAGCACTGAAAAACAAGGAACAGCACTGAGAGAAGACTGGAGCTGGAACCACACGACTATGCACGATCCCATCAGCCGAGGAACTGGGGTGGGGATCGCCGACGCAAGAATTTGGGGCTCCCCCCTTCCCCCTCCCGGGGAGGGGGGAGCTGCGTAGACATGTGGCGCAGCTCATGTGACGTCATGCTTGTTTGCTTATTTTTCTTTTGGGGAGTTCTGTCCACTCGTTTGACGATTTTCGTTGTTAACCAGAATGGGGGTTTGTTTTGTGGCGCTTACCTTTCTGGGTGCCTGTCCCGGTCGATGACAGATATAGAATGCTCCAAATCACATGTGCATTTCTATGGGTCATTGCTCCCAGTGCTTCTGTGAGGGGGCCAGGTTCTGGTTCGTGGTCCCCGGTAGGCTAGCACTCCTCCCACATCGACTGATGCAAAATAGTTAGGGTAACCATATCAGGCACGGATAGCTCCAGGGAGCCCTAGGGGCTCCCCCCAGAAACACCGCCGACTGGAGGGAGGGAGGGATGCCGGGGAGCCTCTGGGACTCACCCAGAAAATGGCGTTTCATTACATTCAACGCTGGTTTTCTGGGAGGAGCCCGATCGACTTCCCAGAGCTACCTCACTAAAGATAAGGAAAAGAGGGAAGGATCCGGGAGGTGGACGCCACCCGCCCTAACACAAAAAAAGACCACAGACGAAACGAAAGGACCCTGCAGACGAAGTACCCCCGGCCTGACCAACCAGGAGCAACCCAAGGACCCCTCCGGAAAACAGCAGACCCAGACTTCACCCGAAAAGAAGGAGACTGCAGCAAACAAACAACCTACCATCAGGACCAAACTAGCAGAAAACACACACCAGAACCGAAGGGGTCACGACAAACCAAGGAGAAGAAAGAAGATAGACCACCCGGGCCAACAACCATGATGGCACCGGAAGCGCATGATCAGGCCGGAGGTGTAAAATAAACTAGACAGCTAGCGGAACGGAGCAGAAGGAACAGCGACACCGAACACAAGCCCCACCAGCGCCGCCCTTCGATATGAGACAACAGTACCCGGTACCAAACGACGGTCCTGGAACAACCCCAAAGGGAAGGACAAGACAACCCTATCAGAGACCATAGTACACACACGCAGTGATAGGAAAACCGCAAGGACCGCCAGGAAACAACACACTGCCGCCAAGACGAAGCACACAGGTGGGAGACCAACAATGAAACCACCAGCGCCAACACAAGGAGCGAGAACACAAGACAAAAACCCCGAGACGTGAAGACTCGAGAGGAAGAACGAACCAGCCGTATACTGGGCTGGATCGATCCGCAAAAAGAGGCGGACCCGCAGGAAGACTCTCATGATCGGACACCGAGCAAAGAAGCATCCCCAACCCAGGCCAGCAAAGAACCAGAAGGAACAGCCACCAGGGAATCAGGAAGAGGCCAGCAAGGAAACGAGGACCATGAACCAAAACGTGAAGCAAAATAGAGTGACTCCGCAATCTGCAGGAGCAGAGCATCCAGCTCCAGCAGGGAAGAATGATGAACACATCACCAAGATATATATGAGGAGAATTACGCAGGACGCGCACCGCACTAAAACAAAAGGAACATCCCTGAAAGGAATACGAAAGTCGTAGCCAGGACAGGAAAATCGAACTCGTCCTGTCCCAATGAAAAGGAACCGTAGGGGCAGGAGAGGGTGATTGGAATCAACATCTACTGGCAGACAGTGCAAGCACCTTGTATACCACATATAAAAGACCAAACCTGGAGTGTGCAGCCCCAGCATCTTCTGAAGTTATCTTTTGATGATTTCGGGGCATTAGTGTCCCCGCGGCCCGGTCCTCGACCAGGCCTCCACCCCCAGGAAGCAGCCCATGACAGCTGACTAACACCCAGGTACCTATTTTACTGCTAGGAAACAGGGAGCATAGGGTGAAAGAAACTCTGCCCATTGTTTCTCGCCGGCGCCCGGGATCGAACCCGGGACCACAGGATCACAAGTCCAGTGTGCTGTCCGCTCGGCCGACCGGCTCCCCATGGAGCCTGAACCCAGTCAAGCACAAGATGAAGCTTGAAAAAGTACAGAGGGACGCCACTAGGCTAGTCCCAGAGTGAAGAGACATGAATGTTGAGGACAGGCTGCAGGAAATGCAACTCACGAAACAAAGACAGAAGAGGAAGGGGAGACATGAACACTACCCACAAAATTCTCAGAGGAATTGACAGGGCAGAGAAAGAGAAACTGCTAAACACAGGTGGTTACCTGGTTGATGGGGTTCTGTGAGTTCTTCTACTCCCCAAGCCCGGCCCGAGGCCAGGCTTGACTTGTGAGAGTTTGGTCCACTAGGCTGTTGCTTGGAGCGGCCCGCAGGCCCACATACCCACCACAGCCCAGTTGGTCTGGCACTCCTTGGAGGAATAAATCTAGTTTCCTCTTGAAGATGTCCACGGTTGTTCCGGCAATATTTCTTATGCTTGCTGGGAGGGTGTTGAACAACCGTGGACCTCTGATGTTTATACAGTGTTCTCTGATTGTGCCTATGGCACCCCTGCTCTTCACCTGATTGTGCCTATGGCACCCCTGCTCTTCATCTGATTGTGCCTATGGCACCCCTGCTCTTCACTAGGATGGTACGCGAAGAAGGGGATACAGGTGGAAACAGATACAGTTGGAAACAAACAGAGTACCCAAATGAACCACAGGGACGTTAGAAAGAACTCGTGCAGTGTTAGAGCAATTAACAGACGGAATGCATTAGGCAGTGATGTGGTGGAGGCAGACACCAGACACAGGTCCAAATGTAGAGATGATAGAGCCCAGTAGGCTCGAGAATCTGTACACCAGTTGAATAACAGTTGAGAGACAGTTGAGAGACAGGACTAAAGAGCCAGAGTTCAACCCCCGCAAGCACACCCAGGGGAGTACAACTAGGTGAGGACAAAAACTAGCAGGGACATACAAGGAAAATGATAGAACGTAGTTCCAGAATTGAACACCGGGGCAGCCCAAAATCAAGGAACTGAACATGTACAGAGGGCAACCCAGCACCAATATCAATAGAGCCAATAAGCACCTACCAAGACACACCACAATGCATAGTATAGAGGTGAGAAATACAGAAATCGGCACTGAAAAGACCTGAAAAATTATCCAAGCACCGGGAGCTAGGGTCAAGATAGTACGTGGAATATGATGAAGGAAGAAGATCTAAGTAGCAGCCGGTAACGTAAGCTATATGACAAACCACATATACAGACTCCAATGTGCAGAAGGGTGCAGCCAGGCAACGAAAACAGGCAAGGTAGGAGCGCCCAATTATCGAGAAAACATTCAGGCACCTAAAGACTTAACAAAAGGCACCGAATACCATGGCTGTGTCCCACAGTGTAACTAAGAAGGCCACAGTAAGACTCACACAAAATGGCCAAGCAAAACACAATACCAACGCCCCACCAAAAATCGAGAACCAGCGCCTGGCCGACAGAGTCGCCAGACTGTACAATCTCACCTGCAGAGCGGAGACATGACTGTGCCACGACACCACTGAGCCGAGAACATACCAGGAGCATCGCTAGTGGAAGATGTCCAGAGTTGCATGCCCAGTAGAAGACGAGGTGCAGGACAGAAGTGGAGGTGGCGCCACTTTGAGCCACCCCACACACGTAAACACAAAAAAGAATGAGGAGATAACCCCCACACAAAAACTCCAGAACACCCTCAGCATCTTGGGGGCTATGACTGGAGAGAGAAGATGAGCGAGAAAGGCATAGAAAACCCACGAGAAAGGACGCAGAACACCAACACTAGTGTACACCACCCAGAAACAATACGATCACCCAGGGCCAAGCGCCTGAGGTACGAACCGCACCACCCGTCTTCCAGATGGCGCGTTTCGTACACCAGTCATACATATGTAGCACACCACACCATATGCAACACACCAGTCATATGTATACATATCGTACATACACCAGCAAGGTGTACGTAACGAATATGAGGAACATCGAAACTGGAAAGAGAGACGATGTGAATACAAAATAAGGCGAAACAGAATCGAAAGAAAAAAAGGAGGACGGAAAGGGGAACCAATAAGTTTGAGAAAGGACCGGAGGGAAACCTCACCGGAAGTCAACAGATGTTCCAATAATACTGGATGTAACAAGGAGAGTCGCGAACCAACGAGACCCGTGACAAGCAAGCACAAACGCACGGAGTCACATATGGACCCAAAGACACTCCTGACCACGGGGCATGTAGGGATCCCGATACAAAGGGAACAGTATCGCGACATAAGCGCGAAAAAAGGTGAGGAAAAGGGGTGAAAAGCACCCCCAGGAATGACGGAACCGACGGACCTAAAGAGACACAGAACCAAACCTAGGGAAGGGTAGACACGAAAACAGGAACACAGAGGGGGAAGGAAAAACCCCACTCTGAGTAACTGCTAGCCCCGCTCCTAGGGTATGTCCCCACACAAAAACTCCAGGGGCCAGATTCACGAAGCAGTTACACGCAAGTACTTACGAACCTGTCCATTTTTTTTCAATCTTTGGTGGCTTTGTTTACAATTATTAAACAGTTAATGAGTTGCGAAGCACCAGGAAGCTGTTTATAACAATAACAACAGTTGATTGGGAGTTTACATGCTTGTAAACTGTTTATTAAATGTAACCAAAGCCGCCAAGGATTGAGGAAAGATGTACACGTTCGTAAGTACTTGCGTAACTGCTTCGTGAATCTAGCCCCAGAACACCCCACCCCCTAGGGTACAAAAACCCAAGCGGGTCAAAATGGGACCGAGGCCCCCCCAGGCAACCTCTCCTTAACCCCGGGAACCTCCACGACAGGACGCGGGCCTAGGCCGTCCCCCCCAAAGCCCCAGCCTCACAAGGAAAAGCCGAGCAGCCATACAAAACACTAAGTAAGAGAGCCCACTGGTCAGACCCATATGGCACGGCTGGAGGAACAGGCATCACCCCCAAAGCCCCAGCCTCACAAGGAAAAGCCAGGGAAGCTGTACAAAACACTAAGTAAGAGAGCCCACTGGTCAGACCCATATGGCACAGCTAGAGGAACAGGCTCGAATGCCTCCGCCGCCACCCAGGAAGAGGAAAAACCCCCGAGACCACCCGAGTCTCAACTCAACCAGACCCTGCCCCAACCCTGAAACCCACTGAGGGTTTGGAGCCTGAAGCAAGGGAAAAGGAAGCATGTGCAATAGAAGGGAAAGGACTAGGAGGAGCGGAAGGAACCAGAGCCGAAGTGACTCCCACCCCCAAGTCTGGACAACCTAAACCTAGTATGCAATACCACAGCTGCCTGCCCCTGCATATCATGAGTGGCATGGGTGAATGGGAGCACGTATAGACAAGACATGTCGCACGACACCGGGTCAAAAGAATCATCAACCCAACAGGCAGCAAGGCGGAGGCACAACCAGTTAGTGTCACCCAAGTGTTATTACATCCACTGTAAGGCATACAATAAACATCATGATTGAAAACCTCATCTTTCCTCATTGTCTTAACCATATTTCTGATAGACAAGTCAGGGGCCTGATTCACGAAGCAGTTGCGCAGGCGCTTGCGAACCTGTGCATCTTTTTCTCAATCTTTGACGGCTTTGTTTGCAGTTATAAAACAGTTAATGAGCTCTGAAGCACCAGATGGCTGTTTATAACAATAACAACAGTAGATTGGGACGTTTTCATGCGTATAAACTGTTTAATAAATGTAACCAGGGCCGTCAAAGATTGAGGAAAGATGTGCTTGCGTGGCTGCTTCGTGAATCTGGTCCCAGTTTTACTACATTCTTGACTCCTCCTCTTGATAATTTTACTACATTCATACACAAAGAAACACTAACACAAATTAAGCATCTGTAGAGTATGAGTTATTTTATGGCATCCTGGTGTTTACTTTTCAAAATATCCCGCCCCTTAAAAAGTCTTGTATATTGTAAATGCTCTAATAGCCACTCTGACTAAAATTCCGTCGTATTTATTTCGAGTATGCATTTGTACAATTACTTTTACAAATTGGCCTTCTTTAAAACTTTAAGTTTAAGAATACAATATTAAAATGTCTCAGTTAAAGAACATTAAAAAGGATAACTGATTTGTTTCTGTCTTTGATGTGAACTGTACAGTATACTAACTAAACTTCAACTGTATTTAGCCTGTCGAGCCAGAGCCTGTTGGCCGAGCGGACAGCACGCTGGATTTGTGATCCTGTGGTCCCGGGTTCGATCTTGGGCGCCGGTGAGAAACAATGGGCAGAGTTTCTTTCACCCTATGCCCCTGTTACCTAGCAGTAAAATAGGTACCTGGGTGTTAGTCAGCTGTCACAGGCTGCTTCCTGGGGGTGGAGGCCTGGTCGAGGAACGGGCCGCGGGGACACTAAAGCCCCGAAATCATCTCAAGATAACCTCAAGATAACCACCCTGAGACAAGGGGACAGAGCAACCTTCAAACTCGCAAGATGCGAGGGGGGAGGGGGGACTCAGGGGTCACATCCATCGGACCATGTAGTCCCCGTGGGGTTTTCCAGGACCCTTAGCCATTTTAGCACGCTAAGGGAAGCCCAGGCAGGGTACTGCGAACCAGCGCACAAGTCTACCAACTAAACTTCTAAAAGCTGAACCCCCGGGATGTGTCCACTCACAGGGGGCCAAGCGGGGAGTACCACCAAACAGAAAATATATATATAAATACCCCTAGAACAGCAAAGGGGGACCACAAAGGCAGACACCCCCACCAGGCAAAAAATTAAATAAAAAAAAAAAAACACAAGAAGACAACATACCCAGGCGGAACAGAGCCGGCCGCTGTTATTGGTGAAAACTAGCTGTGCATTATTCAGTGGCCCTACCAGTGATGAAAACTACCTCCTACCCAGGGACAAACACGGGCAACAAAACCCCAGCTGACTCCAAGGGCGGCCAAGTACCGAGCAGTAAAGGACACAGCGGAGGTAGATCTCAAGGTGACTTGTGTTAGGTGGCCCCAAGCCCCAAGGGCAGTACTTACAGGGCACCTAAGGAAGAGAGCCCCTAGGTGCATGCAGCTCGAGTACCGTGGAATAAGTCACCTGGCTCACACACCACCTGTAGAAACAGCCCACACCACAAGGCACAGAACTGAAACAAAACCTAAGCCAGGGGCACCTGAGCCGCCAGTAATCCCATCAGCCAAGAACTGTCGGTTGGATTGCTGACGCGGAGGGTCTGGGGCCCCCCCTCCCCCTCCTGGGTAGGGGGGGAGTGGTTATCTTGAGGTTATCTTGAGTTGATTTCGGGGCTTTAGTGTCCCCGCGGCCCGGTCCTTGACCAGGCCTCCACCCCCAGGAAGCAGCCCGTGACAGCTGACTAACACCCAGGTACCTATTTACTGCTAGGTAACAGGGGCATTCAGGGTGAAAGAAACTTTGCCCATTTGTTTTTGCCTCGTGCGGGAATCGAACCTGCGCCACAGAATTACGAGTCCTGCGCGCTATCCACCAGGCTACAAGGCCCCCCAGGTCTGTGGTTGCACAGACGGCGGCGCAGCGACGTGATGACGTCATGCTAGTTTGATCATTTTGCTTGGGGAGTTCTGTCCACTCGTTCGGCTTTCGGTAGCAATATTTCACCAGAATAGGGGTTTGTTTTGGGGCGTCTACCTTTCTGGGTGCCTGTCCCGGTCGATGGCAGACATAGAATGCGCCCAACCACAGGGGAGGTTTCTATAGGCCATTGCTCTTCGTGCCTCTTTGAGGGGGGGCCAGGTTCTGGCTCATGATCCCCTGGTAGGCAAGAACTCCAAGCACTTTGACTGATGCCAGAAAGTTATACATATCCATTCAACCTGCATAGCTCCGGGGAGCCGATGGGGCTCCCCGCAGAAGATTAAAGTAAATAAACCAATAAATGTAAAGAAATGTCAAGTTCTGCTGGACTATTCAGTAGCTTTGCAAGCAGTGCCACTGGGACTATCATGCAATATGTTTTTGCACCAGGCTACTGAGACATATCCAAGCATACCTGGAGCCAGGACCAAAACCTGACTCTCTTTATGAGACAAAAGGAGCAAAGGGACAGATCAGATATTAACATAAAACTGACAAAGAAAACAGCGTTGAATGTAATGAAACGTCAAATTCTGGGTGAGCCCTGGTGGCTTCCTGGAGCTACCAACTCTACTCTAAGTACTGAGTACTAGGTGCCATGAGTCGTGGAGTTCTCTGGCCTACTGGGGACCACAGCCCCAGAACTTCATCTTCTCACAGAGGTGCAGACAGCTGTGGCATTTATATATTAAGTTAATCATTTATGCCCCCACCAAGGAAAGCATCCAGAAAGGTAGGCACCCCAGAACTGACCCCAAATGGTAGAAAATTGCAAGCCATCCAAACAGAGCCCAAGAACTCCCCCCAACAAAACTAAGGTAACAAGCAAATCGTCATTAAACTGACATGCAGTTCATTCACAACCGAGGCCCTGCCCTCCCGAGCCGGCTGCCTGTTTACTAGTTTGGAGACGGAAAACAGAAGAAAAACCGTCGACCGGAGGGAGGGAGGGAGGGTGTCAGGGAGCCTCCGGGACTCACCTAGAAAATGGCGTTTCATTACATTCAATGCTGGTTTTCTGTGGGAAGCCCCGTCGGCTCCCTGGAGCTAGATACCCAAAGATAAGTAAAAGAGGGACTTACCCAGGAGGCGGCAGCACCATGTACATCATGATGAAGACAGGACAACTAGCTGCAACCGATGGCCCAAGGCCATTCAAGACCGCTGAGGGCCTGGAATGTTCACAAGAGAACAGGTGGCCCCTGTTCGACCTCCGAAACCCATGTGCCCAAATGTCACACCAAGACATGTTACAAATGTCTAATGAAATGTACAAATGCAGCGAATGTGTAGGTTGGAGGTGAAAAATGCACGAGAGAGAGCTTGCAGAACAGAGTAGAAGTGACATCCACCCAGAACGCAAGCTAGAGTGGCTCCGCCATCACCACACAATAAGAAGCAACAGTATTCAGCATAAGATGCCGGTCCTGAAAAAGCCGAGAGAAAGGACAAAACAATATGATCAGAAATGGATGACACCCTACAAAGGGAAAAGAAATGGTAAAAAGAACACCAAGATACTTGATACTGTTGCTGAGAGGAAGACCGCACTTGGGACACCATCAAAGAAGCCACCTGATCGCCATACTAAAGGTGATACATTTGGGGTAAAAACACCAAAAGCGAAAAGTGGAAGTGTAGGGCAAACCAGCAAGCTACCTCACTGACCCGACCTGCTGAAAGAGGTAGAGCCATGGAAAAACTCTTGGGTTCGGACACTGAGCAAGCAGTGCCTGAATCTAAGGCTGAGCTGGCAACCAAGGAACCAGGAGAATCACTCACCCTGGAAAGGATTCGAGCTGAGTCAGAACCTGAAGCAAAAGCTGGACTGGGGAAAAGAGGTAAAGGAACCCCCACCTCGACAAATTCAGCCAAAAAGTGTCTACTGCAAAAGATTCGCAGGCAGGAAAGGGCACCACATACACTGGGAGGCACCGAGACCAAGCCGACACAAAGAGGTCCACGTCCGGGCGCCCAAACGTCTGGTAAAGCCAACTGAAGGAGACACGGTGCAGGACTCCTTCAGTTGCCGGTGGTGCAGGAGGTAGAGCTGAGGTGAAGGCCACAAAAGGAAAAACAGGAAAGAAGAGGCTTGATCGAAGAGCCACAGCATGATTCCTGCAAACACAACAAGAGAAGCACAGCGAGGGAAGCCCAGCCTTCCAAAACAACCAACACAACCTAGGCTAGCCAAATCGGAAGCTAGGCACACCTTCTCCAGGAAATAAAAATAAAAACTTGAAACCGTCGAAAATACACCACAAACAAACAACCAGAGGCCAGAGAGAGAGACATGGCTGCCGCGATTATGCAAGCTGTGCAAAACATCATGCGCCCCAGTCAGCAACACCAACACTCCCTACCCAGGGCCAGACGAAGAGCCCAATGACCCCCGCTGAACCCCAAGGGCGAGGTTAATGAAAAGCGACACCAACCTCAATGGGAGTGCAATCCTGAACGTCCCAGGAAAGAAAACCCTGAACACGCAAGGTCAGTACCTACCAGGTGCCTAGGGAAGGGAACCCTAGATGCATGCAGTTCGAGTACTTCTTGGAACACCTGGCCACTGCACAATATATACATAGCCGGCACAAATGCAAAGGGTAAAACCCAGCAAGAGAATGAGGCTAGAGGTAACATCAGCTCTGATGGCATCAGTTGACGAACTGCCGGCATCAGCGCTTGAGACCATATGGATGGGGCAAGTGCGCTGGTTGAGTGGACATTTGCTTGTTTGTTGTTTTCTCTTGGGGGAGTTCTTAGCCTCTGTTTGGTCTTGGGTTGTAATGTTTTACCAGTTGGGGTTTGTATTGGTTTGCCTACCTTTCTGGGTGATACCCCCGGTCGATGGCAGACATGACTATACTGTACTCTCAAACAGTGGAATGTTCATAAGCCATTGCTCCCTTTGCCTCTCTGAGGGAACCAGGTTCTGGCTTGTGGTTCCCGGTAGGCATAAGGACTCCAGTAACTGATGCTCTAGACTAATATGGCAGATATCAGTTCGATAGCTGCAGGGAGCCGATGGGGCTCCCCGCAGAAAAATATTAAACAGTTCTCTTTCACAGTGTGGTAGGCAAGTTAGAACAAGTTCAATGAGAAGGCAGTGGATGGCAAAACCATCAGTACTCTAGTTTCAAAGCATCATGACAGAGTACTGAAAGATGCAATGCCACAAGCATAGTTCTCATCCTAACTAAGCTTATGTAATTACAACAAACTTCTGTATTTCTTATTCTCTACTGCAAGATCTGTTGATAAGTCTCATGTGAAACTCAGGGTAGTGGTGACTTAAGAAGAGTCAATTTGTAGAGGAGGAACCTGAACAGTGAAGAGCATGTATCTCTGGTAAGGAAGAAAAGGTGTAAATTAACTACCAGGGAATGGAACCCTGAGCCACAGTTGGAGAAAAATACAAAGCTAGGACATACAAAATGTGGGTAGCATGTTACACAATTGTGCATGAGTCAGGGGATACATTAACAAAGCAATGATCTAGGGATAACCAACACCTGTTAGCCTAAGAGTGAAGCTGAGAATGAGCCCTGTCAGTGGTTCTGTGCCCCCCCAAAGATATGACAGAGCGAGCATGTGGAGGTGTGAGCTGTTTTTGTCAAACAGTTTCTTGCTTTGCAATGCTTATTGCAATGCTTATGCTTTCTTGAGTTTTTTGGGGTGAGTTTTTGGTTGCTCTCTGGTCACAACATTCCCATCACTTCAAGTGTGTGCACCAGATTATAGAGCTGGCTGCTGGTAGACAAGGGTGGGTCACAGAGGCCTAGTGCATCTTCATAAGGAATAACTGGACCAGCACTTAACTCAGGAAGCTACTTAGAGGGCCCACCCAGATATCACCCCTCGATTGTACAGCACCACAAGCCTCACCGCATGTCTCATAATTTGTGTATCTAAAGGGACAAAAAAAATTCACAAGTTCTAATACCAATAAACATAATCATAAATGACAAGTAAACAATGTAAAATAAACAATTTCCATACCAGCTTTTCTAAGGCCAAGAGTTTTCTGCTCCTGAAGTATTGTGTGCGTCTCGCTCCATCTTTCGTTCCATTGATCTGTTAGTTCTTTCTCCTTAGCTTGTTTCTGGCTGAGAGCTGCCATTATGCTCCCTGTTTCACTGTTTGCCTGGTTGCAAATGCAAGTTTAACAATTATTGCCTTAATTAAACAAGCATCTAAATCATTCAAATTTTATTGAAATTAAATAAATAACTCAAATTTTGTTATTATTTTCAGGCTCATCTTAACTCCAAAGGTAATATAATGTAACCACATCCTTGCTGAGAAATGTGTTTATTACTCACTTTATAACTAGTGATCTAAGTAAGAAGAATAACCTTCTAATATACATTAGCCTCCAAGTATATCTGCTGACAACTGCTTTGCTGCTCTTTGCCTTATATGATTTTAAAATTACATAGCCATTACTTTAATAATTATCATATACTGTATTATCATTTCATCAACATTCTGAAAAATATAACCATGTTCCAGTCAGTTACACATTTAGAGTATACGTTGCTTGAAATATTTGAAGTGTTCCTTCCTTTATGCCCTTTACATATCTTGGTAAAATTTTGAATAAAACCACTTCTTTGTGAAAATGAAGAGCCCAAAAAAACAAAGGGTCTCCTATAATCATACCAACACAACAAATGCATCAATAGGGAACATATGACCCAACTGGCAATATATTATGTAATGAAAGAAGGGCAGATAGGTTTACATTTAAGATAGATATTCATGCATAACAATGAGCATGCATACAGAAGACCAAGTCTAAGTAATGGCAGCCTGTACAGTATTTATCAAAATACAAAAAAACAGCGTCGAATGTAATGGAACGCCATTTTCTGGGTGAGACCCTGAGGCACCCCGGAGCTATACCGGGCTGATGTGTGTGTATATATTAGACCGTGGCAACAATCAATCGAAGGAGTTCTAACCCTACCGGAGACCAGAGCCAGAACCTGGCCCCCTCAAGAGAGGCACGAGAAGCAATGGCCTAAAGACACCCCCGTGAAATTAGAAGCAGTCTTTGTCTGCCATCTACCAGGTCAGGCACCCAGAAAGATAGAAATTTCAAAACAAACTACTGCAGGCCAAAAAATTGCACACTGAAAGCCGAAAAATCAAACAGAATTCCCCAATCAAAATCGGGAAACAAACATGAAGTCACCACAACCGCCGCGCATCCGTCTGTGCAACCCCCCCTCCCCGGGAGGAGGACAGGGGCAGGGGTCCCAGACCTCCACGCCGGCAACTCTTCCCAGTACAGAGGCTGAGTATCAAAAACGTGAAAAAACGCCGACCGGAGGGAGGGAGGGAGGGAGGGATGCCGGGGAGCCTCCGGGTCTCACTCAGAAAATGGCGTTTCATTACATTCAACGCTGGTTTTCTGTGGAGAGCCCCTTCAGCTCTCCGGAGCTACCTAACCAAAAATAAGGAAAAAGGGACTCACCCAGGAGGCGGTCGTCACTCGCTCCTCAACTCAAAGTTGAGACAACTGGTCGCAACCTGCGACCCAAGACTATACATGCCCGAGAAGAACATTTACAAGGTAACGTGCAGCCAGGACCCTGATCAACCTCCCAAAGCCCCATGCCCGAAGATATGTCAGGACATATTACCAAAAGAGCAGCCGAATGCCGAACTTATGAAAGGCATGGGCACCGGGATAGAAGCAAGCTGGCAGGACCGAATAAGCCTGCGGACAACTTGGGAAAAGGGAAACAGGGTCAACCCAAAGAGCGTTCTCTGCCACAGAGGCCGTGGCGTGCAAATAACGGCGAAGAGCTACAGACAGAAAACATGATGCACTCCTGGCCGAACCAACCAAGCATCAACAACCCAAGGACCCCTTCGGAAAGCAGCAGACTCATTCTTCGCCAGAAAAGGAGAAAGCTGCAAACGAACAAAACGAACACCAGGACCGAAAGAGCAGAAGCCCCTGAGCTGGAGGAGAGCACAAAGCTCCCATACCCGACCCCCAGAGGCCAACACCACCAAGAAAAGAGCCTTAGAAAAACAGTCCTGAATCGAGGGAGCCACCACAAACCGAGGAAAAGAGAGAAAAGAGAGCACCCGGTCCAATGACCAGGACAGCTCGGACAGCGCATGAGCAGGCCGGAGGTGAAACAATGCCCGAGAAAGCTTGCGGAGCAAAGCAGAAGTGACATCTACCCCGAATGCAAGCTGCAGCGGCTCCGCCAGCGCTGTACGATATGACGCGACATTATTTGGCATAAGATAACGGTCCTGAAACAACCAAGAGAGAAAGGACAAAACAACCCAATCAGAAATCGAAGACAACCTACGAAGAGACAAAAATGCTGAAAGGACCGCCAGGAAATTTCATTCTGCCATCTAGACGAAACTTGCAGGTGGGACACCATCAACGAAGCCACCTGATCACCATAGAAGTGGTGATACACCCGCGTCAAAAAGGCCAGACGCGAAGAGTGCAGGAGAAGATCGAACCAGCCACGTACTGGACCGGACTGATCTGCTGAAAGAGCTGGAGCCGCGGGAAGACCCTCGGGTTCGGACAGCAAGCAAAAAGTGCCTGAAACCAAGGCTGGCCCAGCCACCAAGGAGCCAACAGGACTGCTCTCCCCCTGGAAAGTCTCCAACCAAGCCAGGATCCGGAGCAACAACTGGACCGGAGGGAAGAAGTATAAGAAACCCTACCTTGACCAGTCCAGCCAAAAGGTATCGACCCCAACGGTCTCGCAGTCTGAGAAGGGCGCCACATAAACTGGAAGACGCCTCGACCACGCCGATGCGAAGAGATCCACCTGTGGGCGCCCGTATGTCTGGCAGAGCCAACTGAACAAGTCGGCGTTGACCGTCCATTCCGTGGAAAGGGGAATGAACCGAGACAGGCCGTCCGCCAGGATGTTTGACACCCCCTGAACATGAACCACCAGGAGAGCCAAACCCCGAGAACTCGGCAGACGAGTCACCCGAAGCGACCTGCCCCAAAGAACCAAGGACCGCATCGAACCCCCACGGTTCAAGCAATGAACCACCGGGGAGCAGTCCAAATGGAGCCGGATCATTGCTCCTCGAGCGACCCAAATCTCTGAAGCGAATGCCACACCACCGCAAACTCCCGCGCCATGCTGTGACCTCAACGGAAGGACGGACCCCACCGACTCTGGCCGGCCTGGTGAGCACTGGTCACAAAGCCCCAGCCGAGAGATGACGCGTCCGTGAATACATCGAGCGAGGGCTCGGGTAGGCGCCCCAAGGCATTGAACCCCGAAAAACCCGAAGAGGACACCAGCCGAGAGACGAGACATTCGTGAACACATCGAGTGAGGGCTCGGGGAGGCGCCACGGCACAGAACCCCTAAAAACCAGCAGAAGAAGCCGGCAACGCAGCAGCCGATGCAAGGCTCCTGGGATCCGAACACATCAATTGCGAGAGCGGTGAAAGGGACAACCCCGAAAAAAACAGAACATCCGCCGCAGCCAGATTTGACACGATGGGTAGACCAGCATGGCAAAGTTCAGGCTCCCGTACAGCCGCTCGAACAAGACGTGTGACCCGGGTGCCCTCCAAAAACAGCCGTAGGCGGGACCGCAGCTGCAACAGCGTCGCAGGAGGGAGAGAGAAGGAAGAGGTCCGAGAGTCCCACACAAGACCCAGCCAAGTCCGAACCTGAGAGGGAACCAAATGGGACTTCCTCCAGTTCACCAAGAACCCGAACCCTGCGAGCTGGGAAAGAACCATATCCCTGGCGAGCAGACAACATGGACTGGCTGGGAGCCCACACCCGCCAGTCGTCGAGGTAAGCCAGAATCCGAACCCCTAACAGACGAAAACAGGTCACCACAACCCGGGTAAGGTGTGTGAACACTTGTGGTGCCACATTCAAGCCGAAAAGACGGCAACGAAAGCGGTAAGCTTGTTGCCCCATGACAAAACCGAGCCAGTCCCTAAACCCCAGATGAATCGGGACGTGCCAATACGCGTCTCGGAGGTCCAGAAACACCATCCAGGAATCCGGAGCCAAAAGCAGCCGAACCTGAGACAGAGTGGTCACCCGAAAGGAGGAGCAAAAGACCCAGGGATTCAGACTAGACAAGTCCAGTATGAATCGCAGATCAGCACAGTCTCGTTTTGGAACTGAAAAAAGGCGGCAAACCCACCTGAGGGACGTTATCGTTTCGACCACACCCAAGCAAACCCACTCCTGGATGACCTGACAGAGCACAGGAGAAGAGGCTTGCCCTGCCAGCCCCGATAACCCCGAAGGAGGAGTGACCCAACGCCACCGCAGACCAGAGGAAATGACCCGAAATGCCCATGAATTGTGAGACCAGGCGAGAGCAAACAGCGCGAGTCTCCCCCTGTATTGCCCCATCAACGGGGCAACCCGAGAAAGGGCCGATGACCCCCTACCAGTGCCCAACCGACGCCGAGAGCGATCACTGTGCTGACCAGACGCCGATTGCTCCAGAAGAGGTGCCGGCCCCGAATCTGGCACTACTGGCTTACTACGACCGAAGGAACCCCCGAGACCTGGGACGACCCTTCCGGGCAAAACCTCCATGGCCAGCCCCCACCTCCCCTGGAGAACTTACAAGTCTGACAAAGGCCGTCAACTAGACGAAGCCGCCTGCAGAAAATGCACCACCGCAGACTCTGCAAACAGGAAAGGACAAAAAGCAGTTGAAAATCTTAGAGCCACGGCCCAAGACGATTCCAAAATTTGGACAAGCACCGCCTGTCAGCACGCGAGGCGAGAAGTGAAGAACAAACACCGCCTCCCTCAGAATCGGCGCATACAACTTTACCAAAGCAGCCGGCACCCGAGCTGCCAAAGCAAGCCCACCAGACCCTGGCCTGGAATCCAGTTCCTCCACACCCAGCACGAGCCAGTCCAAAGATAGCTCCAGCACGGGAAAAGAAGTGCAAGACCGAAGCCAAGTGCCCACGGGTGCACAAATCCTCGGCCACCTGGGATGCCGAAAGGGAGGGAACCAGTACGTGAAGCCGCACCTGCCCGGCATCATAAGGAAGGATGGGGGCGAACAAACACGCCTTCAGGTGCTCCAACTCATCCCCCAGGAAAACTTGAACGACCGTAGGCAACTCTCGCCATCCAAGTGCGCAGTCCGACAAGACGAATGCCAAGCCCCCAACGAAAGAAAAGGCAGTCTGCCAGCCAGGAAGACTCCGCACCTTGCAACGCACCCATTAAGAAAAAAGAGGAGCCAAACTCAAAAGAAGAAGGCTTCAATATCAAGGTGTAATTCGGGTCTCGCAGGAGGTAAGCCGCAAGGGCCTACCACACCTTCCTCAGTGGGATGTGGGAAGCCAAAATCCTCCAGAAGGAGGGAACCGAACCCAGGGAGGAGTCGAACTCGTAACAAAATTGTACAGGGAGGGGGAATAGGAAAACCCCTCCCCCTGTAACAACAAGCCCCGCACCGAGGGTAACAACACCCAAGCATAGACCAGTGGGGCCCAGGCCCCTCCAAGTCAACTCCTCCCCAGCCCCGAAATCCTCCACGTCAGGACCCAGGGCCGAGCCGTCCTCCAAACCCTCTGCCTTTGGAAAAAAAGCAGAGTCCACCGGAAAAGCAGGGATGAAGGGGGCCCGCTGGCATGGCCTAAAAGCTTTGGCAGGAGGATCAGGCTCAACTGCCTCCGCCGTCAATCCGGAAGGGGCAATCCCCAAAGCCACCCGAGTCTCACTACCAGTATAATTCAGCGAGGCAGCTGCGGTGCATCCGGAAAGGCAACCAACCTCGCACATTGCTACAACTTAACACTTTGGCGTACCCCGCCCGCCACCCCTCAACTGTGCGATTTGGGTCCCAGGGTGTCACGGGAGCGCACATAAATTCTCAAAAGTGTATACTCTCTTCAACTTTGTCACCTTATTTCTCGTCCTACGAGATTAAATTTGGTATCATTGTGTTCGCAAAAGAATTCTCTACAGCACTAAATGCATATAAACTCCAAAAGCCCGGCTAATTACCCGCAGCAAACAGAGAAAGTGCAAACGAGTTACCCAGGAGCGAGCAAACGCGATAAAATGTTTTCACTATTTTCACTCTGGTCACCTCAATTTTCGTCCTAGGTCTTTCATTTTGGTCTCAATGGGTTCGTAATAGAATTCTCTAGAGGAACATTTGCATATAAAATAAAAAACCTGGTCACGCTCCAACCGCCGACGAGTTGAAGACGGGCCACGCATTAGCCGCGAGTGAGCGCTCAGACGCCTTCCAGCTACACTCCCAATTCCCGCCCTTTTCAAGCCTTTCATTCGCAATTTTCTTCCTGGAAGGGCCTTGTTCATGATCACTATCCATCGTGGAGTAAGCGTAGATAGTTTCTAAAGCCGCAGTAAGAAATATAGCCACGGAAAATAGGCGAAATGTTCACACGTTTGAGATGCGAGGGGAGGCGACATTGATCACAACAGTGGAGCAAAAACAATGGGCCCAGGGCATGTGCCAAGCCGCCTGAGGGCCACGAGGCTCAACAAAGAAAATGGGAAGACATCGGCGCACATTTTAAAACCAGTCCCCAAAAAAATCGGATAAAAACCTGATTTTTGGCGATTATTTAAAGTGGATGACGCAATGCTGCGTCATGCCCGGGCGAAAGTGTTAAACCACACATGCAATGGTAAAGCTGCCTGCACCCAAATATCAGTCTCAGTGGACTAATGTGAGTTGGAGTACAAGCAAAGAACACCACTCACAGGACTCTGGGTCATAGGTGTCACTGACCCCAACAGGCAGCAAGGCGGAGGCAGACGGTGAGTGTCACCCTGAGACAGGGGGGGACAGAGCAACCTTCAACTCCCACAAGGCAAGGTGGAACTCGGAGGTCTCCTACATTGGACCACTGAGCCCCAATGGGGGTTTCCAGGGCCCTTAGATTGACTGCTAAGGGAAGCCCAGGTGAGGTACTGCTAACCGGTTATCCCAGAGCTAGCAAGCAAACAATCTAAAAGCTGAACCCCCTGCGACGTGTGCGAGCACGGGGACCTAGTTGAGGGCCACCAAAAACCTACTAGTGGTCCTACTAGTAGGACCTATCTTGCCACACCAGGCAGAACCCCTGCCAGGCAAAACAAAACAAAAACAAAAGAAAAACCCCGCAAAAGCACAACATCTCCAGGTGAACAAAACCGGTCGCTATGTGTATAACAGACAGCTGCACAGTACCTCGCGCCCCAGCCAGCGACGAAACTACCTCTTGCCTAAGGGAAAACAGAAGAAAGAACCGCCCCAGCTGAACCCCCAAGGGTGGGCAATCACAGAGCAGCGACAGAACCACATCCCTGGAAACACAAACCGAAACTGTCTCTATTTTCCGCTTGTTACAACTTGTAATAAAGTTGTTACATCTTGTCTTAACGTGTTTATGACGTATTAGAACGTTGTTACAACTTGTTATATTGGTTGCTATAACTGGTTAGGAGGTGTTAAAACTTGTTCGAACGTTGTACCAACGTCGTAGTTTCGGTGTGTGTTTGGTGGGATGGAGGTAGCTGCTCCTGAACAGCTCATGGAAGATAACCCTGAAGCTGCAAAGGCAGTACTTACAAGGCACCTAAGGAAGGAAGCCCTAGGTGTATGCAGTCCCAGTACTCTTGTGTTACGCCTGGCTCACACACCACCAATACAGAGCAACAGCACCGCACTGCAGCACTGCGCAGAGAGTGAAGCCAGAGTGATCGACCGTTCACCATCACAACAGCCTTTGAACTGAGGAGAGTTGCCGGCGTGGAGGTCTGGGACTCCACCCCGTCCCCCTCCTGGGGGAGGGGGGGGGGGGTTGCGCAGACGGATGCGCGACGGTTGAGGTGACGTCATGTTTGTTTCTCAGTTTTGATTGGGGAGTTCTGTTTGCTTTTTCGGCTTTCGGTTTGCAATTTTTTGGCCAGCAGTAGTTTGTTTTTAAATTTCTACCTTTCTGGGTGCCTGACCTGGTAGATGGCAGACAAAGACTGCTTCCAATTACATGGGGGTGGGGGGGTCTTAAGGTCATTGCTCCTTGTGCCTCTCTTGAGGGGGCCAGGGGCCAGATTCACGAAGCAGTTACGCAAACACTTACGAACCTGTACATCTTTTCTCAATCTTTGGCGGCTTTGTTTACAATTATTAAACAGTTAATGAGTTTCGAAGCACCAGGAGGCTGTTTATAACAATAACACCAGTTGAGTGGACATTTTTCATGCTTGTAAACTGTTTAATAAATATAACCAAAGCCGTCAAAGATTGAGGAAAGATGTACACGTTCGTAAGTGCTTGCGTAACTCCTTCGTGAATCTAGCCCCAGGTTCTGGCTCTGGTCCCCAGTAGGCCTAGAACTCCTTCGATTGACTGTTGCCATGGTCTAATATACACACATCAGCCTGGTATAGCTCAGGGGAGCCAAAGGGGCTCTACACAGAAACATGTATTTTGCAAATGACAAAAACAGTTATGTACTATTTATGAGATGGCCCCTTCAGTAATACCTTGTAGCTATAGCACTAGAAATTCCAACCGTCATGGAATCACACCAATCCTCTGAAACCCATTTGAGCCCCACCTAGAATTCAGGGATTGACTAAGTGGGAACACTCATACCACTTTGGTCTCTG